>NC_088101.1:86763708-87069287 GCF_036370855.1 Dromaius novaehollandiae | reverse complement strand
TACCAAATAAAACTGTGCAGTTCCCACACAGCTGTCCTGTTCAAGAAAGATAAGGAATGGTTTCTTGAGTAATTGGCAGGAACAAGAGCTGTCCAGAAGAAAATTGAGCCAGTAGAAATTTTGAAGCTTTTCAACTCCATTCCCAGAGGTCAGGCCAAACCTGAACTGATCTGCAAGGGTGAACCACACCAGGAGGACCCCAAAGCCCGAGCAAGAACTTCACCATTACCCATCCCAAGCAAGCTGTACAGTAGAAAGTAGCTTCCTCACTATCTGCACTGGGTACAGCCTTCCTATAGAAGCTCTTATGGAAGTGGAAAGGGGCAGGGGTTGCCCTAAGTAGCTTGGCTGCACTCTCTCTCCAGCTGCTTGGCCTTTCCAACCATGCATATTCCCTGCTTTATTTTCTTTGGCTTATGTGTTTTGAAGCTTGGTGGGTGAAAAAAGAAAAAAAATGGAGCTAGCCTTCCACCCACCACCATTCCCCCTCTTTATTGTGTGACTTTAATGCAAGCCTACACAGCTGCTTTGGATGCCTGTGGTAGCACTCAGGTAAAGGGAAGGCCCTGCTAATTCCCTCACTCATTTTCCATGCCAGTCTGCTGTGTTGCTGTTTGCTGCCTCCAGCCTCTCTGCAGAGACAATTATCTGTGCTGGTTTTGGCAATCTTTACTGAAGTGTGAAATCAACCCGCACTTCCCGACTTGGTCTTGTTTTGCAAATAACTATCAGTACCTCTTCAAAACAGTAAAAATAATAATAATAGAAGAGAAAGATAGAGGCTGGGAAAATTGTGGATCTGGGCTCGCGTGATGTGCCAATGAGTGAAATAAAGATGTCTGTCCATCTGCTGTGTGGATAGCTGCTTTAATATGAAGTCCAGGAGCATTGAAATTAGTAGACAACGCATAACTGTTGAACTGCTGAAACCTAAGCAGGAAGAACCAGAAGCCGGTTTACATGCCTATCACTCATTGACCAGCCCTGATGAACTGGTCACCATTTTTAGCTGCTCCAGGCCAGCTCTAAATAGTTAATCCACGTAGCACTGGAAAAGAAAGGCAGCTGGTGTGTGTCCCTCCGAAGCATGGTACCCGTGGGCTGTCCTCCGGGAGATGTGCCTTCGACACCATTCCCTCTCGGTGCTAGAGAGCAACCCTCGTTTTTCACAGCTCCCCAGGGGCACATGCCCTCAAGCAGCGCTCATCGGATCCTGACCCAGCTCTCAAATCCTCCAGTTCCGGAGTAACGTAAAATACACATCATAAATAGAAGTGTCCCTGGCCCCAGCTTGCTCTGAGCTTTGCTTCTGTTTTCTTGAGCCTAGTCTGCCTGGTTTTCTCCAGTAGTTCAATCATATTTATTAGGAATTTATAGTTCTCTGTAGGGTTTTTATATTTAGCTGCCTACGCTGGAAAACCACATTTTTATAGATGTTGGATACCACACCTTTTTCTGTGGCTCCTCAAGGCTGTTTTTTTTCCCCTTTTTGTGCTTTACATTTGATATCTGTAGCTTAGCTCCATTTTGTCTCTCTCCTCTGCTCCCATCCACCAATACTATAAACTACTTATCGATAAAGCAAACACAATGTCATATTTAAATGATTACAACAGTTCGTCTGGGACTGAATCATCTTTCAGTATCACAGCTGCTTGGGCCCATGACTGACACAGAGAAATAGGAAAAAGAACAATTTTACACCATTTGCAAAAAGTCTGTTGTGTCACCCAGTTTTGTAGAGGCAGAGATGTGAACAAGGTCAACAAGCTTGGACTGCTATATATGGTGATAGACTTTCTTCTAAGTTGTTCAGCTCCAATGCTTTTCCTATCAAAGTTAAGGGTTCAAATCCAGAGAAAAACACTGCTAGCCAGTGAACATCTCCATTACACAGCTGTTTAAAATCTGATTCTACATGAGCAAACAGATATAATAGAGGCCAAAGCCTAAGTGACTTTGCTTTTTGCCTTGCAAGAGGGGCTTGGACAAAGCATATCCATACTTTCTCTGCCAAGGGCTCAAAAGCTGTAAATCTGAGAGAAAAATCCCATTGGTATGTCATTGTCTTAGGAACTCACCACAAATATAAAATAAAAGGGAATGGCAGTGATCTCATTCTGAAAAGAACTTCAGACTGTTTAGACTCTTTAAAGTGTTTAAAGAAATTAATATCATTCACAGTCCAGGCAAGAGATCTTAAGAGACCCTACCCCAAGACCATGAAGAAGATCTTTACTGTAAAATCCAATAGTATTAGCATTTCTTTTTTTCTCAGAGGATGAGAAAATAGCACAAAGACAACTTTAAGCCAGAAGTATGAGCAAAGTCTTTATCTCCCCTCTGCATGTCTACCTGTTCTGCAGACCCATCTAAGACCCCCAAACTATAGCAAAACTCTGTGAAAACATCTTCTGGGATGCCTTTTCTCCTGGTTTCTCCATTAGAAATTTTGTATTCGAGAGGCTGGATGGTTGGCCATATTGCGCCACAGAATGAAAATGAAGCCCAGTCCTCCAGACTGGTGGGAAATGATCAGTATCTCAGCAGGGATTGCACTGGCAAGGAGGAGGCTGAAGGAACACTATCTTCCCCACAAAGGAGAAAGTGCTGAGAGGTCCTCTTAGTCCGCAGTAGAGGAGAAATTGCCTCTGGTGACAAATGCTCAGACTGGATGGTGCCACAGCGGTCCCTCACATCATGAGTGTTGTTAGCAGGGAGCAACGTAGGCAAAGAGTCTGGAACCACCAGAAGAAATGGCATAACGGAGGCAGAAGTTTGCATCTCTCATCAGCATTAAGCTTTCACATTTGCCTGCTACAGATAAGATCCACTAAACCTCCAAACAGAAAAATAAAACTGAGTAGGACCAGAGGCCTCCACTGTGTTTGGCAGAGTGAGAGATGACTGGAGCTACCTACATACAAAATCAGGTAATGATTAAACCAGAGAACTGAAAGTCTTTTTGCAGTCCTGCCACTGTATCTCTTTATGAAGTCTTTTTTATTGTCGTTATGCATTTGTATGTAAGAAATCTCAGCCAAGGTAAGGAGCTGGTGGGATGTATATTAGAAATCTACTCAGTTTCTGGATGGAGGTTGGTACATTGGTGAATGGGACTATATGGCTACACATAGACATGGCTGCTTATAATCATGGATTAATTAAGGTTGGAAGGGATTTCTGGGATTTCTAGAGGTCTCTGGACATACTCCCCATACTCAAAGCAGGTCTAACTTTGAAATTATATCCAGCTTCAAAATTGGTTCAAAGACTGCTTTTTTTCCCATTCTGTGTTCCCACGGGAGCCCCCGGTTGTTAAACCATCTAATAGAGCTACCAAATCGCTGCTGATGCTCCAGAGAATCTGCAAAGTGGAAATGGTAGGTGATTGCTGGTCTTGCTACCACCTTTTTATACAGAAGCCTAGGAAATGAAGTAGTGTGTTCAAGGCAATACGTGGAGTCTGTGGCAAAATTCGCTAATGAATCGGGGTGATCTGAGCCTAGAACTTGCTAGTGGTAATTTAAACCCATATCTACTTTGCTGTTACCCAGTTACTCTTTTTCTACCCAATCTTCTATCCTTATTCATAACAGGCCAAGTTAAGTTACTGAGAAAGTGGCATTTTGTACTGAGCTGCCAAAAGACAAACCAGGCTGCTCCACAAGTGTAATCTAGTGCGGGAAATCCAGAGCCTCCCTTCTTAACACCGAACAAATCAACAGCCTGTAACTACACAACAGCCCTAAAGCTGGTCGAGTCACTACTCTATGCTTTCAAACCTGACTTACCTAGTAATGCATCACTTTTTTTTTAAGAATTTGGAACCTAGTAAAGACTTCAAGTTCCCTTAACGGTCTTGCCCTAAATTAAAGAAACCACCAACAGCTCATTAATACCTCATCAGAAGGCGTGAATACAAGATATAAAGGGAAAGTAGTGTAAAGTGACCATTAGGAAAAAAGAACTGAAAAATCAAATGCCTCCAAAGTAATCTTCTCATACTCACTAATCTATCGGCAAAGGCCTGATCTCATCGCTTTTGTCTTGCATACACTAGTTCCTTTCTTCACTGTAAGTCAGACTGTGCAAATCCTATTTATCATGTTGCCCTGGCATAACTCGGTGCTGGGTGTAGGGTGCAAAACTGGGCAAATTTCAGGATTTCTAATTTATGGGAAATTTTGGCATTTGGAAATTTGTTTTATGCTGACTAATAAAATAAAATTATTTCCTTTAATATTGCCTAATAACTGGAAATTCTGACAAAAAAAAAGAGATTTTATAAATGTTGACCCGAGGATTATTGTTTATATTAGTGGAAATCTACATTATTTGCAAAGCAGAATTTTTTATAATAAAAGTCAACATTCCTCAAATGTACTATTCCTATTTTTTACTGCTCAAAAGTATACTTTTATCATAAGAGAAAACTGCCATGCATTTTGAATGCATAAGCTGAATGCAAACATGCTTGTGACAGCAATGGCAGCAGGACTAGCAGAGGGGACAGCAGTTACCATTCAGCTAATGGACTGTTCCAGTTAGTGACTTCCAAGATAAAGGATTCTACCTGAAAGTACCAAAATGATGACTCTTTGGTATTTTTTTTTTTCTGGCTATAAAAGGAGCAGTTTGTTCCACTGCATGAAAGGTAGCAAGGAAGATTTCGCCTTAATTTTCTAGCACAATAAATGAGAACATGGCATTGAACTGTTCCTAGATTTATTTTAGAAAAATCCTGGCACCTAAGCACAGAAGTCCGGGAATATATAATCCTGCAAGCCATCCATGAGAGTGAAAACTAAATAAAGTTATCCAGAGCAATCCTTCGCAGCAAGAACAACAGCCCAATGGGAGGTTGAAGCCATATTTGCAAAATGATGTGTTGACAAATTTCAGGAACAGAATTCCCTGAATGCCTAAATATACTCGCCCAGCTCAACAGCCAGCTTTCCAGAGATGCTGACTAACACAGAAGAAGGGATTCACCTGGGGAAAAAAATAAATAAATCATCAAGCAAACAGTTTGGAATCCATCCTAGTACCAGAATGATGCTGTTTGCAGTCCCACGTTAAAGCCTTGTCAGTAGTAATGCCTTGGCTAGCATGGGAAGGCCATGATCTAAAGCCTGTTGAAGTCAGTGGAAAGACTCCTGTTGACCTCAGCAGGCTCCTTTTTATCCTCTCAATCCAGGAGAATGCCAGCTGCGGTTTAGAAACTGCTGGTGGTCCGTGCGCCTGCGGTGAGTGGGCTGCATCTGGGCCATAGGAGCATATGAAGCCCAAAGACACATGAGCTACAAAATCTGCATTTCCCAAGCTTGATTGGGTGTGTGGTGGTTTGCAAGAAAATGTGAGGGTTGGCAGGGTTCATCCCAAAAAGTTTGGGAATTACTTCTCTGGTACCTTTACTAAAGGCTTTTTACATGTAGTAAGTGCCAGGACTGTTCCACATAGTCTCACAACGATTTCTGCAAGGTTGGGCATAGCTACTTGTCCTCGTTCCAGCTCCCAGACACTGTCTGTTTTCTTAGAAATCCTTTATTTAACCCTAGGGAATAGATAAAACCGAGACCTATAGCCTAATACTGTGGGTCTCTTTCCACCACCAAAGTGATAGCCCAGCACATGGGTTGATATTTCCTTTTTTGAATTCACTCTCCCTTTCCTTCCATCGGGTGTGCAAGCCATGGGTAAAGACTTTTGCAAACTGCTTTAACTTTCCCTTCCCCGTATAATTAGAAGTGAGTGAACTCCTAGTCACCCTTTACTTGACTGAGGGAAAATTACCTCATGCCTAGTCGTTTCTGTGCGAAAATCCCCTGGTGTTACAACATCTCCCTTTTACAGGAATCCCAGTTAAAGCTAAGAATTTCCTCTAATAATCTTCACACCAAACTTCCCCTGTTTGGCTTACAGCAACTTTAGAGGAAAAGATTTCAGCCCACAAGTTCACCCTGGGACAAAAATCAATCCATTTAGGTTTCTAACATCACAAGTGTGGACATCACAACCGTGGCCCAATATTTTAGCAGTGGATTCAGAAATACTGGAGTGAATACCAGTGCTGTATTCATCAGGCCCATGCTTACATTACCCAAGGTTTCATTAGTCCTCACCCGCACTGCTGCAGAGCTGTTCCAACACCACCGGCTGGTCAGGACTGCTGCTTTCCAGGATGCTGTCTCCAATCTTGTGTGACTTGCATTCTTCCTTTCCCAATTATTGGCCACGAGTCTGGCTGCATTAAAACCATAGGTTGCTCAAATGAGCTGCCCTAGGAAGCAGTCCAGATCACTTGGGTGTCACTGACCTGTTCCTGATGATTTTTTGCCACTTTACTGGAGCCTGCAACATTTGCAAACTGCCAGCAATAATTTTGCACTTTTCTTGGATCAATAAGACATTGATAAAGGTGTTGGATAGCACTGGGTTGGGACAGATTGCTGTGGGACCCCCACTAACTGCACTTCAGCAGATTATGAGTCCCTGTGCACAGATATTTTTTGAGATCTATCAGATAGCCAGTTTTAGTCCATTCAAGACAAAGATTTCAAGTCCTGTGAGCACAACCAATAATCTCTTTGAAAATGATTCCAGTTTTTTCCCCTTTCCCTCCATAGCCTTCCCCACCAGAGCTTTCCTACACAACACAGTGCATCACAGCAACATAGACAAATGATTCAGCACTAACATAACAGGGAGGGCTAGAAACCTTCTGCAAGAGCTGGGAATGAACAGCAGGAGCTGGGAGTCTACTAAAGCTGGTCGGCTGCCGATGAGACGGTTGGTTTCCCTTGGCAGCTCACCTGCTTTTGGAAGTGCCAGATTCTGCCCGGTTTTTCCTCCCCCTTCCTCCCTGCTGAATTGTATACTGAATGCCAAATTAACTCTTCAAATGGCCATGCTGCTTTAGAGGGCCAGAAGAAATATCTCTGGCAAGAGTGAGAGTCTTTTTAAATGATCATCAGGAATTTTTTCTCTTTAGTGAAAATGAATACCACGGAGCCAGACCTCATTTAGCAGCCCCGTACAATGTGGGTCCCATTAATTTTGCATAATCCTAATAACCTGGATGCATTTCTCTCCCTCACCCCCATCTCTCTCCTCCCCATCACAGTCTGAGCCTTCTGTTTCTGAAGATGTTTTCTCCCAGATTCCAAAAAAGCAGGTGTGAGCCAGCCCGGTAGAATTTTAGCCACTCCAGGGTGAGACCAGACTCATTTTCTTGTGGGGGTTGTGCATGGTCTCTCAGTGTTGAGTCCATGCCTCAGTGCCTATCGTAATCCGTTAGTGTTGATCACCAGCATCTTCCGCAGAGGAAGTGATGTATGCAGCACCTCCATGTCGGGGGTCTGTCCTACCCAATTCTCCTGGATCTGAAGCTAGTAGCATCACAGTCTGCCCTTGCACCAACCAGCTTTCTAGAGGATGACTGCTATCTTCACAGGTCATGAAAAGCCATCAGGAATTACTGCATCCTTTTGATTCACTCCTCCATGGGATGTAGAGACAGAGGTAAGAGAGCTCTGCCAGCATGGTTGTCCTCTCCAGCCTCCTTAGGTGGAAGCTGTTGAAGGTTGGCGATCATGTGTGACTAGAGAAGAGGTGGTGAAGTCTGCAAGACATTAGAGTATATCACCAAGGCGGCCTGATGAAAAGCTAATTGGCAACCCTTTTAGCGGTCCTGTAGCTAAAGCATGTTGGTTTTCAAGGATGCCATTACCATGATTTCCACAAGAATTAACTTCTCTCTCTCTTTTTTTCCACATGCAAGCATTTTTCTATCTTCCATCGTACACACTTACCTATCTAAATGAGAAACGCAGTTTTATTACTGAGGTCCATTCCAGTCTGATTCATCCTATGATCCTCTCATCCTATTCTGCTGTGATAGACACATATTAACTTTCCTTCAGTTTGTCCATGTGCTTTGTTTTCCTTAAATAGTGGCAAGTAGAGCTTCCTCCTCTCCTCACTCAAAAATCAGACAATACACCAAAACTTTAGATTTTTCTTCCTGATACCCCCATTCCCATTCTCACTCCACACTGAACACTCCTGTGAAGCATTCTTAACCAATCATGTTGACACCTAGAAGAGAAAAAAATGAAAAACAAAAAAAAAAACCCGAGCCCCAACCCCTTTCCTTAAATAGGAAAAGAAGTTCCAAATTTGTATTTGTTCTAGGCATCTGAAGCCCAGTGAAATGAGTCATCTGCGCTGTGTGGGGCACAGTGTACTTGATGGGGAGAAGGACAGTTCTCCCATGGTGATCGACAGGTCAGTTCAGGTCAAGGCAAGTATCTGTCAAATTTCTCTTTCTTTCTTCTGCTGTATGCATTGGATGGGAGTGTATGCGATGTGCTGGCATCTCTGTTGACTTCTGCTTCTAGGTGCAGATGTAACAGCAGGGCTCTGGGGAGCAAGGCTTCATGCTCAGCCCATGGAGAGCTAGGCTTTTCCCACTGAGGTTAACGAATCAGGATACTCAGCAGTCAGTGTCTCTCTTCCATCCTGGACTTCCACACAACCCAGGCAAAATTGGTTCATGATCTCCATCAGAATCATCAGTGTATTAATGGTCCTCTTCTGGTCTTAAAATCAAATAACATACTGTGATGACCAGCTGTGTAAATGATAGGGTGACCAGAACAGAAATGCCATGGCAGTGGAAGGGGTGCTGGGGAAAGTACAAGCAACAGGAATGTTGTCTGCAGATTCTTGCCCGATTCGTGGTAAACACATATAAGAAAGGCAAGCTCAGCTTGCAATGGGACAGAGAAGAGTTACAATGATAGTAAGAGCTGACCGTACCTGAGGAGGCTGGAAGAAATAGGCTTGCTCAATTCATCAGAAACCGGGACTAGGCAAGTGTATGACTGCTGTCTATGAATATGTTACAGGACTAAACCCCATAGGAAGGAAACAAGAAAATTAAGCAACAGCACAACATAATAAGAAGAAAAAATAGTTATAAACTTTCTGTCAAAAAGGCTGGTCTTTCATAAAATCGTAACAGCAGGAAGATCCTGGAATAGATTCCCACTAGGAAGAGTGGGGATTACACTGCATAATTAGTTTTATGATGAGACTAGATAACCTACAGTGAGGGCTGTAAGGTATGGTAGAAGGGAAGTGGAATCAGCCTTGCAGAAAGTGCCTTGTGGTGCTCCATGCCAAGGGATGCAGTCACACTCCAGGAGCACCTGAGTGGATAGTCTCTGACACACGCGTTCCCATGGCCTTTTGAGGCACAAATGGTGATTAGCACCTGATGGACATTTAGAAAAGTTAGTTGGAGCCAGATCTTACTTCTAAGAGCACCTATCTGGGACACCGTTAATTATCATTGCATGTATGACCCACTCGGTGATGAGCAACACAAAACATCTGCTCACTAGAGCTGTCTCCCTGCATGGTCAAAGAAGAGAGATGCTGATGACACCAAGTTACCTACCTCAAGTAGATGGTTTGAACACAACTTCTGAAAGTTGTCTGGGACATTCAACATTTTCTTGTACCTGGACAGCATATCAATAACAACTAAGTTAGTCATTGAGAGTAAGTAAGGGGAATATCACCATCCCAAAAGTCATGTGTCTCTAAATGAGCAGGGTGGATTACTGCCACCTTGACTGGGGAGTAGAGACTGAATCCTTGTTCTCCCAATATATATTTGACGTCCCTCTATGAAATCTGCTATTTGAGTGCAAGGTTATTCTTGGGGCAGGGATAAAGCACAGAAGAGAAGTCAAGCAGATTGTTCTGTTTACTAATAATAATTGGATTTCAAGGACTGTCTAAAGATAACCCAAGTCCAAGTTACATTCTTGGCACAAGGTGCAACCAAGATGACAGTTGCCAACTTCAACCAAGAATGGAGCACCAAGCACAAATAGAGTTTGAACGTGAACTACCTGTTCTGGAAAAAATGGGAAGGGATGGAAAAAATGTGTGACCTGTCAGATACTGTGACTTCAGGAATGTGACACTCAGCAAGTACACAGAATACTGCTTAAGCTATTTCTGTTAATTCACGTCCTTCTATCCTCAGCTCATTTTGGCTGAAAAACAGGAGCTGTTTGTTGTTGCCAGGGAATCTTGGAGGGACAGGAGCTAAAGGGATTCCAAAGGGGCCATGGGAAAGGAAGAATACCGACTATGCCTACACTGCACCGAACGAGTAAGTCTTTGGAGAGGTAAGCACCGCTCGCCATGCTTTCTTCTGCATGCGTATGGCTGTCTTGCAGCCTGGCTGGGTGAACATGTCCAGCAACACCCTTACACACTGGGGGTGCTTGTGCAGTACAAACCCTCTGAGACCACATTAGCTGGCTTGCAAAACAGAGAGAGGTGAGTTGATCTTGAGGAGGCTTCCAAGACAACAAAAATATCACCCCTATGTGATCTCTACTTAAACGAGACCAATTCAGTGTTCACTTTGAATGCACTCCAGAATGCTTTCTACTGGTCTACCAAACAGAAAGAAGACATTAAAGACTGGCTACATCAAGCTATAGCAGCATGAAAGATAAATGAAGTGGCACAGTGGGGGACAAATGTCCTTATTTAGAAATAAAGTACCTCAGAGGCAGAACTGGCAGGAGAAGGAAGCACACTCATAAAGGGAGTCATCTCAACACAGAGGAGGTTTACAGTGCAGGTGGACAGTCTGCTGACTGCATCCCATCTCTCCTAAATGTTGGAGTTTGAGATGCAGTTGTGCTCTCAAACTCTGCCTGACTCTCCAGCTCTCTGAATCAGGAACCACAGCATTAAGCCAGGCACGAAAATTATCCAACATTTCCTGGAAGACTTTACCCAAATTAACCACATTCTTATTCTGTTACCCAAATGGACAGGCTGATTTCCTGAAAGGCTGGGCACAGAAATCATTGACTTCAAGGACAAATGCTGTGCTCAACTATTGTGCTGATCAGGACGTTTTAGAAAACCTTGATCTCAACCATTCTTTGTTCTCAATCCCTGCTTGCGGCTCTCAGTGAAATGCCTTGCTGAATTTGGGTAAATCCAGAGTATGGCTAATTAAATGTTATGGGAGGAGTCACTAGATGGCAATGTTACCCATGTTCGCCAGTGCAAGATATTTTGGTTAGTACAAGCAAGACTTTAAGGTGAAGAAATACTGTTTTGCTCCAGAGTTGTGTTGTATGGAAATCTTTTGAGAGAAGTTGTGAATAGGCGTCACAGAATTATTCTCTGTTTTAATCCTTGAAAGGAAACTCTAGGAAAAAAAGTTTGACATTCAAGCTGGCATTTCCAGAGCAACAAACTGCTTGTGACAATCACTTTTTCAAGACTACAGTTTGAGTATAAGAAACAAATGGCATCAAGTACCCCTGGACTCCCTCTCATGTAATTTTTCTTTAGTTTTCTGTAGCCCTTGTGCTGCATCTATTCTAGTACATTAGTCAGCGGCTGATTAGTCTGGATTGTCCTGACTTTTACATTGTCAGAGCAGTCCCCAGTTCACTTCCAGCCCTATCCAACTAGCAAGTTCCCAGACAATTCCTGGCCCCTTTTTGGAAGCTTGCACAGACCAGGAGCCATTCCCAGTGGGAGATCTGGATGTAACCACCCAGCCTTAGAAAGTAAGAGTATTTAATCGTACAGATGTGAGCAGTCTGTGTCAATGGGTCTCCAGGCCAGAGAATGGTCCCAGATATATTTAATTTATTAGCATTAGCTTAGCCTTAGTGTCTGAAATGGTACAAAGAAAAAGGGTGTAAACTTATTCTGGTAGCTGAGGAATATTTCAGCAATTTTGAGCAAGGCACAAGGTTCTTGCATGAAGTCTGTTGAGGCTCTGACTGTCTGTCTATCTCCCTTGCCTGTGTGTTTTAAATTATGAAGCTTATCCAAGGTGGATTGAAGGGAGGCTGTACTGCCCTCCCAGTTGCTGTCATCAGAGGAAGCTTGATGTATCCCAGGAGCAGTTTGGTGGCAGGCTTATACTCCTGACAGAAGAAATTATTCCATAATGTAATTAGATGAGGAATTTAGCTTTACATGGGGACTGCCGGTATCTGTGTCTCTACACAATGTAAATCTAAACTGCTGCTAATTTCTCCAAGTCCCGCTCTCATGAGAGGGAAAGGGCCTCCTTCGTCCTGTTTACATTTTCCTAATTACCTCATTTGTTCTGTGTTTACTGAGGGATTGTGTTCTTAGGAGGCCAGCAGGAGACATCACCATACTACCAGGATGGCCCTTGATTGGAGAGGCCCTGAGTGGACCTAAGGAGAGGATCAGATGGCAGAGATGGGGATATGCTAATTATCCACAAGAATTTGAGAGGTTTAAACACTAGCAAAGGAGCTTGGTCTAAGGACATAGAAAGAGAGGCACGATGTCAAGGAAAAAAAAAAGTAGGCAAAGGGAAAAGTGGGAAACATTCCCTACCTGTCCCTCACACAGCACCAGGTGGGTTCGAGCTTCCTGATCTAGCAGATACAAGAAACTTGGTGCAACCCTGGGCAGTGCAACAGCCTGGATCTAGGAAGGGTGAAGCTTGCTGAGAGGGTGCAACACCCTAGGCATGTGTTTGCAACACCATAGGCATCTGTTTCCAAGCGTGATCTGCACTAGCATGTCTGAGCACCTTGTGCATCAGCAGCACCAGTTCCAGGGTTAACTCCCACCAGGTTGGCCCTTATGCCATGAACTCTCTTTGGATGACATAAGCCATAGCAGAAACAGCTTGTTTGTGGTTTTCTGGCCACTTTCTCTCACTGAAGTTGCCTCATCTTTGTACCACTTTGCATGACAAGTGTAAGATTCAGTGGCGCAGCTGTGAAATATCAGAGGAGTGGCTAGTGGAAAGAGGAAATTTAGTCCTAGCATTTGCATGCCTGACTGGGACTTGGATAATTTGGATGCAAGCCATAGACTTGCTAAAGCCTTGTTGAGTAACTCTGGCTAAGTGACAGGGACAAGATTCACCAAGGGAAATGAGGTCTCACTGCACCCAGTGGTGGTCCTAGCAGCTCAGTGGTGACTGGCACTGGGAGTGGAGCACACAATTTGGGTTTGGCCGTTGTGGATTTCAGCGGGGGAAGAACACTCATCCCAGACAGACTGGTACAGACTGGCCCATAACCGCAATGCTCAAGGCTCACACTTAGGGGTGGAAAGTCAGTATCTCCATTGCAGAGACCTTGGCCTGGGCCTTTACTGGAAACTGGTGGTCTCAACTCATAGTTAGTGGTTTTCCTGGAGGGAGAGGGGCAACTCAGTTTAAAGTGCCCAAAATAATAACAAAGCTGTGTTGTAATCTACTAAACAGTGTTTCTGTACCCTTGTGAACGTGTTACATGTCCCAAAGCAAGGTATGGAGCATGCTGAAAAGTGGGAGGCAGGCAGGGACAGCCCAAAAGGATAGTGTTGGAGGATTTCCCTGGGACAATAAGGCAACTTGGTGCAACATGCATCCACACTGTATGTCTGCTGTGGCCCCAGAAGTGAATTACTTTTTTGACTGTAACTGAATTTCTTCTCATAGTGAAACAGCTAGTTTACTTCAGAGGGGAGCCCAGGAACGAACTAGTGTGCCTGCCGTGTGGACAATCAGTGGATCAGGGCTCTAGAACAAAACAGGGGTCAGACTGAACACATATGCATGTGTTCTCTACATAGTGGAAAAGAAGTCATCGCATCCCTTTTTCATTATAGTCTCATAGACCATGCTCATTACACCCAAGGCATAGAAGATCCGTATTAAAGACTTTTCTCAACCATTTGTGGAAAGGTGTTTTATTTTTGGTATTACCTGGGAGAGATGGGCCACTCGCACTGTCCTGAGTGACGGGGCACAGGTGTGTGAATAGGTATTATGAACTCATTATGAATTCAGGAGCAATGCTCTGCTCTCAGCCATTGACTCTCATTGTGGATTATAGCAAACCAGTCCTCCTGGTCCTGTTCTCCTCACACATCTTTGAGCAAAACTCTCTGTGCTTCCATTTCTCCGTTTTTGGAAGAGGTGTAGTAACAGTGACCTAGTGAATAGTGAAGGAAACAGGGAGGCTGAGTTCACAAAGGTCCTTGAAGGAGGAGTGAAATTACTTCTTAGCTGAATTCATTTTCTCTCACTTTCAGAATTCGGTCTTATCAAATGCCGCAGTAAAGTCAAGGACACGATTTGTTTCAAGCCTATTGAAGCTTATAGTTGACTTCAGTGAATCAGGACCAGAGTCCCCACCAAAATGCAGGACTGAGCTCTAGGGGAAAGACTTACAGCTATGCTAGTAAATAAAGCAGTTCAAGGACCACCACCTGTCCCTAAAGGAGCATGGCACAGAATGTCTTATTCAGCTAAGCAGGTTTTGCCTCACAAAACAATGTGGTGTCATTCGTATTTCCAATTAGAAAAAGCTCCTGTTCCAAGTGGGCAACCAGGCCACAACTACCTGCATACACCTCTGTAAACCAAAAACAACCCCATGAGAATGAACCAGCCCAAGGCCAGAGGTGTCCACACTTTGTCAACCTCAGCACAGGGGTGCAGAGGGCCCTGGCATGTGTTTGGTGAGGAAGAGGTAGGGAAACCCAAAGATGCCACCAGTCAGTTACCCACTGACATACTGACAGAGTAAAGAAATTTTGAGTCCTCCCTCCAGCTGCTGCCTTTCTAGGAGTGTCCCCAGTAGATGATCATGTCTGGAGCTTCGTGCAAAAGTTGCATGCATTTCACTTAATCAAGTTTTTAAAGTGGAGGCAAGGAATCCAGCTTTTGCTGAGGGCCAGATGGGCATTTCAAACTTTTATAAGCTTCACATTGTTATTGTTACTACTATTATTTTTGTTGTTATTGATTTTAGAATAATACAGTAAGGAATTTTGTAACAAAACACTTACCAGATAAATATGTTTAGCTTGCATGCATAAATTAGAGAAGGAAAATTATGCAGGAGTGAACCAAATTCCAAATTACAGCACATCAGCCATCCGCAGTAAGTTCTGCCTGCATGCTCTTGCCATGCTGTAAATGTGAGGTCCCTTTCACTGCAAGAATAAGCAGCCTCACATTATTCACCATCAGGTACCACCAGGTAGGAGTGTCCGCAGAAATTGCTCCCTTGGAGAGCTGACCTTATCTAACTCCACAGTCCAAGTCCTCTCCAGGTGACAGATGCAAGCTGAACTAGTGAGCCTTGTTCCTTTGCTGGAAGAGGGGAATTGTTTCCATACCTCGATGCTTTCCAGCAGCTTGGGCCTCAGGTTTCTGTTTTAAACAAAAAGCGTACTTTTTGTCATTAGCATTGTCAGGAATCCCTCAAAATGTGAGCAGAGTGGAGCAGACCCAGAATATAAGTAAGGTAAATCAAGGACAATGGCCTAGAGGTCTGGGTGGCCCATTCATTCCAGTGAAGGTAATTTTAATGTCCAGGATCTTCAAGGCCAGCTCCCTGCTGTTGCAGTCACCACCTCATAAACTTAGCAAGTTCCAGGAATTCATTTATTTGCTCCCTTTGGAAGACTGGGCCAGAATCTCACTGCTCCAGTGGTTAAAAACATCTTCCACTTTCCAACCTAAATTTATTCATGACCAGTTTATCCCCATCTGTTCCGATGCCAAAGCTGTCTTTAAGTTTAAATAGCTTTTCTCCCCCTCTGGTGTTTAGCTCCTACTCTTTTTATAGCGTATGATCATATCTTCTCCAAGTCTGAATTTTGCTGAGCTAAACAAGTCAAGCTCTTTGAGTATCCTAAACAGAGCACTCCCTTTCTCTGATGCTCCTCGTTGCCCTTCTCTGCACCTGTTTCAGGTTGAATTCATTTTCCTTAAACATGATGAACCAAAATTGAACCCTGGAGTCCGGCAGCTTTGTATATTGCCACTAAGAGGAAGACTGGGCTAGAAAGACCCTCTGTGCATACAAAGCCCTTTCAAAACCATCACGCTCCATCACAAGCTAGTGACAACTCTTCCCCTGACACTTCTAGTGCAAAGCTGTTCCCCAGTCTCCACCATTATGTTTATGGACATTTAGAGTTTGCAGACAATTTTCCCTGTGTCAGTATAGGTCCAGTGCTTTCTTAAAGCTACAGAAAGTCCTTTATGTTAAGCATGCACACTCTGGTCATGATGAGGTCTCACTGGTGGGTCATAGTCATCCTGCAGTCAATACCCAGCATCGTTGGAAACTCCTTTCCCCTAATTTGTGGAGTATATTCTTTTTGTGCTTGTTCTTTTTGCATTTGTAATACTGAAACTCATGTTGCTTCTGGTACTCTAGTTCTCCACACATTCACCCTGCCTTTGTACTGCACCTATGGCCATGCTCTGCAAGTAGGCCTATATTCGTACTAGCTAAAGCATGTTAACCCTGGAGTGAACTGTTCTCCTTTTCACACCAAGATTTCCTTAAAAAGGAAACCAAGCAGTTCACTCTGCATTCGAACCAAATATGCGGTACGGGTGATCTGAGGGACAAGGTTCTGGAGTGAAAGAGAAAGAACCATATTATCTCAGAGCTCCCTTCATTGCTACCAAACATCTCACGTAATACTGAAAGCAGGTGGAATCTGGAGATACAATTTCCTCCTCCCAGTAAAAATGAAACCAAGTCCAAGAAGCTTGGAGGAGTCCATGGCATGAGTCCCAGGGATGGGGAGCAAAATGCTATGGTCTTTACAGCTGAACCACTTACTGTGACTCACTCCAGTGACTCATCAGAGCAAAGCCTACTTCAGGTGCAGAGAAGGAAGAACTGCCACCGTTCCCCACTTCTTTTCCCTCAGTCTGATTCCCAGAGCTAAACTGGATGGACACAGAACTTCTCAGCAAGAAATGGCATGAAAAGGGCATTATGGGCTCTGTTTCAAGCCACCACAAAGAATTTTCTTCCACTTACATGTCAGAAACTTCTCTGTTCTGTGTGCAAGAGCATCTGCTGTCACCATCAAAACCCAAACCACCAGGATACGTGGCACAGTGAGAACCCATACGTCTTTATGTCTGCAGTTTACAGACGGGCTGACTGAGGCAGAGGCAGGGTTGACAGGACTGTCTGCCAGTGAGTCACTAGCAAAAGCGGGAATGAAATGGAATCATCCTCACTCCCCAAGCTCCATGGTGGTGGACAGCTTGAAATCAAGCTCCCAGCCTTGTGAGGCAGGTGCCCATTGGTCATACCTTTGCAAGAAAAGCCCTGGGTGAAGATGCTTAGCACTGCTGAGGGCCAGTCCTAATGCCTACCTGCCATGACTGAAAGGAGACCTGATCCCCCCCCTGCCCCCTGATGCCATCAGCCTGTCCTTGCCACCCTGCTGGGAAGAAATTTTCCAAGCAGGAGTCAGGATAAGGGCAGGATGTACTCCATGAAGGGGACACTCTCATTTGCTCTTTGTTTTGCAGCTCAAAATCTGACATTCACCCGGGGAATTTCTCTCTGGCTCAGGATGGGGATCATTTCTTTTCATATTTTCTTTCTTCCTCTCTCTTTCTTTCTTCTTTTTTTTTAATGCTTCATTTGAGAGGCTACAGGCAATCAGGCTGTAATGCAGGGAGCTCGAGGAAATTGCAAGTGACTCAAGATGATGCAGAACATTTCGTCTAAACAACTCAGCTCCTCACTGCAACATTTTCCATAGTCAGAGCCACATGGCTGTGAAAATCCAACCAAATGCTGAAAGGAATGGAAAGAAATGACAAATACCTTATGAACTTCTTGCTGGCCTGGCACTGGAAATAGTCACAGGGCAAATGCAGGTCATGGTTGGTGCAGCCAGCTTTGGTGCAGAGCAGAGCAGCTAACTCACGGTTGCATGGAGAAGAATGCAGGACTGGCTGGGTTCTCCTTGGTTGATCAGATCTGTCCTCTGTTGAGGAAGATTGTACCAAGAGCTTAAGCAGAGTGGTAGAGCTGTCTCCAACTTTTGTAGAACGTCACAGGGGTGCAAGAGAGTCAGATTATTCCTGTTCCCCCATCAGCAAAACGGAGAGGTGAGTCTTCCTTGCCTGAAGGAATGGGAAAGGATCTGGAGCTAACTTGGATGACTGCAAAGTGCATGCAGAGATGCCAGCAAAAAGCAATTCCTTTTGGTCAGTCACAGTGGAGTAGGGGCCAGTCTGCAGATACACCTCTGCTCAGGTGTTGAAAGATAGGTGTTTACCCACATGCAAGTGTTTACTCATATACATACCCCACTACAGCCAATGGAAATCTAGTCTATACAGTAAGTGGAGCCTAGAGAGTGATCATCTCACCCTAAAGTGAGATGCTCCAGGTGCTCTGTTCCATGTGTTGGGTACCCAAGAGCATCACAAGAGGCACGGGATGCCTGTGTGTGGGCAACTGAATCAAACCCTGGCATCATGGGCTAGTCAAAGACAGCTAAGAGGAGACCAGAGTGCTGATGGGTGACCAGGGTAGACACAATCTAGGACCCAGGAGACAGGGTTTTCTCGGCTGGGTAGTTAGGAAGAGAAGGGTCCAAAATGGATTTGACAGAGGAGCTGGTCGCATTAGTGTGTCCTCCTTGTACTGACTGTTTGGTCGTGTTCACCACTGCTGCAGGGGAACCTGGAAGCATGGGGCCATGCATCTCCTCACTGCCTGTCAGGCATTTCAGGCCTGGGGACTTGGCTATTCACACCTCTGGTAACCACATTTCCGCTGGGAGACCTTGGCAGCCACTCGCAGCACATCCTGACTTCGCCACCCGGGGCCACAGCTGGGCTGGTATGTGATTGTGTGACTGACAGATTCCACCAAACACGCATCAATAAGGTCCACATCTCTCTTTTCTCTCCTCTTCCCCCACTTTTTTTTTCTTTTTAAATATAACTCATTGCATTTACGCCAATAAAAACTAGTAAAAAATCAGACTGTTCCCTGCAATTTCAGTAAACCTGCCCAGTGTTGGAAGCCTCCCAGCAGGGTCATGAACTGCTTTCTATAAGTCCTGTGCCTCTATTTTTAAACTGGCAGCAGGAACTCTGACATTCAAATGGCTGTTCCAAGAGGACACGCAGGAACTTCACCGCTATCACACAGCCCTGAGAGGCCTAGACCAAGGTGTGATCCTCAGCCTGACACACAGAAAGGCAGGACAGGCTCCAGAGAGCTTACAAACCAGCAGGCAAAACAAGCACCCCATAGCATCATCCTGGCAGAGATGAAAAGCCACAGAGAAGTTGGAGGCCAGACGCCCAAAGAAATGTTGGCATTTAGCTCCCATTGATTTCCGTAAGATAGCTTTTCAGTTTCAGGTCTATCTCAAGAGTATTCAAGCATCTTCTCCAGCAAAGGACCCTCCCTTTACCTGAAGAACTAGCTGATACCTCCGGCATGTCTGAAAATGGACTGCAAAGTAGCGCCTTTCTCACTCCAGGGACCTGGCCCCATTTTGGCTAATTAAGTCAGAGGAACATGGAGACAAAAACAACATCCTGACTCTTGCTAGCCTTGCAGGCCGTAATGCATGGTGAATGGAGTCCACTGTGACTCATGTAAAATCAACAGAAAAACTAACTGTGTTCCCAGAAGTTTCAGAGACTAGAATTTGTTTCAGTGTCATAGGGAAACTTCCTAACACTAATTTCTCCTCAGGGGTATCTTGGTTGAACGCAGGGACGAATCATTTCCATAGCGCTGAGATCCTTGCAGGAACTGGACACTTTGAAACAAGGATATTACTCCAACCTTTCTTCCAAATTTTTACAACACAACTTGTGGGTATCCTGAGTCTCTGAACTTCAGTAGCATTTAAGAGAGGCAAATTTGAATTTTGGGGTAAAATCCTAAACTGCTGAAGATGATGAGACTTTGGTCAGTGGCGCATTTGGGCAATGGCTTTAATGCCCCTTCTATTTCCTTATCTAGTTTTTCACACTGGCTGTAAGGTCTAGGCCCCTTCCTAGGACCTGAGTAGAGGAAGGTTTCTCTTCTGAATGCACAGGGAAACCTGTCAGAAATCAGGATCGAAGGATAATAGATATTGAACTTCATCAGCAAAATACATGAAAGAGAGGACAGCCTGCTACCAGAGCACTGGAGAGCATCATTGTTGGGAAAACCAAAGTGGTATCACTTACTCTCCAAGCGGTTACCCGTGACCTCATGTAGAGCATTGCTGGGACAGGAAGGCTGATTCGAGATGGCTCTGCCTTGCTATATGTGGGTGCTTGTGATGGCCATTGGAAGCTAAGCAGCATCAATCCTGTTTAGCAACTGGACTCCAATGAGTTAAAGGTCCTGTAGCCAGAAGTTATGGAGTCACAAGTAAACATTACACTACAGAAATCAAATCATCTGAAAAACTACATTTGGCCCCATCGTCACTGCCAGATGAGAAAAAGCGGAAGAGGATATGGGAGATGATTGAATTATAAGGATATAGAGAGATTAATTTGGTTAAAATGCGATACTGTAACAAAGATCAAGAGGATTAACCAGACTACTATGCAGTGAAGGTGGGTAAATATTAGCAAGAAGTTGGCTAATAATGATATCTGAGATCTGTCTTGAAAATTAATTTTAGAAAAATGCTGAAATCATTTTAGAGAAACATGTCTGGAGAGAACTTGTGAAAGAGAATACATGATTTTATCTTTGAAAATAAGACTCGAAGAGACCTTTAGGGCTTTTCTGGTCCTTCCTTTAGTTCCATCACATATTCCTTCAACCCTGAATTCCTTTAACCCTTTCAGACACCTTTGAACTGTCACCTTACCTCCAAGATGGGCAAGGTTTGTAGGCTACAAAGCCGAAATGGACCACTGTGATCAGTTATCTTGTTCTGCCAAATACAAGACAAAGAACTTTATTTCCCATCACTGACTGTTAAGTTACATAGGTGAGGTGCTCTCAGGATACAGGGGAATATTCAGTTTTGTAACCACAGTACCTAGGCTCTCTCTACAGCCAAGAACAAGGACAGGTTCCTAATTTCAGCTCCTAACTCCTCCTGGCCAGCACTGAGTATGCAGAGAGCCTATGGCTAAATTTAGGCCATTTGAAAACAGTTCCATAGATACAGTTTTGAGGAGGTGTGATATAACTATGTAACTAGCTGGTTAGACACATCAGACTGGCCAGAACTTGCCTGATATTGCATCTTTGTTCTGTCTCCTAACAGGTTTTTAGCAGCTTCTCAGTCAAGAAAAAAATTGCAGTGTCTGAGCCAGCTGAGAAGTTATGTCAAGGATGCTTATCGCCTCTAGTTACAACATCAGCATTAAATCCCTATGCTGCCTACGTGTGTTGTCTTGTTGACTTTAGATATCAGGGTCAGTCATAGGACAGACGGGTGAAGAAGGGTGACCAAGAAAGGAAAACTAGGGTTTGCCAGAAGTCGTCTGGAGGGAAAGGTGTTGGGAAACAGGTCAGAGAAGGGCAGCAAGGCCCAGACTGTCATAATTTCATTGCATGTGTACGATGCCTGTGCCTGTGTTTTCAGAGGCAAAATCTGGCAGGAGGCAGGGCAAGAAATGTGGCCACTATGAGAGCAAATACAGTAAATCAAAGCAAAACTACATATTGTCCTTGCAAAGGTTTTTGGCCTCTTCAGTACTCCAGCCCTGGGCCCAGAGTCAACTGGACAAAATTACACCTCAGTCCTTCTGCCCAATGTTTCCTACTGGTTGGCGTTAAGCCCTCAGAGGCACCTAGCCCAAAGGAAGGCCAGGCCCTGGGTCCTTGGTGGAATTTCAACTGGATGAATCTGGGCTCAGATCACATGGAAGAGATTTGAAATACTGGTAGTGGGTATTTTTATTCTTAATAAAAAAAGAGAGAGAAAAAGAGAGAGGGAGAGAGAGAAGGAAATAAGAAAGCAACCAGATTATTTTATCTCTCAAAGAGGAATAGAATCATTTAACAGACTAGTCTGGAATCTACTTATCCTTCTGGGCAGTCATTCTCATCACCATGGTGCTGCTCCAGCTGCATTGCTGCCAACAGAGGCAACATGGCAAATATGCAAATACAGACGCTCACCAGTGCGTGAATTGGTGACCATAGATCAACACGAATGCTTCTTCCATAAGGTCATAAAAAATTGAGAGAAGGAAGTGGAGGCTGGCTATGCAGATCCATGCCAGCAAGGCTAGATCAGTAAAAAGTGATACTTTGGCATGCAGACATCCGTGCCATAAATCATACCTAACTCTCAGGGCAGCACTGAGTTCAGGAAACATGATCAAACCAGTCACGCCCAAAACAAACTACAAGGTGGGGGCAAGAGGGAGGAAATGTACATATTTTTTCCAGCTCGGCATGCCCAGGGGATGTTGCTACCAACAGACCTGACCAATACCTTTTGGAACCAAGGCCCACGTCTACAGGCAGTTCCCTAAATATGCTATACCCATTTGAAAGGATGCACTATGGTGCATTTGTACACACACGGGTATGCATGCACATGTGAGCATGTGCGCACAAATACATGCTTTTCCAACAACACAAACAGCCTCGGGGGCACATTTATTTCTCTTCTAGGTCCCCACCCAGGTTGAGTCAGCCGCTGTTCCATACCTTTTCCCTCTTTTCCTCTGAGAGCTGACACTAAATGCAGTTTTCTCTGCCAACATCTGGAGCTATGCGATGGCTGCTTCACTCCCTCAACACAACTGCACAAGCACGCACACTCATGCACACGGGACCTGCTTGAGTCATCGTGTCCCTGAACATCCCTCTTGGCTGCAGCATCTGCACAGACTGTAATTCAAAGGTCAGAGACCCTGAGATGTTTTCTCATGCAGCAAACACAGATGCAGAGAGTGTTCCTGGGGGATGAGGGGTATCAACAATTCTTCTGGGTCACAGTGTATATTTTTCCCTGGTGTAACACGCCAATGCAAAAGAAGTCATGACCTCTATCTTGCTACAGGACCGAGCAGCGAGGAGACCCAGAGTAAGGAATAGGTGGAGTATAGGACTCATGGATTGACTGTGGTCTGGTTTATTCACCCTTCCCTTGGTCCATCGTATAGAGGGGAATGAGATGAGGATGAAAAGGCACAGGGGAGATGCTTTATTGTTTGTGAGGGACTTTGCAGGAAAAACAGAGATCACATAAAGAAGTTTGTTGATAGCTGAAGAAAGTTTGCATCAATAAACCAGTGAATCAGCATCATTAGCAGGAAGTCACCTGGGAGCACCTTATCTAGAAACAAGAAGATGGAATCACCCTGATCTGTGGTTTTCGAATCCCTAACCACCTCTGACAGCAGCGGTGAGGTTAGTACTGCTGAGTACATGAGCACACAGCATCTGAAAAGAGGGTCATTCGCTGCACAGCCTCAGAGTGAAACCAGCTGGGTCTACATGTAGTTTAGAAAGTAACTGGTACTCTTTCTTTTGTCCTTTCCTTCCAGCATGGAGGAGAAACAGCTAGATTAGTGAATCAGCATCTATGTGTTTATGCTTGGGAAGTTATATCGAGATCTGAGAGTGAGGATGATGAGGGACATGATACAGTTGCCTGTATCATGCCTAGCATCAATCGAGAAGCCCCAGGATACTCCAGACACCCAAACAGGACTGGTACGAATGACAGAGAGCCCCTGGGAAACCTACGTACTGCTCCAGTGGAAGCTGCTGGCCAAGCAGGATAATGCAGGATATCCCAAGGGTACAAGGTGTACTGAACTGAGCCATAGGTGTTTGCTTGGGTTGCTGTTTTACAGGCACATGAGGCAGTGTTTTTGGCATGTATTTTTTGCATGTGAATAGCTGGATTGGGTTGGTTTGAGAGACTATGAGGATGAGATGTGAGAAGAGACATGCACTTTCAGGGAAAGCAGGAGTACGTGCATCTGTTAGCTGAAGAAAGTGGAGTTTGCTTGCCTTGCACTATGCTCTTAATACTGCAACATCATCTGAGGGTATTTGAAGCAACTCGCATCTGTATGATTTAAGAGATCAGAGGCTGCAGCTGTCCACTCAGCCCCTCCAGGGACAGTTCCCCTCCTGCAGCAGGGTCACCAGAGCCAAACCTCTGCAGCCTCCTTAGCCATGGAGCTCACAGACCAGCTCACAGACCAGCTGCATAACTCAAACCACCATTGAGAAGGTGCTTCACTTCTGCCAACCCTGCTAAGTAATCAGTAACCTCCGGCAGCAGAGAGTGTGAGGTGGTAACCTCTTAAATCACCCCCATGTGAGTTGCCAGAGCTTGTCTGGAGGAAACCTACAGCTACCATTCCCTGGCAACTTGCTTCCCAGTCTCAACAGAGAGGCCAAGGAATCAAGTGGAATAAGCTACCTTCTGTCCCTCACAGCTGGTTTCTCCAGGTCAAAACCGAACCCTTTTGGCAGGCAACTAAAAAAAGAAAGCTAACGCTCCAGCTGCTGGCACGTTACCTGGTCTGTGGATACACAGAGTAATTCAATCTCCAGGGCTGTCTTTCTGGCACCTTTCACAAGCCCGAAAAATTCAGTCCACACTGAGAAAGAAAACAGAGCAGGGTTTGTTTGGTTCTTTGCCCTGTTGTAGGAGAATGTGGGACAGTCACTAGGCAGAGAGGCATTTTTCATGCAGGAAACAAAGACTTTTGCCCTGCATAAAGCAAGAAGTACACACATCACATTTTTCCCCCATCTGTTTACTTGACAAAACCATGTGTTTGCATTAATTTTGCGACAGGAAGATACATAGTCCTCTAAGGTACACCTTAAGAAAGTGCCTAAAGGCTGTATTTAGACTGCTTATTACACTGTTGAAAATGGATTTAGGTCACTTTGCAGGAGGCACATCTCTCCTACCTTCAGATTTCTATTGCCTGGACATCTCAACAGAGACAGTCACCTACGATTTCCTCTACAGGCCACAGAGAGAAAAAGAGGGCTTTAGAAAACAATTAATCTCACCAAATCCAGATGCCACTTTTTAGGATCTAGCACTGGGAATGCCCGCTTTTCTCCACTGACTGTAGATGGAGCATAGGGTGCCTTCTTCAGTGGTAGAGGGTTATACTACAACCACTGACGTTGGTCCGTTGCCTACTATCATGTCCAGCTGCAGAAGAAGTATAAGCAATGCAGAGCACCTCCTGTTCAGGTTTGCCAGCGTCTGGCTCCCTGCCTGCTCCGTCGGTGGAGAGAAAGGGTCATGTTGCTTGCTTGAAACATCTGTAATAAATGAGGTGCTTTCATTCCTTACCTCTCTCCACTGACTGTACAGAGAATTAGGCTCAGATAGTAGGTGGTCTGAATCCCTTCAGTCTTATGAATGTGGCCTCTTAAGAGGTAGGTCAAACACAGCTTCAAGGAATACAAGACAACCTGAAAGCTCTGAAACTACCTTCTTTATATCTGTATAAAATCCATATCTAATGTGGGACTATCCAGGAAAACAAAGATGAACCAAACAGAGGTGTGGAGTTCACATGCACACACATTAATTAGGGCACATGCGATCCTGGTTTGGATTCTCCTAAATAAATAAAGCTGATTTAGCTTTAAGTTGTATCCAGCCTGGAAAGGAGTACCTCTCCCTAGCTGAAAGCATCAATTTTGTTTAACATGATGACACAGATCCAGTATCTTGGCATTTAGGGCAGTCTGGATTTAACATGAAGGACTAAAATAGACAGAGATGCTGTAGAAGTATATTATATTGGCACTTACATTTAGACTTTACTGGTTGTTGCTGCTACTTTCTGCTACCTGGTGCTTCTGAGACATGTATCAGCTGAAAACAGCATAGCTGTCCTTGCATAGCGCTATGCCCAGGGGTGAACGTCCTGGCAAGCAGGTATCTTGCTTTGGGATTCCAGGCTGGTACATCAGCAGGGCAATGTGCCAATCTGTGTGAATTTGGACACAGCATTTTGTAGCATTTTGGACAAACTCAAGAATCTCTGCACTATTCTTCATTACTGTGCCCAGAAAGTCATGGAAGTCTGTGAGAGAGATGGAAGCAGTGTAGAAGAACTATACTTCTACTATCAATGGCTGTTGATCTGAATCAGTGATTAATGTTGGTATATTGACCCCATGTCCCCCAAACTAAGAATTCTCCATACCCCAAGCCACAGTTGATTCCAAAACCATAGTTAAGTCCATAAACAAAGCCTGCTTTAGCAAGGATTATGTGCAGAGCTACTGTAGTGAACCAGGCAAGTTGTTTTCCATAGACAATGGTCCACAAGGACACAAGGTAGTTAAGATTATGTCTGGTTTTCTCTGATTTCACCTGGACAGAAAACTTAAATGGCATGGCTCTGGCATGAACCTGGAGTCAGTCAAACTCATACTGGGGTCTGCCAACAGATGCTCTCTTTCCATGGTCATTTCACAGGCTGTAAAATAGTTTGTATTTTCCAAATGTCAAGAGCTCCATCGTCCCTGGCAAAAAGGAGAACCGGTAATAGACCATATCTGGAAGTTTAGATGCTTTATCACTCAGGGCTTTAAATGAATACTAAATGGCTTTCTCTTTTCAGCCATAAATATCCATGAAACTGTGAGAACTCAGAGTCAGTCTGACTCCGTTATCTGAAAACTGAAAAGAAATGTGTGTAAACACATTCTGTGGGGGCCTGTAAAAGACTGGCATTGTTATTAATTGCTGGCTGCCAGGCATTCTTTTACATAAATAGGGTTGGATATTCCTGATAACAGCATGGGGATTAATGACTGTTTCTCTTCTAATGCTATCCTTGCACCTTGTGGTTTCAGATGAACTAGGTTCATCAGAACCAAGAAACATTAAAATGCTGATCCAGAAGCAAGGCTGGTCTTCCGAAGCATCCATGCTGCAGCTCACGAGTGAAGCCAGCCAGAGAAAAAGGTACAGTTATTGCTAGCATTACTTTTCTTATAAAATCACCCTGTCTTGCTCCTTTGGCTAAAGTGGCACTCCATGAAATTAATTAGATGGTTGGTGTGGTTCAGTAGAGTAACTCCTATGTCCTCTGTGATGTAAGTGATTTCCAGAGAAGTAGCGTGACTGTTCTTTCAATTCTTTACAGGAGTCGTCAACGATTAGCTGAGGTCTGGTGGTTACTTAGAATGCAAACCAGTTGACAAGAGAGATGGCCTTTTCTCATGCTGACTGCAGTTGTCCTGTGGTAGCTTGTAATGTTTGGCTTGGCTTCCTTTAGCAAGCCCAAATCCCACAGTCCTCATCAAGACATTCTATGGAGTCATAAAAAGAAGATCTGGAAAAGACTAATTAGATCATTTTGTCTATTCACCTTTGGCCAACATAAAATTGTTCCCTATCATATATTCCCCCAGGCTTTCTTCTGAATGACTCAAGTCCAAGGGCTTCCACTGCTGTCCTCCGCAAGCTGTTCCACAGCTCTTTAAGTTGAGACACTTTTCCTTCTGCCTAACCTGTTTTCCATTACGTGATTTCACAGCATCTGGTAGATGTGGCTCCAGCATCCTCTTAAAAGCCTCCAGCGATGGAGATGCCAGCTCTTCCCTATAGATAATCTACTCCTGTGTTTTGTTACCTTGACCTTCAGGAAGGTGTTTGTAATGTCTAACCTACATTTACATTCAACACTTCTATGCATTAGAGACTTACACATAGATTATTCCCTTTTCTCCCTGTAGTCTTTTACATATATTAAGTTTTTAATCAGGTTCTTCTTTCTACCTTCTCCTGAGCTTTCTTTTTAAGTCATGTTTCCTTGATCTCGAATCACTCTCCTCACTCCAATGGACTCTCCACTTGGTCCGTATCTTTCTTGTAATGGATTAACCAGTACTGACTGGAGCAGAACTATTTTATTCTGCTGGAAGGTTATATTCCTGCCAGTACCACTCAGTTCAATGCTAATCCTATTTTACAACAGCAGGAACTTCTTGATTCATGATCAGTTTGTAATCCATCATTCCTCCCTCACAGCTTCTCTGCAGAACTGAGAACTGCACAGTTATTCCGAATTTGACATTTGTCCAGGTAATTAATCTTGCCCAAATACAGTTTTTGCACGTGACTTCTTAAAATATCATCTGCTTTTTACATCTAGATTTTACAGCTGTGGGCTATGACCGTAGCACATAGATTTACCTGGTTTAGTGGTCTCTCTTGAAGAAACTGCTGTGTGTCAAAAAAACAGTCTCATGATCAAGTCCCTGAGAGGAATACAGGTAGAATAGCCTGATAATTGCTGAGATTGCTTTTACCATCTCTGGATGGGTTTTGCCGCAGAAATATCAACTCAACATTGCTTTTACAGGCGCCTGCACTTTCCATCCACCACTACCAAATAGGTAGCTTCCTAGGTTCATCCGTTGTGGCAAACTATGCTCTGCTATGGTGCATCAGACTGTGTACACAACATAAACATGTGGCTGAGGAAAAGCTGAAGACACCTCCCTGTACAAAACTATTTAAGAGAAGTGGAATATGTGAGGTCACCAAGGGCGAAATGCGTAGGGAACCAGTCTGCGCAGAGTGACTTGCAAGAGCTTTACTGCTGCTGAAGACCCAGGAGAAGAAATGATCCCAGTTTGACTCATATATTCCTAAGGTGAGCTTGAAAAAGCTGCCAGCTTAGAAAGGAAACACCTTTTTCCTTTCATACAGAGCCCTCCCAGGTACAACAGCTTGTACAAAACTATGCTAGAAAATTTAGATTCCCCCACTACCACCACCCTTCAGTCTAGCTGGCATCAAGCGATCTTTCCTCTCCTGCTCCCCAGCCACCTCATGTCCCAGCAGACACAAGGTCACCAACCTCATCAGCCTCTTGCCCTCGTCCTGCCAGTCCTCGCTCAGCCAAACATCCCAAATCGCAGACCCGGTCCAGCTTCCTCATTGGGGCAGCGCCTCTAGCATCGTGCATGTTCAGACGCCAGTCTGCCAAGATGTTTGTGTAGTTAAAGCAAACCAAATAGTTCACCTACCTTCCAAAGGACATCACCAAGTTAAAAACAGATGGAGTATGCTGGCGACGGGAGGGATCTTTTTTTTTTTCCGCTAGTGATTCAGAAGGCCAGTAACAGAGTTCTGGCCCTGGCTTTGGCCCAGCATATCCTGTTGAGTCATGGCTGATGTCTGCACTCTAATCTTAACACATGTGGATGGGCTTGTTAGAACTTGTCATCCATCCCCTGCTACCAAAATATCCTCCTGCTTGACCTACCCCATTTATTACACAATACAACTTCTGTGTTTGTGCATGCGTGCGTATGCACAAATGTGTGCACATGTGTCTGTGAGTGCAAAAGGCTACAGATGGGAGAGAGCTGCAGAGACAGCTATAGCTGGAAGTGCAAAGGGCTAAGGAGGCTGGAAGGCCAAATTCCCTTTTTGTTGCCCTCTCCCCATCCCCACTTAAAAAAAAAAAAAAAATCTTAAAAATAAAAGAAAGTTGCTCCAGCCAGAAAGTGAGACAGCCTTTGAAGGTTTCAGCATTTCTCAAGCAGGGTCTGGCACTGGCCTTTCGTACAGCTGTAAGGAATAGCATCAGCAGTATTTTTGACCAGGCTGGTTTCTGCCACTGGGTGATACTATATGCCCACGAACAAGATAGGAAACAAGGAAAGCTAGTGATGTTGACTAGTTACTATACTATAAAATACTGGCAAAAAGATAAAGTGTCAGGCAAGTGGGTTTTAACCTTTGATTATTATTGCTATTATTTGCAGACCCCTAAAAATCTCCCCATGGAAGGAAAAACCCACATAGAGGAAATCTAGGTCTCCTCCTAGCAGACATCATGTCCTTAGTTACTTTTTTCAAAGTTAGCAATAGTCTGCAGACCTTTCCTGCCTCTCCCCTGCAGAGGACCAAAGATCACACATTTAAAAGTTGTGTCCTAGGCAGATAGGCAGATAAGCAGCCAAACAGGAGAATGCATCGATGAGATGAGATTAGATTAGGACTCACACTACAGAATTTAAGTGCAGACCCTCCCTGCTTCAAAAGTACCCAGATGGGGGGATTTTGCTTGGCCTGTGTTATAAAGATAAAGCACATTTGCAAATGCAGATCCAGACTGAAGTTCAAACAGTCCTAACATTCAGGAATGTTCTGATTTGTGGCTTTGGTTTTAGTCCACATCAAACTTTAAAACAAAAGATGAAGAGAGATTGCTCTCAAGATAGCAGAAGATAGACTGATGTGACCAGGGCTCTAGTATTTTGGGAGGTAGTTGAAACACTCCAAAACAGAATTTTCCTTTAATATGCAAAGCTACAGAACGCTTAGCACTTTAAAAATTATTCCTGGTGAAATGCTGGGAGACTTGCCATTGACTTCAGTGGAGTTTGGATTCCCTCCTAAACATTTAATCCTCCATATGGGGTAAGTATTTTTCATACTTTTTTGCAGATGGGGAAATGGAAAGAAATCACGCTGTAGCTACTCGCCCAAGGCCAAAGCACAGTCAACGCAAACTCCATATTTCCTGGTTCTGAGCCCTGTGCTTGGACTTTGTGCCACGGTCTTCCTGCAGAATAGGACACCGGAGGCCACACACAGCGCATGTGTTTGCATGCTCTGCTCATTGCTTTCCTAGGCCCAGGAGAACGAGCTCTGCCTCCCTTGCCTTTCTTTCACCATGGCCTGTTAACCAAGGAGCAAGCCTACCCTGAGGGAGGGCAATGACAGAGTCTGTGCACAGGGAAAGCCTTCCAAAACCCCTTCCGCAGCATGTTAAGGTTTTCAGTAGTGCCTTACCATTTTCCCTGGATAGAAAATAGAAAATGACAATGTACTGGGATTAAATCACTTCTATGCTAAACATCTAGGCCGACCTCCTTCTGGCAATGGATGTGGTTCCTAATAGCTTTTTACGGTAGCCCCAGGTGCTTTCTGTCCCCTAAGATCAAATTGTCCTCTGGAGGCACTTAGGCCCCTGCCCTGGCTATCAAGAGAGTCTAGGAGACCTGAGCACCAATGTGAGCGTTGCAGACAAGCACCGAGTGAGGTGGGATGAATCCAGAGCCAAAGGAAAGTGATCTTAAAACATCCTAATCCTTTTCTGTTGACTTGAGAGGGAACTAAGGCCCTGAAAGAACAATCCCTGAATTGTTAATGGCTTCTTTTGACTCATCTGTCATAGCAGGTCCCCAAATCTGTCTTAAATTCCATAGAAAGAGGTCTGGATATAGCTCTGAGACACTACAGGCAGACACTACAAAAAGCAGGGAAGGGAATTGTTGATCAGCCCTTTGCTTTAGCCATGCCAAAGGAATTTGCTGTGAGCGGAAGCAGCTCATAGAGTTTAACAACAACACATCTGGGCTTCTACTCCATACCCTTCCACAGTAGCGATGTCCAGCTAGACATTGATGGGCACTACAGCCATGAAGCAAGGAGATGAATACATCTGGTAGAGGAGGCATAGGCTAGTGCACCGAAGAACAGGAGTTCTGCACCAGCAGGACCATTTGACCTTTGACAAATCCTTCCCTTTTCTGTGCCTCAGTTTCCTGAACTGTAAACTGGGAATGGTGAAATCATCTGGAAATAGTTCTGAGATCCAATGGTGAGAAAAAATAGGTGTTACTTGTTGCTAATATTATGTTAACAGTTTGTCTCCTCAGTAGCACTAACGGGTAAAGAATAAAGGGCATTGTGCCAGGAAAATGCTTCTAATAACACAGAAGTGCCGCGAGCTTTTCAAATAAAACTCTCACTTGGGAATCAGTGTACCCAGGAGTCTGTAGCTTTAGACCTAACAGGCTCCTGGCCTCCAACCAAGTGCATTGGTAATGGGTCCCAGCTGCATGCACAGGAACAGGTGAGAAAGGGGTTCGGTGTGCAGAACACAGCATCTGATAGTGCAGCTCAGCACCGTACAAGCGCACAGAGGAGTCTGGGACAGTGGTATTCACTTGCACTGAGCAACAAAATGTACGAGAACACTAAAATATCCAGCTGTGCTCTCAAGAGGTATGGAAGTGCATTTCAAAGGTATTTAGAGCTGGCCTGTGGAACCCAAGGGATGTTACGGAAGAATTATAATGCTACTGGCTTCATATGTCAAAGACATGTTCCACTAGGCCAAAGTTAGGTTCCTAGTGGCTTAGCGATACACAATGACTTTGATATTGGTGGTATGCTTTCATATCAGAATTAACAAGTAGCAGCTGGTCATATTCAGAGAAAATTATCTGATTTATCATCATGACTCCTAAGTCATGATATGTACATAAGTGTAACATAAATTTGATTAGAGAGGGATCCAGTGTCCAGAGTCTGAATAGCTCACTGCTGTATTTAACGTAGACATCACAATAGTTGTCTATGGTACGGCTGAAGCTCCTCAGAGATGATCTGAATATTGGCCTCTTACATCAGACAGATTCACAGTACTGAATCATTTTGAATTGTTCTGCCCAATCTCTGACTTCTCCAAGTGTGACAGACCTTATCTTTACACCTTTTTGAAGGTGGCTAGCATAGCATCAGCACCGGTTTTTCACCTTGACCCCATGAGGCGCAGGTGGTGACCATCAAGGTGTCAGACCAGGGCAGTAGTTTCCAAGTCCATAAATGCAACATACATAAATTTGTCTGGGACAGAACCTAGGCAATTCAGCCCCTCTGGAATTGTGTTGAAACTGTATATCATTTATCAGCACTACATTTTCTTCTTGTCCTGACCATGGCCAAAAATATGCTCATCTCTTCCATTTCCTGACCTCATTTCACTGTCAGGAAATGTCACCATATCTTTCAAGACAGATCTCGAGGAATCACAGCTGTGTCACTAAATAGGTCAAATGCCAGTTAAAATGATTCCAGCGTCATATGCAGACACACCACTCTCACCATATTCAGATCTCTCAATTTGTCAAGTTTGGATAGACCAACACTCTTACATGGAGAAGGTGCTGGGATCTGCCTTGAGATGAATTTCCATGGTTCATTAATGAACTCTATGAACTACCTTTGGGTTGTGGTGTAAACAGTTTAAATAGACAGTTAAAACTGCATGGCTAATGGGATCAATAAATGAGTCAAATCCAAGCCAGCTTGGCAACAAATGAAAAGGGTAAGATAACACTAGCAGGGATATAGCCTAGACAGTTTATCTAGAGAACAGGTTCTGAATTTCAACCAGATTATTTTGGCATAGGTCCAGATACCCTTACCAAAATATCTAGTATAGATACCTTAGCTCAGACTCTATTTCTTCTCACTGAAGAGAAAGATGCCTCCAAAGGAAATTCAGACTTTACACAGGGCTCTAATGCCTTTTTTAGGAAGGGAGTTGGAGGAGTAGGATGGAAAAAAAGTTAGTTCTGAAATTCTTGCAACCAGCACCTTTTACAGTCAGACCTGATGACATGTGGAGTAGAGCATCACAACCGATATAGGTACATAATTATGCATATTTCAGTCTTCTTGTACCTTTTTTTAAAAAAACCTTGCTCAAAATGCTCTTTGAAAGCTTTGACGATGCATTATGGACTTTCAGAATGTTTCATTAAAATGTTTATTTTATTTTTAATTGACCAGATTTTTTTAATGGAAGAAATTCAAAACTGAAGACAATAGATCCAGTATTTGACCTAGAGTAAAATGCTTTGTTGTATACTTTACTTCCATGGCATTTCTGAACCTTTCCACCAGGCAAGAGGGGAAACGCAATGATCTTATGTTGTTAAGTCCAAAGAAGGCATGAGCAGCACAGTAGTAGTTCACACTCCAGTTTAGACATATCTCCGTTGAACACACCTCTACCAAGAAAGCAGTGGTAGGTCAAATGGTAGGTCAAAATGGACTTAGATCCTCAGCTCTAACTTTGAAGCTAGTTTTGCTCTGAGCAGTAGAATGGGCTGGACAACTTCCAGAGGTGCCTTCCAACCTAAATTTTCTACAGTTTCTAAATGAAAGATGATGTAGCTGTGCAAATTCTTACTATTATATGTGTGAACCAGGAGAGAAAATCTATGCTAGAGTTGGGGGGGAGGGACTGTTTTCCGGTCAAATGACCATGATCCTCGGATTCAGACTCCTCCCAGCCCTAGTAGAAGGTCAAGAGCACTCTTTTCTCTTTGAAGAGACCTGTATCCATAGGAGGTGGCTGGATGAGTTGCGCACACACAGTGGGCAGCAAATGTAGGGTGAAGTCATGATTTGCTCTTGTCTGAAGTGCAACGCCACTGGGGATCAGCTATGTCCTGGTATCATAATTTCACTCCATCCTGGACACTGAGCCAGGTCTGAGTCTAAAACGTTCTGAAACGGACACTGGTTAAAGAATAGGAGCCCAAAATGTGTAGACATAATAAGGCATTGGATATAACAACTCACAAGGAGGACAATCTAATGACTCCAAAATTTATTTAGGAAATCGTATAACCTAATCAATTCCTGTTACTTTATAATTCTCCTTCTGCTATGTTGTCTTGAACTCCCATGTGTCTGCTGGTCCCGTGAGATTTACCCACTCTTTGTGCTTTGTCTTGACAGTGTCAAGCAACAGTGCTCCCATCCAACATGCCACCCTATTTTCCACTGGCTTTGCTCTGGGAGGTAGGGGACTTAGACACTGCTGGCAGGAAATTACACCTAACAGCTGCTGAACACTTTCTATTTTATCAGCACGTGGCCAGGCTTTATGGCCCATGAGCCACCACTGTTCCCATGTGAAAGGAGAATATATAGGCCTTTCTGGGAGCAGGACAGAAGCTTCGCTGGCTGGGAACTATTATGACCCAAGCAAATAACTTCAAACTAGCAACCAACACATGGCATTCAAAACGTTGCTCAGTCTTGTCTGAAAGTATATTCAAGAATATGTGTATAGGAATCTAATTTTGGATTTCCTGTCGTACTCTTGGTCCATCAATGACACTCTTTGGTACTGCCGAGATGCCATATCCTATTGGATTTGGATCCAAACACCCCTACAGGCCCCTAGGGCCTCCACCACAGAGTCAGAACCTCCAGAGAGGGAGAGCTGGATGACAAAGACCTGCATCATTCTAGACCAGAGGCTTCAGAGGATAAGCATAATTACTTGTTCTGGGATTCTGCTACTGCATTTAGCTATTACTGATGTATTTGAATTGTAGTAGATGTTAAAAGCCTTGCCTATATACCAAAGCCCCAAGATATCTGCTGCAGTCAAAAAGTGAGTCCAGTCTTGAGAACATCATTTAAACCACTCAACCATTCTAGGGCCAGTTTCTCTTGTCTAAAAGGAATGTGACAAATAATCAAGGAAACCTTAAGTTTTATTTCAACTCGGGACAGAATCAGGAACTTCTGTCCTATATGAAACTTTGTTATGTCAAAATTTAAACTTTTGCTCCCTTCTTATATGAGATTACACAGAAATATGCTCCATATGCAAATATTTAACTTTTCCATGGAAAGGAGAGGAAACACATTGGCTCTGAAATATTTCAGAGAAAAACATAATGTTTTGACATTTATGAATCAGACAGTTTTGTTCTGCTTTATTGAATGAAAATGAAAATTTTCACTTCAGCTTAATCCAGCATGAATTCAAGTCCTGCAAAACTGTCTTCTGGATGACTTTTCTTTAAAAGCCAAGAGGCAGGCAGAAAACAAAGAAACCCTCAAACAAATCCATCCTTTCCCTCTTCCCACCTCCAACAAAACAATTTTACAGTCTTGAGCTTGCTCAGCCAATTTCGCAATGCAGAGGAGGAGCTTGGAGGGAGGGGGGACAGAAGGGGGGCTGTAGTGCTTATTTGTTCTTGTTTCACTGTCCACGGAGTACAAAAGAAATAAAGGTCATTCAAACTGAAGGAACATAATGTATCAAAGAAATGTACCCATAATCAATACCAGAAGGAAGATGAGAAGTTGGCAGGAAACCAAATAAGAGGAACCATTGAAGATGGATGAGCTAGAGGAGCTGGCTTATACAGATAAAATTTAAAGGACAGCAAGCGTACTGCTGGGCTATATGATGACTTAATGGAGACTTGGCACCTCCTCTTGGAGCAGAGGGGAGAGTAGCGCAAGTGGAGACAGCAGTTGTTTGCAGTGAAGTGATCTAACTAGAAGCCTGCAGGCATGTGCGATGCCAAGTCACGGGCCCGTTCAGCCCTCCACACCGGCAGCGTGGGACACCAGCACTGGGTTTCTGCCTGTGGCTCTGCTTGTGCCCAGATATGGACTTCTGCTCATGCCCAGCACCCACCGGACGACCTCTCTCCTGCATGGGAGAAGAGTTGACATCACATAACTAGAGAGCAGCCCAAAGCCTCATTCCTTCCACTGCACTGAATCGTGTTGAACTTCAGGAAAGTGCTCCTAAACCTTCTACACAGAAAGGGACCTAGAGATGGCTTTGATTATGGCCCCTGCATAGCTGGGAATGATCCCAGTACATCTTAGAGCACCCCAGTACAGCTGTTGCGGCTCCCTCGCACTCTGCAGAGCACACACAATTGCAGCCACACACCCTTTACATCGCCTTTCCTTCACTCCAGCATGTGCCTTCTGTGCAGAGGCGACGTTGCCAATACCCTTTTCCTGGGGTCAGTTCACTTCCATCCAACTTCATCCTCTTGATCTTTATGGAGTAGAAAGGCTACACTTAGAAACACTATGTGTAGACTCAGAAAGTCCACATATAGACCAGAACCAAAGAAGGGACGATGCAGTGAAATACCTTGCCAGTTACAAGAAACGTCCTTCTTCAACATAGTCTTCCCTTTGATTACTGTTGTATTTTACCCCACTTTCCATTGGTAATTTCAGTGGGATATAAATATTTTTATTTTACTTCTTGACCTAAATTCCTGCATGTTATTAGAGATTCCTAATGTTATAAGAGAACAACTGCTTCACTTCAGCAGTGGGCAAGGTATAAATACATCCATTTTCCCAAGGATTTGTTTTCTTGCTATTTAAAAAGGGGTGCTCAGGTCCCTGAAGTCTTAAACGTTCCTCTGATACAGCAGGAAGGGAGGGGGTCTTTCTACAGGATCTCAATATTATTCAGTGACATTCACCCTGCTGGTCAGGTGGGATTTGAATGCTCCGACACTATATATAAACGTGAGATTGTTATCTAGGAGGAATGAGCTGAAATGAAGGAGAGGAAACTTTCAGTGGAATTATCAGGAAATGTTTCTCAATGGTGAGACAAACTGTCAGCCTGCAAAATAGTCTCTTGGGGAGAAGGAGTGATTTTCCCCTCATGAGTCACATTGAGTTGAACTGGTCAAAGAACTCAGCAATAAAGGAGGGGATGGTCTAGCAATGGCTGTCAGGTTCATGGATTTGGAAGCAGGTGCTACCAGTCACTTTAATCCTATGTTGTCAGCAAGGATGAATCCAAGACCCTCAGCACTAATCATCTGCAACCCACTAGCCTAGGCAAAAGATGTAAATTCTACTAACTGAAAGCAGTTTCATTCTCATGTGTGCATCTGGGGACTGGATGGAAATATGACACACCTCTCTTCAAAGATTGGGTGGGTAAAGGTCATTACAGTTTATACAGGAAAAGTTTCTTTTATTTTTTCCCCAAAATTATGTAATGAGGACAACAGAAAAAAGAAATTATTATCGTGTTTTACACACAAATATGGAGTGGAAAACACTTTTTAATGAAAGCCCTAAATAGGCTCAAGGATGTGTCTATGTGAGGAAATGTTAATTAAGACCCAGAATGTGTTTGCATGGGATGCAACTATTAAAATCATGCTGAGAACTTTAGCGGCCACAGCACTGATAAATCTCCCAAAGTGCCTGGTGCAGTTAAGAGCCTGAGACCTAGTTATTTACAGTGAGGCTTAGTTTCCTTATAGCTGCAGTTTTGCAGGAAGTTGTCTTGCATTACTTGCTCAGGGCTGAAATAAGTAAGCTTCAAGACAAGAAATTGAACACAGGCATTTGGGATGCTGGTTTCTCAGCCTCCGCAGAGCACTTCCTACAGGCATGTGGCTTTACATAGGTAGAGTAGCATTAACCTCCCTTTAGTACACATATATGGACAGTGGTCCAAGAAGCTTTTGCCTTGCTCAATTACAGCCAGAAATCCAACTGAAAGCCCTCAGTCATGGCCTCAGGCACATCCCTTTTCTGCAAAGATTGCTTTAGCTCCCACATCAGCCATAGACACAGGGCAGTCTTTGCTGAGTGTAAATTTTACCACTGGGTCCTCTCCTACCACTTAACACCTCCACAAGAACAGCTGCCGTGAAACAGATGAAGAGTCCATCTAGACCAGATCTGCCAGCAATGGGTGCTTAGGGAAAGGCGATACAATGAAAGTAATCAGTTCTTTTCTCTAATGTTTTTCCCAACTCCACTTATGTTTGTTTATCATGTGTGACTGATGAGTGTGGGTCACCTGACCGCAAGTGGTTTATGTGCAAATGGCTTCACATTAGGCATGTGGTCCCCAGAGTGAAATCCAGAACTGGGTTTTTGGCTCTGAAACTCCCAGTGCAACCAACGGGGAGAGTTAGGTGTTTCAGAAGGGGATCCTAGAAGCTGACTTAGTGGCCAGGGATCCATCTAGCATTAGCCTAAAAATGCACCAAGGACAGAGACACATCATAAATCTCTCTCCCACAGCAAAAAGAGAAAAATCTCCCTTGCCTTGTGAGCCATAGGCTGTCTTCCTCTCCTGAAAATAAGTGCCACAGGTTTTTGTCAAGAAAAGAGGAGGATCTCTTCTATCTCTCCTTCCTCTCCTCACTCTTAACGCAATAGCTAAGTGGTTAGAAGGACATAGGAAACAAAGTTCAAGTACCACTTCTTGCGGGTGTGGGATTCAGACCTCACCACTCCCACTTCCCAAGTGCATGTGTGATATCTCCCAGGATTATGAAGAAGCTTGTTTCCATTCTCCTGTAAGACCACAAGTCTGTATTCCCAAGAAGTCTACATAGAGAAACATCGAAAAATTTCAGCTTCACTTGTTGCTGTTATCTCATGTTGTGTGATCATTTACTGGCTTGCATTGCTACAGTGACACCAGCCTAAAGTTCAGCAGCTGACACTGATTTTAAAATGATTTAGTCATATGAACTAAACAGCTTTTGCTATTGAGTTCCTTATTCTAATTTCCTTTCCACTGGCTCTTGGAAGATACTGGAGAGTCTCATTCTCTGCAAATACTACTATTTTCCCACACATGCAGATCTAGAAGAAGTAGGAACGCTTCTGGAGTCATTCAGAAAATTCTATGGTGCTCCTAAAAAATAACATATTTCTGGGCATTTTCTGAAAACATTTTCTGAAATTTCATCTTTTACTTAAAAGAAAGGATTGTTCTCATGGTAGCAAAGTAATTCCTAAGAAGAAATATAGAGGTAACCAGGACCACCTTCAGTAACATTCCAGCTTTGAAGGACATGTCCAAATTTTCTGATTATGCTTTCATTTTCTTTTAAGAAAGTCATTAGAGAAAGGCAAGAGGATATCCCTGCTAGCAGTCACTGAAGAAGGGGTACAAGATGAATTCATGCCATTTTTCAGTAACTGAATTTAACATTCAATGAATCAGAGCAAGAAAGGGAGGGAGGGAGCATGGCTCTCCGTCACAGTATGGAAAGATCCTGCACTGTGATCCTAGTTCCAATGTATCTCATCCAATGGATGTTTAATGTACAATGCATTAATACAGTCCTAGAATAATTTAGAGTGGAAGAGACCTCTGGAGCTGTCTGGATCCTCCTCTTAAAGGCAGATCTAGCTTCAAAATTAGATGAAGTCTCTCAGGATCTTCTCCAGTCAAGTTTTGAAAATCTCCGAGGATGGAGGTTCCACCACCTCTCAGGGCCCTCTTTCCAGTGCTGCACCACTCCCCTTGTGACAATTTTTCTCCCTTGTTGCAACTTGTGACCGTGCCCTCTCTTCCTTTTGCTGTTCACTTCTGAGAAGAATTTGGCTCCACTTCACCTATAACCCCACTTTAGAGATTAGGACACGACATAACCTGTCAGGGCTCAGGAAAAGCCTCAGAATATACCTCCATGTCAAGAGAGAGTTACTCAAAGCATCTCTAAACATTCCTCAGAAGCAGAATTCAAAGGGCTCCTCAGTTCTTCAAAGCCAGCGAAGGAGGCCTACAGATTCTGGGCGCTTGCAGGCAGGTGCTTTGAGGATCACAGTCTGAGGTTTAGTCACAGAAACTGATGTAGGCTGCTGTATCTCTGTGTGGATTTAAGCATTTGTACCTACTCATCCCACTGATGCTAAGCATGCACTAAACTCTAACCTTCAACTCTCTTTCACCCGAATCCCCTGAGCCGCTCTGGATGAGTCACTAACAGGCACTCTCATCTCAGTCCCTCCTGCGAAACAGAAATCCCAGCGTTGGCCAGGGAAACAGTCTTGTTTGTTAACAGAGGCCTTCTCTTTCCAGGAGTTGTTTGAAACTAGTCACATGGCTTCCACAAAACACCAACTGACCTTGCCCTTATCCTCCGAGCCATGGAAAGGCGTGTGATGTTATTCAGCCATTCGAGTCGCCTAATTTCCTGGAAATTCCAAGAGAAATTCAGGAAATTTGATGGAGAACATGAGTAACTCCTGTTTTTCTGCATGGCAGCACACAAGGGAGCATAAATGCCCTGAATACAGAAGAATGTTATCTCAAATTTAGTCCCTTCAGGACTTTCAAAAACCCAACCACTGGGTTTCCTCAAGTTTGTTGAGCCTGGCTTGATTTTGTGATTCACACCAAAACATCCTCAAAACACTGTGCCAAAGGTCAGATCAAGCCAGTTTTGATCCATTTTGGTTCATAACTGTATTCCCACAGAGTGAAGTCTGGGAGGACCTGTGAACTGCAGATAGTCACGAGACATCTTTAATCTTCAAAGCTTACTTCCAGAAGCCTGTTTTGGAGCTAGTAGGGGGATAATGAAGAGGCAATGGTGGCAATCCAATGACACAGCCAGCTTCAAGCTGTGGCCAGTGAAAGATGCTCAGACAACACCACTAAGAACCTGGAAGAAAAGGACTTTGACCTTGGTGCTTCATTTCCACCTGAAGGTCTGCAGCCAGTAGCAATAAATGCAAACAACCAGCCAAAAGTCAGGGTCAAGATGAGCAAAGGCTTGATCCTGCAATGTGCTGTGCTCTACGGCATCTCTGTGCATTCACCCAGGAGCAAAGGACTCTCAGCATCCTGTAGCTGTTTGCCTCCTTTACAAATCAGACGCAGACTTTTCCAGCAGGGTTGCTAACTGACTGCTGTTGTGATGACCTGACAGACCTCTGCCAGTGTTCAGAAGAGTGGTAAGAAAGTTATGAGAGGTCTGATCCTAACCTGACTGAAATCAATGAAAATAAGACTTGTGCAACTACACGGTCTCTGGTTACTTTGGGTTTTATCTGCTAGAAATCTTTGGTGGACTTAAACTGCATTTGATCCACAGGAAGAGACACCAAAGAGAATTAAGACTCTACAAGTTTTGCACAAGTAAATGGCCAGAAAGAAGAGAAATTGAGTTCATACAACCACAAATTTGTCTCTCATTATTGTGGATGTAAACAGGCAATTACTATCTTTGTATATGGCATCCCATGAGATGTTAGCAAAAGACCCTGCAAAAGGAAGACCAGTACAGGCAGAGGAAGGAAATGTTGCAGCTATATGCAGAAATAACAGAACATTTTACAATAACTCCATTAAAAAGTCAATGAACTAAGAGAACAAATCCTTAGAAAACCAGTTTTTGTTTGTTCAGCTGCTGAAGAAGACTGTTTTTAGTATCTATGAAATAACTGCTCCCTCCTCCATCACCTCCACTTTTTTAAAAAAAGAAGAGGCACATTCTTTTTTTCTTTTTAATATCCACTTCCTTCCCCCTCCCTGATTTCTGAACAGTTGCATCATGTTCTTTCTCATCCCAAGTAGCATGCTGGGAATGCTGAAGCTGACATGTAACTACACATCATATATCAATGAACTGTTGTCAAGGCTCCACTAACTTCACTTTAGTTCCTGGAAAAACTCTTGGAGACACAAGCAAACAAACACTTTGTGAACGCAGAAGAAAACAAGACACTGAATGCCAGGCAGTACAGATCTGTCAGCAGCAAACTATCTCAGTCCAATCTAATTTCTTTTGTTGATAGATAAATGGACAAGACATCACACACCTTGACCTAAGTAATGTGTTTTACACTGTTGCATGTGACATTCTTGTAAACCAAACAGAGAAAATGGTCCAAATGAAATAGCTGTGAGACAGTAGGTTTCAAGGAGAACTATCTGATGTTCTTGGAACAAAGTTAGCAATGGTTCATGGTCCTGCCAGAGGATGTGCTGAGCAGCATTGTGCAAGGGTCTGTCCTACTCAATATTTTCATTAATGACCAGGAGGATGGTCATTTGCGTACAGGCTATAATTATTGAAGCAATCTGGAAGGGACAGCAAGTACATGGGAGATCAGGATTAGAATTCAAAATGAGTTTGACAAATTGGAGAAGGGATCTGGAAATAAAAAAAGTTGCAATGAGACAGGGACATGGATGTGCATAATCCGTTCTTCACATACAGAAAGGGGGGAGAGGTTCAGCTTGGCAGCAGTTCTGCAGAAGGGAATCTATAGAAAAAGCGAGCATCATAAGCTGAACATGAGTCAACAATGTTGTAATGTTAAAACACACAAACCCCATGCTCAGTCTGTAAACTTGTAAGGTAACATCATAATGTTGTCTCGTTCTACATAGGAAATGAGTTCTGCATCTAGGTTCAGGTGCTGCACTGTAAGAAAACTACGGACAAATTAAAGACAGGCCAGAAGGAAGCAAGCAGAATCCAAGGTCTAGAAAGCATGGCCTGTGGAGAGAGACGAACAGAACAGGGGCCACTTAGCTGTAGAAAGGGAAAGTGATACGATGGGAACCTTCACATAAAATGCTGTTACAAATGCAAAAGGAATCACTCATTCTCCAAATCCATGACTGTTAGACAAGAAGTCCTGGACTTCACTTGCAGCAAGAGTAAAATAAGCTGGCAAGAAATGCTTCCTAGCAGACAAGATAGCAAAGCGCAGAGCCTCACTAAGGGGGCTGGAGGTTACTGCTGGAGGCCTTTATCAACAGATAAGGTAAAAATCTGCTAAGGACAACATAGCTGGTCCTGTCCTGGAGTAGGGAGATGTATTGAGGTCTCTTGCAGGCTGGTTGAGGTCTTTTGCAGGCTGGTTTGCAAGTCCATTAAGCCAGACAGAGTTTATTTTCTTGTTCAGTGCACAGGGTGGATTGCAAGTGCCCAGAGCAGACTGCTAACCCTGGCCTCCTCCTGTGAGCTCATCCACACCGTGAACATGTTAGTGCGGTTGCCCATGCATTTGCCCCAAAATGGAGTGACTGTTCTTAATGTGGCATTGTATGAGCATCCCAGGAGTAATCAGAGGTAATCAGAAGAGCCTGGCTGGATGTTGTCTGCCCAGGGAATGCTCAGCCCTTGCCAGCCAGAGTCCTTCACGGCACGCTGACTTTGCAATCAGGGATGCAAAGGAAGGGCCCCTCATTAATTGCCAGAAACATGGAGGTATGCAGAGAAGCAGCAAGTTCTACATCTGAACCCCTGTCCAGCCATGGGAAAAACACAGCACTGCTCTTTAATGTTTCCCTAGAAGAAACCTCCAGGGAGCCAAAGATGAAGGTGTGTCTGCGTACACACACACTTGCGTGAACTTTCCTGGCTTATATTTCTGAATCACTGTGGCCTTGGGTTGCTCAGAATCTGCTCCCATCAGAGAATTATAATCATTTCTGCCTCTGGAGTAAATCCAGGACAATACTTCCTTTTCTTAGTAATACTGATTACTATTGCTCTTCTACCTGGGAGCCCCAAGCACAGAAGAGGCCCCCACAGTACCAGATGTTGGGCAATCAAGGAGCAAAAAAAGAGGATCTCTGCTCCAAGAGCTTTCAGTCACTCAAACCTCTTAAGGCTACTCCCATTAACTGGAGCATTTGGAAAGATCCCGTCTGGAGATTGCCCTGGTATAAGGAATCTTTTGCTCGTCTTCCTGAAAAGAAGGCCTTGCCCCTGCCATATGCAGTTCTTAGCTTGGGACCAGCTGTCATTTAACAGCAAGAGCATCCACAGAGCTCCCCTATAATTTCCTAGTATTCCTCATTCTGCTGCCTACCAAAGTGCTTGTCCTGCTTGCTTATTGCTAAAACTGTCTCTCCCTGACACCTCTCAGAGACCAGAGATTTCCTGTGGCTCCCAGTTTCATAGCTCAGCCCTAAAGCCAACTGATTTTTGGAGATGAGTTCTCAGCTGTTTCCTGTGCCACTTCCCAGTGTTTATTTCAACAAAAACTACCTAGTTCACGTTGCCCTTTGCCTGACTGGCTCTCTGCACACTGCAAAGACAGAACTCCACAAATATTAGAAGGACAAAATAAGCAGAGCTATGCACTTAGGAAAAAAACATCAAAACAGCCAATGTCTGGGCTCAATGAGCCAAGGGGCCAGCAGAGATGGCCCATTTGTTTGGTGACTTGTCCAGCACATGAGCAGTGTCCCTCCAGTCCTTTCTGCTTTGCACTGATACGGTGTAGAGTCAGAAGCGGAGGCATTTGACCTGCAGCTTCTACTAACACACCAAACAGAGATTAGTAAGCCAAAACTGAAGAGACCAGGCCCATGGACAGGCAGGAACTGTTTAACTGAGGATCCCAATTACAGGGACTGGTCTAAGGCAGGAGGTCCACATATAGGATATTTGTTCATGGCCCTGAAAATAGGATACTTTGGGGTATTAGTGGTCATTTATGGGTGTCAAAATAGATTTCGCTTTTGAGTACCCAGCTATCTTGGAGGATTGGGGCCTTAAAGAAGCATGTTCTGCCTTGTCTCGCAGGGCTGTAATGAGGAGGGGTGCACTGAAGAGCCTGAGGCTTTCAGGTATGGAAATAAGGGGTACCCAGCATGAATTGAAGCTGAAGTGAAACTGGACTCAAAAATGCATTTAGAACAACAAGTCCCAAAAGAGTCTGAACTGTGAGGAGGAGGAGAGGTTGCTCAGGGTGAGGTCTGAAAATAGGTGTAAATAGAATGAATTTAAGGAAAGGAAAATTTAGGCTGAATATCAGGAAATGTTTCCTGACAGTAAGAAATACAAGGCTGCGACTAGCCTCCCCTAGGGAAGCTCAGGGAAGAGTCGTGGTTTGAGTCATGTCACTGCTGAGCTGGACAGAGCACCAGATAATAAAATGCAAAGGAACAATCCTGTATTGCTCCCTGGGGACGGCAGAGATGACCTCATAGGTGTTCTTTCCACCTCTAATGTCTCTGCTATCAGTCTGAGCGTGACAGGAAACGCTGAGATCACGCCCTCTGTATCCTTAGCTGTCCCTGAGAAGGCAGAGAAGAGCACCGGGGGCCATGCATACTTCACGTGCCAGAAACGGAGCAGAGACAAGAGCAGGTTATTTCAGATGGGAGTGGGGGGACGGGGCAGGAATCTTCGAGGCAGATTGTCCACAGCTCAAAGCAGCTCCATATATCGGCGCATACCAAGGAGAAGTGTCTTGATGACTCCCACTAGACGCTTTGGGCTCCCTCCTGCAGACTGCCAGTGCAGTTCATTCTCAACTTGAGCTGTTTTCTTGGGACATATTTGGGAATCCTTCACAGAGCCCAGGCATGGGAGGTCCATGCAAAACAAATAGGAATATATATGTGCTGTCTATAATGAATGCTGATGTCTTGCACAGTATGAATATTTCAGGGCAGAAAGCATGAGGTCAGTGTCCTACACAGCTTCAGATCTAACCCCTGTGGAGATCTTGGACACCTTCCCTGAGCCATTCGAGGCTGACGCCTGTGATGCTTTCCACTTGCAATATTCCACACACCTGATGGTCATTTATTGGATCAGTTCTGTTACAACCCTGCTACAAATCTTCTGCAGTGAAGGACTTTACAAGTGTGTCTCCTTGTTGCCTTCTACCATGGCATAAAAATTGGTGGTGATGGCAGAGACAGGATCCAAATATTTTCTCTTGGAACTGGAAAATCCCCAACAAGAGAGCATTTTCTCTTGCCTAGAGCAGACCCACAGGCAGACAGTTCATTAAATAGAGTCATCTTCTTATTCTGTAGGTGAACAAGCACAGAGAGAGCAAGATGGGACATCTCCATAGCCATGAGCAAGGGCAGTGGCAAAGCCAAACATGCCCTCAGCATCCTCTTTCCTTTCCTTCCTCCTCACTCCCTGAAATAAAAATGCAATTCCAGTAAGCACAGGACTCGATACCAAGTTTGAATCAGTAGTTTGGTTCCACTTCTGGAAGATTTAGCATTTGTTTTATATTACTGGATGCCTAAAAGCTCTCTCTGTATGAGGGTGACTCATACTGCCAAGCAGCCAGGCACTTGTTGAGTGTATGCCGGGATTTTTCAGCATCCTGAATATTTCTGGTGCATGTGAATTCCATTTGGTAACTGATAACAGAACTAGCTTTATGGACGCATAAAGCTGATGACTGAACAGTTTTCCCCTGCAATTCCCCCTTCAATAGGAGGGCAAATGGTGGGAGGGCTTTGGAAACCAAGGGCATTACTCTTATTCATATTGCCACAGCAGCAGGAGGCTGAGATGAGGGCTCCACTCTGTTAGTGATTACAGTGATACTTACGGAGACTGCCCTGATCTTTAGGGAAACGGGAAGAGAGGTGGAATGTCTTATTCAGGAACAGAGCCAGAAACACAGCTCTGATCTCCTGGGGACCAGACCCACGGGCAAGGCATGTTCATCTCTTCCCACTGGGTCGTAACACTCAGAGGGTGCTGTGGCCAGCATCCTGGGTAAGACTTCAGACAGCTAAAGAGTTGATGGCACTACTGTTTGGCCAGGTGAACCTGCTCTCTGGGCAGCTGGAAGAAGCATTTTGGAGAGCTCCTGTCTGTGCTAGACAGCCGCACACAATGGAGCACAGCCCTAAGAGCTAGAAGTGCCCAGTGTGCCCACACTGAGGTTCTCACAAAGCACCTTGTTTCTTTGAAAAGGGGAGGCGGTGCAGCAATTTCAGAAAATCATGCCTCTTCATGAAAAGCTGTAAAGTCTTTCCATCCACCACAGAGCTGCGGTCATTGTTAAAGCTCCTGGTCTCTGTCTGGTTGCTGTTGTTTGTGTTGCCAACACAGCCAGTCCCAGGAAGGGAGGAAACTTGGCTGTCATACAATGTGTTTTCCCTTCAAAGCAGGGTGTGAACTGGAGCTGGTTACAATAACACTTTCCACTTTCCCCTGTCCCTTTCAGGGATCTCCTTCTGCTTCAAGTGGGGAAGGCAGTTAGGATAAACATAACGACAGGTCAGCCACAATTCACAGCTCAAGGTTGTCCATAGCTCTTGAGAGAAGAGTCTGCATGGACCGACCTGGCAGCTGAATGCTGCTTGCACTTTCCTTTTTGCAGCGCTCCCTGGGACAACCATGCTCCTCTCTCCATAGTCATCACTGAATTTGGCTGCTTCAAGGCTGGGGCATCCTTTGATTTTGTGACAGTGCCAGAGTAGTCTCGGCTAGGATCTCCCTCTGGTGTGCAGGTCTCTTGGAGAGCCTTCATCTCTGGGGGACGTAGGGGTGGGTCACTCGCCCTCCTTCTGACCCCTATTACACCGCGTTCCCAGTTGACACACCTAAAGTTAACCTGAGGAATGTCTTCCTCAGGGCTGGGGAGAATGAATCAGTTTCTTTTCTATTTTAAATTTTGCATAATATAAAAAAGAATTCTGAGCTCCACCCTTCAGAAATTCAAGCTTACTCATTGCCCCAGGCTCCCCCAAGCCAAAACTCACTGCCTACCTCGCCAGCTTGAATAAATCACCACGGCTCACTCCATTTCAGAGAACTGAGTCTGCATCAACCTGGCTCAGGGTGCCCCTTTCCTCCCCCACGACCACCCATCCCCATGGTATCCTGGGTATAACTGGAAATCTCCTCAGATGAATGGTTAGCGCCATGGATGAACACTAATTATTTTACCTCCTGTCACTTCCATTTTGGGGACGGTCCAACGTGGGTTGGTGCATGGCAGAGACCTTGATCTGCTGGAACTCCGGCCAAACCCTGGTCCTTCCCGAGGGGATGCCCTCATAGGGATCCCTACATGACGTTATTTGCACAGTGGCTGGTCCCAGCTTCCTTACCTTTCAGATGGTCATTCCCTAGTGCAGGCTGGATCGCAAAGTTCAGAAATGCAATCCAGCTCCTGGAGAACTGATCTTTAGAGCAATCTGTCATTCACAGCTTACTCATAGTTTACTCATCCTCTGTGCATAACCAACAAACCTCTCTTCTCCGCTGTAAGGAAACTACCTTGGAGATATAGCATTGTCAGGACAATTTATTTTACAGACAACCTGCACTTTTCTTTCCTTTGATTTCAGTCCAGTTATAATGCAACGACCTTCCCTAAATTATGTGTTTTGGGGTTACAGGCTACAATATTTGTCATTAAAGAGCTAAATTTAGGGCACAGTGCTGCGTTCAGGAAATCTATGCCCTGGTCTGTTCAGATCTAGTGAAATGATAAAATCTTTTATACAAATCTATTTTTGGAGGGGGGGTGAAGTGTGAAAAAAAATACCAAAATGCCCTGTGAAATCGTCTGCGCCTTGTCAAAATGTTTTTGCCAAAAAGATCCTGGTGTTTTTAATGTCACCATATTTTGCTACCATTCTATTTTAGTTGTCCCCATCTTTCCCAGTCAAAATGCCTCTTTGTTTTTAATGTTGGAAAACCTAGCTGTAAAATATTTTAAGTACTTCCTTACAATATGTTAAAATCCAAAGTAACATATCTCAACCGTGTCTGAGGGAACTTTTGTACTAAATATAGAGTTTATAGGAATATTTTTGGACTTCCATTTAACCAGAAGTGGAGTTATATTGTTCCAGGGTACAGATATTTTTCTGAGGTCTTTGTGGAAAGACTTTTTCTTAATTCACTTGTCTTTATGTAGTTGTTCACTGGTGAATGTATATGTATGTGAATGTGTATGTGTTTGTTTAAAAATGCCAGTTTATCACATCTTTATTCCTAGTTCTTCCATCAACAGCCAATGTGACCTTGGTAAATCACTCACTTTTCAGTCCTCAGCAGTGTTGTCAGGGATGGTGTAAAGTCAAATTCATTAACGTGCACACAGTGATGGTGGTTTGCTAATGCAGGTCCAGCGCGTGCTATCAGGCACCTGCTATTCTTAGCTGCTCGGCCCCAGGAGCTGACCTCATGTTTCCCTGCACTGGAGACGGGAAGCGTCTGAGCGAGGTGTGGACATTCACCAGCAGCCGTGTCTGCTATCAGGGCCCTTCTTCCTGCTCTGCATTTCACACACTTCAAATATTTGTAAGCTCTTGTATCACCCAGTGGTCAGACCCATTCCTGGCGTTTATCTCTTTTCCCTTTGCCTTGCTGCTCAGCCTCTGCAGACCAGCAATCTCGCTGCTTCTCTCAGAGCACCACTGGCTCTATCAGGTGTGAGTCCTGCTGCCCTCCAGCCAGGTCCTGCTCCACGAGCGCTTCGAGACCTTCCGGCTAATGGTGCATATTGGTGAGGCCGATGGCTCTCTCCTCCCACCACCCTCAGGCAGAGCAAGAAGGAAGTGACATGTGTCAGGAGGACAGGGAATGCTGACCTAATCCAAGCCAATTAACCTGGGATTCATCACTAAACTGCTAATTGCCTGCACTTTTCAAAGAGCAGGACTGCAACTGCGCAAGTGTTTCCTGGAAATTCTTTCTCACTTTCTTTTCCATCTGTCTTTTGTGCCTGTGGACAAGTCTGGAACAAGCTCCTGCCCAGGCTGTCTCCAAGCTAAGCCTCCTTGAGCTTGCTGCGCAACGTGTCGATCGTCACTGCCCTTCCCTGCACAGAGAAAGGAACGTCACACTCAGCCTCTGACATGCAAGCCGGAGTTTGCTCCACATTCAGCTCCACATTCAATCATCTAATTTTGGGGGTCTGCTGTGAGTGAGGTGCTAATCTCCCTTTATGGAGAGCTAATCAGTGGATATCTGGGACTAAATTCAGTTCCCTGAACATATCTCTTGTACCATTTGAGATGCTCTGGGACATCTCACCTGGCTTCCAGCTGCCACTCCACAAGAGACACATGTCTCCCACGGGTCAAGTGCCATAAAGCTCAACCCTGTGTGGATATCTCAGATAGCTCAGGACATGTCTGATGATATTTCATACCTATGCTTAAGCAATTGAATGGAAACCCTGGTGCTGGTGAAGAAAGAGAGAACTCTTCATATCCTTTAGATACCTTGGCGCTGAAAGATGTATAAGGAAGTGGATGGATCAAGAGAAAGAGATGAAGGAAAGGGAAAGAGCAGTGGGATGAAAGAGTATATGAGGGAAGGATTTATAAAACAAAGTGATGTTCCTTTATCACTTTGCTTCTAGCAATTTCCGCCAAATAGGTGGCTGAGGCTAAGGTAAGTAGAGGAGATTCTTTGAGCTAACACTTGAATTCAAGTGGAAATTTATGCTGCAGGTTTTTTTCTGTGAACTGTTGTAGATCTGACAATAATTTACTTAAAGGCTGGAAGTGGATGGCATTGTGCATGCTACACACCCAGCAAATACAAGTCTGGGATAAATTCTAATTGTGCCACATCTAGAAACCTCAGCTGAGGTCTGTTGGTTGGTAGTGGAGAGGTTGGCAGGGAAAGGACCTTAGGACTCAGGGTGAAAGGAAAGGTAACAGCATGGATACAGATCTGGCTGAGATGCTAGAAGAAAATAGGAAAATGGGATTTTTTTCCTTTCCAAAAAATTGGCGTTAGGATCTTTGAAATGTCATACCAGGTCCTTTGCAAAGTAATGGATTGCATAACAACTTGGAAATGAAAAGGAGCAGTGAAGTGGAATGCTATCAGGGGACACTAAGTTAGTTCAGGTGACACTTTTTAGGTGTGTAAGACTGAGCTGGATGCTTTAGACTCCTTTTCCAGGTAACAGGATAGAAACCCCTGCATTAGTGTTGATCCCACCCCATGGGTGAGGAAGGAAGGAAAACCCAGCTGTCAGCTCTGACACAGTTGTGAGGAGACCCTTGTAGCTAAGCCTGGAGGAACACAGGAGGTTGGCGAAACAACCTGGACAGGTATGGAGACATACTGTAGAAAGTGCATTGAAGAAACACCTTTTTATTGCCCAAATCATGGCCCTGGCACTGCCCAGCTGCCTTCTCACAGCTCCTACTCTGCCTGGTTTTCTAGCAGATTTGTCCCTTTACTAGCAATAAAACCTACCAACCAGTACTTCAGCATTCCCACCCCTCACCGTGGCCACGGTTCATTGTGCCTCTTCTTCTAGGCTGTCTAGATGTTTTGGACCCGGCCCCTGGAGACTTCTGCTCATTGGCAGAAGAGCAAACATTGCTCACAGATGCTCTGCCAGGAGATTGCCCACAGATCTAATAACCGGTTCTCATGGTATCTTCCTTGGATGTCCAACATGGGCAGAGCATGGATGTGGGGAAGGGATGCAAGGCAGGGAGGGAGGCAGCTGGCAGGTATTGCCTTCTGGTTAACTGGTCCCTTGTGAGTGGCACAAGCTGGCTATTGGCCAGCTCTGATGTTTATGTCTGCCAGTGTGGTCTGCACCAGCACAAAGACCAGGGTTCCTCCTTTTTTCCTCCGGAGCAGCTATGGCAGTCCCACAGCTCTCACCTTGGCTTTCCTCAGCCAAATGTAGATAGAACCCATAATGTAGAAAGAGCCCTAAGATGTCTACTCAAGACTTGCCTGGTTTCCCATATTCCATCCTAAACATCCATTGCTGCCCACTGTTGGCTTTGGACTATCAGTCCAGCTTAGTGCAGCTATTCCTATATCCTCCCAACTCAGCCCTTCAGCTCGTGGAGGAAGACAGGGCACAGCGATCGTTCATCTTCGTAATGTCACCGAAGCCCACTTGGACAGGTTACTCCCTGCTGTGCAGCCTGAATTTCCTGAATTTTCCTGCATTCTCCCCCATCTCCCTCTGCCTCTCAGCTGGATCACAGTGAAACAATGCTCTCAATTTGTTTGCCTTTCAAAAGAGACCTGAAGATCTAGTAATCGAAAGCATGCATTGTTATTTTGCTTTAATTACATGGGCAGCTTTTTATTTTGAATTGTTTGAGTTTTTTTCTGATGGATGTTTTAGTGCTCTCTGGGTATCAGTATTCTTGTTTGTGAAACAGTCGGAGAGCTGTGGCTGGTGGGTGCCATAAAAATAAAATGCATTATTATTAATATTATTGTTGTTATTATGATTATGTGCTGGCTAAGCATATACAGCTTAGGAATGAAAAATATCTCTGTTATGCCAAGAATGGAGAAAAAAAGAAACATACTCTACAGCATTACCAAAAAAATGGTAATAACAAAACAAGCTATCTTTTCAAATAGGCTCTGAATTGGTTGTGAAAACATGTATTTATTTAAGCAAGTAGTCACAGATAACAATCTATTACATGCTTAATTTTGAATGAATATGTTTCTAATCATCAGTTTATATTTAAACATATGATAACTGTCACATTAAACCTAGCAGGAGATTTATAAGATAAGGATTTTGCTGTTGCTGTTATTTCAGATTCTAGATGAATATCAAAATCAGCCCAGCCCAAAGATTAGCAAGTGTTTTTATCACTCCCACACTTCTCTCGTTAATCCTTAATAAATCTGCTTTCAATAACCATTTCTGAACATGCAATTGCTGCCTTATTGCATCGGAACTGAGTGACTGTTTGTCAGAGGAATTACAAGCCCTTTCAGAGCACAGCTCAGCTCCCATTCACGAGCCACCATATACTACCGGCAAGGCTTGGGTTTGCCCGGCATACCATGTCAGGTGTCCTGGTTGCAGTCACGGGTGTCGGAGAAGGCTCTCAGCTGCTGAAAAGTCTGGTCTTACATGCAGTGTGGACACATGGGAAGAGACTTGTAAAGCTCGTTAGCAGGAGCTGGCATCCCGGACAGACCATGGGATGCCGGGGGAATGAGCCATGGATGGGACACAGGTCTGAGCATTATAATCTGGTCCACTGACCTTCCGCAGGGCTTGGACAACCTTTTCTGTTGTCTCCTTTTGCACACAAGATAGTGTCATGCTAAATCACATCCCCAGGGATTCAGCACTCAGGTGCATCAGGACGAGCACGTGTGTGTTGGCAGCAGGAGGAACCAGCCAAACAACCAGACTGGAGAGCAGAAGTCGGGGCAGTCCATGCAGCACGAAGCTAGTGCCGCACAAAGCTGGATGCTCTTTGTGGGGTTCCAGCTTCTTGCTGCAAGCATTTCACTCAGTAGCTTGGCATCAGTTAGGGCCCTAGACATGTCACGCTTTGCACTGTGCTGGTGCCAGCTATTGCTTCCTCCTGGCCAGTCTTCAAATCACGAGCCACATGCACAGGTTCAACATCTCAGGTCTAGTCAGAAGAGGGTCAGGAGGGGCAGCAGAAATAGACCCAGGTGCTGGCGTGTCCCCTGGTGTCTGGTTCTGGTTTGGCACAGCTATGGCAACCCACCCCCAGGGCTGAGCCCTGTGTTTCGACATGCATCCCTATTCACTTCCAAGGCAGCTCCGGAAAGCCCCAGCCCTGGGAACAATTAAGTGTTGACAGACCTATGGTTTCGTATCAGTGCTGCTCTGCCTACACAAACTGCAGCTGAGGAGCCCAGCACCCGTCGCCTCATCCTCGGTGAGGTCTCAAATGCAGTTTAATTCTTGGGAGAGCTCTTGCTCCCAAATTACTATCCTTAGCTCTAAAGAGGTCTGAAGCTAGCGCTCACTCATGAGAAGTGATAGGCTTGTAGTTTATCCCAGCATCTCCAGTTGGTAATGTGTTCATCATTGGAGGGAGTGATGCCATCTTCATTTTATAAAGAAGGGATAGAAGCCCAGGGAGAGCATGAGGCCCAAGCTGACTTGAAGAATAATTCTTGAAATTCTTGAAGAAGAATTTGTCCCTGGACACTGTGGCTCAAAGGTCTGTGCTCTGAACTGTCCACCTTGGCCTGTCATGGGACATACATGACTTTCACGTATGAGACAGATCTGTCTAAATCAGTAGGTTCTCTACTCCTGTCCAAATGTTTTATGGACTTCATGACTGCTAAAGAAGTGGAGTCAGAAATGAAGACATCCAAGCCAGATATGAGACCTCTTCAGTGAGGGAAGAAATGAGGAGATACATTATCCCATGCCTCACCTTGTTGTGCTCCTCAAGAGGGGTTGTTCTGCAGAGGGTAGGTGGACATGGCCATCCTGGCTATCCATCTCCTTGGTACGGGCACCATGATATTCACTGTGGCACCTCTGGGCCTTCACTGGCAGGATCCTGAGAACAGATCAACTACCAAAGAGAACCAACCTTCAAAATCTTCTGCTAAGTCCTGAAAATTGTCCCAAACATGAGGCATGGGTTCTTGCTGTGGCTTTTTCCTTCTCAATTTCTTTTTTCTATTCTCTCTCTTTCCCTTCGTCCTTGCAGTGCGGAGCTTGCCTGGCTATGCCGGCACCCGTCGCAGAATGGATGTCAGCCCACAGTTAGAAAGAGCAGCTAAAAGCAATATCTTAAAAGATACAGCATTTGCAAAAATCTGTTTTTGAGGAGCTAACAAGGATATCTGCCGTGTCCGCGTTGCTCACGCAGGGAGACTGCAGGGCAGAGTCAGCACCAGAGACAGAAGCTGCATTTTTTTCTCTTTCTCTCTGCTTTTTTGTGTTCCGCTTTTGTTTTGTTTTCAGGCGAGTTGGACTGAACTCCAAGAGTGAATGCAAACCCTGCTGCTGCTTCAGCATTTCCCCCTTTTCTCTTAAAAGGGCAGTTCAGCTGTCATCTTGCAGGCTGTCTAAACGACAATCAAACAGGCTGCTGGAAAGGAGATTTCTTAGAAAACTGCTGTCCAGGGAAGAAAGGGAAGGAATGAGAGATGACGTTAAAAGAAAAATAACACTTGTTTGAGTGCAGGGGATAAACTATTCTATCTGTGTTTTTTTTCTTATCTTTAATTAAGGAGATTATAAACATTTGAACTTGACTGACGGCAGCACCATTGGTGCTGGCTGTAAGGACCAGTGAGAATACCAGGAGAGGGGAGAGGAACAGGCAGTATCCAGTGGTCCTGGCCATCTGTGGGAAGCAGAGGGAAGAAGTAGGACTTATGTTCAAAGATATGATCCAAGTTCACAACCACTCACCTCTCAGGATCCTTCTAGGTCAATATATGGTTTCATTGAGATCACAGCTTTCTAAAAATAAGCCTTTCAAAGGTTCCTTGTCTTCCTATATCTCCAGATGGGAGTAGCCCAGATCAACAAAAAGGACAGGGCAAGTGATTTTCACTGGTCCTGCAACCTCAGCTTGTCAAACTGAGTTTCAGGCAGTGGATGTGAGGAAGAGCAGCAGAACAGGGGAAATGGATGTCTTTGTGTATATATAAACATCAAAGTGTCAGTCATCCAAATTGAGAATCCACTCGCCAATTCCCATCCAAAGAAACAAAGGAGATGTCTCAGAGATACTCACCTACAGCAAATTTTGTGAAAATCTGTAGAAGAGAGAGCACCTCTCAGTACATTTATAGAAGGAAAGGTGGTGATACAATAACCACATTCTTGTCTTTCACTGTCTTATTGAGTGCTTTTGAAATTAAAATCTCACTTGTTTTGCTAATCATAGACTGCATGCTCTTTTTGATACCATTCATGTACCTACCGAGAAGAAGGCCATCTACCTATCACATAATCCTGTTGTGCCAAGCCATTCCCAGTCATGTCTGATAATGCTGTGAGGCAGAGAGGGCCTTCAGAGGAGAATATGTCACCAGTAAAAAGCCATGGGAAGACTCTAATTGGCTTTTCCTTGTCTGCCTCTATGTGACGATGGTGAAAGACTTCTGCCATGAAGACTGGGGCACTACACGTGCAGATACACATGGGTCTTGAAACATAGTATTGGACCCTGGCAGTGAGCAGAAATGAACATTCGCTAACACTAAATGCTTTTTCAAGTATTTTGCTGAACCGAGGTCATGTCAGGTTAAGCGAGATGCGAACACTTTTACAAGTTTTTCTTTCAGGTCCAAAGACATTCTACTTTGGGGTTGTTTAAGGATTTCTTTTTTGTTCTTTTTATCATTTAAATTCCAAAGAGAAAAGAAGTTTATGTGTTATGCAATTGCTTTGCAAACAAATCAAAGGACCTTAAGTTCCACGAGGTTCCACCAATTTAAAGAGAGACACACCTGGAAGTTCTCTTTGTTCTAATAGATTGGACTTTTGCCTAAGAAACACCCAAGTAAGGACTCCAGACTTTGAACAGTTGATAGTAGAAAAAGTACATCATAAAAGAATGAAGGAGTAAAGAAAAATCAGAGGACATGTAGGCAGAATTTCCCCTCAAACCTATGTTTTTTAAAGTTTCTCTATTTTCTGCAGATCTGGAGGAAAAATGACAAAATAATTGTAATGCAAACAGGTGACAAAGTCCTCTATTGCAGGAAAGAGCCTAGAGTAATTCAGGGGACCTTCAGAAGCAATCAGCGTTATTTCATCTTCTGTCACGGCAAAGTTTTTGGTGGTTTGTTCTTCGCAAATGTCAGCAGCACTGCGTGGGATGACCTTTCCAAGAAAGGTTAGCCTGGCGCGCCACTGGAGAGCTCCATCAGCCTCGTACTCAGGAGTAGCATGGAGGTATTTAATTGACCGGTCTTGTAAAAGAAAAGGTTGGTGTTTCATAACATTGGTTTGAAGTGGTTACCATAAGAGCAGAGTTTTTTTGGTCCGTTGAACTTGGATGAGTTCCTACCTTCGCTGGTACAAATGGACAATTTTCACATTCAGTTCTAAAAGTGGTTGAAATGACCTCTGGAAAACTGTGTGAGGTCTGTGTTCTGCACCGAAGCTCAGGTCATGGGAACAGAAAGTGAAACTTGCCTCCCTCTGAAGATATATCCAAGATGAGATTCTGGAAATATTTAATCTCTCTTTCCAAACAGGCCCAGTAGCAGGCCCATAGGCCTTTAGACTTGCAAACTGGGATTGCACAACCACACACAGAAACAGGCAAATTTCATGGCTGGTGAAAAAGCAGAATAATGAAAGCCGGGTGGTATTCCTTGCTTGCTCAAGAAGAGACTTGGATCGTAATGTCATTTCCCTGTGGCAGCTGCCAAGCACAGGCACTTTTGGCTAAAACTATTAGAAGCAACCTTAGGCTTCCTACAGTTTTGGAAACAACTGAAATATTCATGAATTTGTCTCAGTTTCACCAAACCGTTTTTCCCATATAAAAATATTCAAAAAACTTTTGAAGCAGTCATAACATTTCCCTTTGTTTGCTTTGTAATAATCTGTTTTCAATGATGCGGTTTGTTTTCAGTGTGATTTATTTTCAATTTGTAATGCAAGGTTCTGAATTTTTCAATCAAAATCCCACTTGATTTTTAATTTTTCCAATTTTAAATCAAAATTTTAAACCCCTTGTGAATTCAAAATTGAAAATATTCAGTGAGACCTGAATTTTATTAAATATTCCTTCAATTTTGATTTGCCAAGTATTTTGAAATATCTTTGATCTCAGTAGATCCAAAACTAATTTCTCATTTATGCAGAACTTCCAGTTAACTGTAATAATTAGTTACTCACAGGTCAAGTCTGAATGAAGAAGTACTTCAGAGTTCAAAAATTTGTCAAAACCATGACTCAAAAAAGGGTGAGTATTTTTCTCCTAAATAAGCTAACCGCAGAAGTCAATGGAATCAAATTTCCTCCAATGTGTCGCATGCCCAAACACAAAGCAAGCCATTTTAGGCCCTCCACAAAGCAAGTAAAATGTCAGACCAGAAGGAAAAGTGTTCAGAAAGTCCCATGCTTTGAAAATGGACAGTTGTCCAAGAACAAGGGCTGATGTCCAACCACAGAAATGACCAGATGACGTTCTCTGGCCTGTGCTGTGCAGGAATTTAGACTAAAGAAGTGCAATTTCTCTGCTCTGGTTTTAAAACAAAAATATTATGATGCCTTCATTGTTGGTCCTCCCCAGGGCTGGTGTTTCAATCTACTGGAGGGCTCAGAAAAAGTCACTTCCAGAGATATCTATTCCAGATTTCCGAGCAGGGCTTCCAGTAACTCAGCAACACAATCAGAGTCCGGGATAAGTTTAAAAAGTTTTCCCAAAGAGCCCAAAATATACTGCAACAGGAGTTTAGACACTATCATGACTGGTGACACAGAACTGTCCTGTCCTCTATTCATATAAGTGGACACAGGTCATGGTTTCCATTCTTCACTCCAATGTCCTATTTCTGTGACTCCAGGGACTGGGGCACAGGGCCCACCTGGATGAATCAGTCCCTTTCTCCTTCTGTCTCAATCCCATCGTGGTATCTGTAAGGGAAACTTCACTCAGACATGAAGCAAAAATAAAAACCTCGAGACCTTTAACAAGCACAAGCAGCCAAGGTTTCCCTCTGGCAGTCTCCTTTCTTCTTTCACTAAGGACCGCAATTAGGGCCATTTTAAGGTGAAGGTAGGATCAGACTCATGCAACAGTGGCTGAGCGTAGAATCAGATTTCTTGGCCAGATTCAAACCAGAGGATCAAAGGATTCATATGCCTTTTTTCTTAGCTTCTGAGTTCATCACCCACCTGATTCCTCAAGCACCATCCATCAGAAGTGACTTGCAAACTTACTAGCCTGTGAAGTCTTTGAGGATTTAGTTTTCTGAGGCTCCTAATTCACCCCTTGAAAGCAGAGTAATTCACACAGCAGAAATGGTGACATAGCCTACAGTCTTAGTTCCCTCCTCCTGCCTTGGCTTTTATTGCATGCTCATTGTGGCAAAAGTGGTGGTTCAAATGCCTGAGGTGGGTCTGAACATCAGCTGAGAAAGTGCACATATTAATCAAATCTAAAGAGGCCCTCTATCTCCCTCCAATTAATCATCTTCTCCTCGGGAGAGGTGGGAGAAAGCACTTGATCACTCCCATTAATCACAGCACCCAATTCACAATTGTACTCTACAGTGAAGGTCTGGATAGAAAGAAAAAGAATGTGAGAAAAGCCAAAGGCTTCTTCGATATGGTTTCTGTCTGTTTTGTTGCTTTTTTAAGAAGCATCTCTGGGCAAAGTAGGGACAACAGCAAACAAATAGCCTGTGTTTTGCAGGGAGTCACACTTAGTGATGTCTTCTGGTCTTCTGCCCCATAAGTCTTTGACACTATGAAAGCCATTCCAGCAGGAAATAGATATGCTCCGGAGCCCAGCTCTGCAGGCAGATCTTCATATTCCAGCCACACTTTTCAGCCTTCCAGGAATGACATTTGTCTTGTGTATGTAGATAGGAACCTCTTCAAGGTCCTCCATTCCAGGATTAAGGTAATCATGCTGAACAGTCCGAACTCTGTATCATTATTCTAGTAATGAGAGAGCCAGAAAGAACTATGGGATCTGTCCACATTCAGCAGTTTTGATAACTAATTCCTTTAAAGCTTGACAAAGATAAGACTTGTCTCTTCTATGCTACAGGATGATGTCCCAGCACACACAAAAGGAGACAACTCATTTTACACAGTGCAAAGCTGTGATGCCAACACCATTACAGCAGCATTGCGATGATGTTCTGTCGGCATCCGATGAACCTCAGAAAATAGCCTGGTCTCCAGGGACTTCATGAAGAAACTTAGTGAAAAAAACTGTGGGGTTCAGTAGCATTTTCTCATTCATGGTCAAAGCATCTATGGCCTCTTGGGGTAGGCAACTCCTCGGGGATCTCTCCAATTCACTAGAATAACCCTGCTCCTCTTCTTTGACTTAGATCTCTGTGAAAGAAGAGATACAAAATTTTCCTCATTTTCATGTTTCCTGATGGTGCAAGATGACTCACTCCAGGAGGGTTTCTCAGTTCATAGGTGGGTATGCCTCTTTGGCCCATAAGCAGTATTCATTTTTGGCTAGCTAAGTCAGGCACTCACACATATGGCCCCTTTTTGCATTAAGTTACACATAAGGACTTCCATCTCCCTGCATAAGGAATCTGGGTACCCAAGTCAGAGCTGAGGATACCACAAGGTGACAGAGCAGATCTGATGCTCTGATACCCAGTGCCAAATGTACCCAAAGTCCATGGTAGCACACTGTTGTTGATGTCAGTCAACCCAGACTCTTTCTTAGTGTCAAACTTGGCATGCATGCCAAGGCTTAAGCATCCCCATTCCAAAACATGTTCCCCCTTTTTCAATGTCTGTGGCAAGCTAGTTAGGTCACACTTTTCCTGCTTCTCAGGCCTCATCTCTAAAATGCAGCTGTTTCCTTTATCTATATCATGGTTCACAGACCACAGCTTATGGTCAAGATGTTGCCAGCAAGATCCTCCAACAATCACAAGAAATACAAAAAACAAAACTGAAACCTATCTGTAGAGGAAAGTCTGATGTTGCCAGCTTGGTGTTACTCTCGCCTATCCCTGTTTCTCAGCAAAGGTGGGCATCATTAATCTGTGGATTCCTTGGATAAAGTGCATTGTGTTTGTCTCTGTGATCTCAGACAGATACTCCCGTGGCTACTGAAATGTAAACACAGGTGTTCAGCTCTCCCTTAAATTCATTGCTCTGATTCTCCCTGCTCCAGTTTATCAGGCAGTGAAAGTTTCTCCAAACTTAAGATATTCCTGAGTCATAGTTTGGAGAGCTCATTTACTTATTTTTTATTATGCATGTGATAATTGCATTTTCAGTTGGTACCTAGATTAAGTGTCTGTGGCTGTTCCCTGCTTAACCTCTCTGACAGTAAAATCCGTACAGTGACTGAGAACAGAAGGCCATAAAATTACCTGTGGTCCCCAGCTCAACCACCAGCCATGAATCTCTGCAAGGGAACACAGGTACAAGAGTCCCTCCAGCCTGCCCAAGCATAGCCACCAAGGATCCTCTTTGTATAACTCAAGCTGCAGTTATTTCACCAGCAGATTTACAGTGAATTTAAAACAAAGGATTATTTACAGCACGGCGGGGCCAGCAACAAATTAAAAAGAACTGGAGGTGGCAGAGGGAGCCGCCAGTGTGGAGACTAATTGCTATTAACCCACGGCTTCATCACTCAACTTCTGAGTTGCAGGAAAGTTATTGTTCCCAGGGGCCTCTCGCACTTAGGCATTGAGAAATATTGTTGGGAAATCCAATCAGTCATGCAGTCTGGACCATAAAACAATGCCGTCCGCTCAGGGCTCTCTCTGCAGAACTGGCGCTAGTTTTCTCCATTTCATCATTTCTTCCTTTTTGCTCAGGGTTGAATTTATCAGGCAAACAAGCTCCATGCCTGGGTGTGCTGGGCAGCTGCTCGGTTCTTCCCTTGCGATGACCCTGCATCTGCCCCCCCCCCGACCTGACAGCACACCTCGGTGCTGGCTAGCATCCCCTGGGATATTCCCCCTCTGCTCCTATTTCAGAGTTATATATGTTCCTAACCCATTAGCCGTGCAAAGGATCTGCTCCCTACCCTGCTGCCAACACAGCTGAATTCAACCCAGTTAACAGTCTTCATCCTTCCAGTTCTGCCAATAACCCTGCATTTCGGCCTGCACACTCATCGAGCAAAATAGTCTACTAATCCTGTAGCACTTTCCTTGCCGTTCGGTGACATTTATGTTTAAGTAGCATCTAGGCATCTACATCAAGCATACCGCTTGTGCCAGGTGTTGTGTAAACACTGAGGCAGTCTCAGCTCCACGCGTCCCCGGTGCCACTGTCGGAGAGGGTGCAACACATGCAGCAGGCACTGGCAAGGTGGAAAGAGCTGGTCCTAATGCTAGGAGTGTTTAGTGAAGTTCTTGATTCATTCAGTCCCACTTTGGTCAGAAATGACAGCGATTAATGCTGCTAAAGGCATCTGTCCCAGAAAGGGAGGTGTGGCATAATGTGGCTTAAGTTCACACTGGCGGGACTACCCTGATTGGAGCAACCTGGCGATGTCCACAGGACTTGGCCTCCTCTGAGCCACTTGCTGCCTACAGCCCTGAGACACAGCTATTTTCATTTTGTGTGTGTGTGGGAGGGGGGTTCAATTCAGAGTGCAAAACGTAAAGTGCAGGCTGTGTTGTAGCCTGTTGGAGTGGTGTTTTTTGTAGCGTGATGCCAAGGGTGTGTTTTGCATGTCCCGGGGCACAGCGTGAGCGAGCAAGGTTTGAACATGGAAGACCTGCCAGAATGGTCTTGGGGGGCTGCGGAGGCAGCCAGGCGTTTCAAGGTCTCATCTTCATTGCCTGTAGCATGATCTTTGGAGTTTATCATACCTAGAGCATCATCCGGGATTTGAAATAACTAGTTTGTTCCAAAATGCTGGGAGGCATTGAGAATTAGGAAATTCACATGCAGGAAGTTTGAGCAGCAGGGAACCAAGGCCTGGGGGCGAACCAGAGAGTCAGGTATTTCTTCTAGGACCTCAGTCAGAGACACCTCTGCTGACCTTGGCCTAGGCAAAAGGTCACCTGAGCTTCTTAGTTTTGGCTGGGTTATGGTTTTGGCTGGAGAAAACATTATCCTGGGGATTTTCTTAAAGATATCTGGGATCACTTTCCAGTGAGACTAGCTTTTCCTTGCTTTTCCTCCCAGGCACCTGAATCCAGAATTGAGGAATTCAAATCCTTTTACACAGGTAAAGGGAGAAAGAAAAGACTAAATTGTTCCTCTTAAAATTTTCATCTGGGTGTCCTGGCCAAAGTAGATGAACCTAAAAATCAGGAGGATGATGAGGAAAAAGAAAAAGGGAAAAACAGATTGAATCAAATCAAACCAGAAATACTTTAGTGGGGTTATCTTTTAAGAGAAGTCTGCAATACCCAGTTTGGTTCAGATGTTTCCTTTGACTGACAACAAATTATTTTCAGATTATTTATCTCTTTTTTAATATTTTAGAAAAAAATAAGGGTCAGTTTTCAACACACCATCATTTCAAAACAAGGAATCAAAGGATCATGGACAGAGTGCGAATATAATAGTACAGTGTTTCTGAAACAAAAGATTTCACTTAGGAAAATCGTGCATTTGACGTTTCCACATTTTTCCCTATTGCTTTCTTTCCAGCAGTCGTCAAGCACCACATTTTTACAACTTCAGTCCTCTAAAATCTTCATGTTGGCAAGGGGAGGGAGAAGTTTCTGTTTGTCAGAAGGAGACTGCTTGGAGGCAGTGCTGAGTGGTCTCACCAGGACTGTGCTGCAGGGACATCGCTTCTCCAGAGGATGCTGTGGACAGAAGGGCTCCCAGTTCCAAGTTTCTGCACCCCAAAAGACAGAAATCCTGCCGTGGATCCCCTGTCCAGCGAGTGCGGTCATTGTGTACTCCAGAGAGGCTGAGATCCCAGGACGGGCAGTGGTTTTCTATACATTTATATCTTAGCTATGGAAGTATTTTGCTCAGGCATTGATGCACCTATCAAGCACCCAAATAGATATGGAAGCTTTCCAAGGCTGAGGATGGAAAGATTTGAAAGTCAATCTAAAGATTCGACAGGGGCCATGCAGGTTCCCCCTTTGACTCTGTTACAAGCTCTTTGTGGGATCTGGGGCAGTCACTCAATTTTCATTTCATAAAATGGCAAAGTGATCATGCCTATAGGTTTCTCCTCCTTTTTGACCACCTCGACCATGAAAGCCATATTCAGCCAGACTAACTTCCACCTGCCTTTTCCCATCAGCTAATTACCTTTCAGCCTGAGAACAAACCAATAAGAAACTCTGGGCAGACATCCGGACCAAGGTGTCCAATGCTGTATCATTACAGGAGAAAACTAAACGCTGTAAATCTTTGCAAGATGCTAGCACGATTCTTCATAGTGAAACCTTGCAGAACTGATGAGTGGGGAAAATTACAAGGTGAAAACAAAAGCTAAATTCTGGCTCAAAATTGTGAGTTGGGGAGATTGCTGTTTACTGCTAAGTATGGTCCAACTCACTACTAAAATAAAGTGTTCTAGCACAAAGCTGTCTGGGACTTCTGCAAGATCCATGTGCTGCTACTGTCAGCACCAGCAGTTCCTTGATGGGAGAGAGGGAAGTGTTTGGGGGAATCAAACAGGATATTTTTAAGACAAATGAAATTCCTCTGGGTTGTGAAGGACTCTAGGTTTCATGGCAAAAGATATTTCCAGCTTTCAGGGACAGGTTTTGAGAGGCTCCACTGTGGTTTCCAGTGGGAATTTTCTCTGTGGTGGGTGTCTGGAACTGGTTTCTTTCAATCAATCATGTTCATATAGGTATATGAAAGACTTTAAACCAAAAGCTACAGGCTTGTTCAGTGTGAGGAAATCTTGACTGTCAAATAAATCTCAAGAACAATTATTTTCTTAAAATATATTTATATATCAAAAACAAGAGAGATGAACAGATTTAGACTGTAGTTGGCACTTGTTTAAGGCAACTTTACGAGTGCGGGAACAGAGACTCCATTGTAATCCCCCATATACACTGGCCCAGTAGCCAAAAGCAACAAATAAGCTTGTCGTGAAATGGATGTGTAGAGGAAGTAATCAAAATTGGAGAGAGAAACAGAGAGAAACAGAGAAAAAGAGAGAGAATGAGGCTCAGAGAGAAAGGGAACTTTTTGTTCAAGAAGCAGTAAAAAATAAAATGTCTTTTGGCCTGATTCCGAGTGGCTCTTGTGTAGTGAACACTGCCGTGAAGACCACAGATATGTGCATTTTTTTTTAATAAAATTGCCCTGCTGTCCACTCAGAAACGTAACACTCCAGCAATGGAGTTATCTGCATGCCAGGCTACAAATATCAGTGTTATGCGTTGTTCACCCCCCCCGGTTTTCTTACAACACTTCAAGGGGGCTTTGGAAGTGTCTGTGCACAGAGAAGGAGGTGAAGCAATTCAGATTCCTTTCCTAACTGACGGTGACTTAAAACGGTAGAAGGCAAAGGGCATGGAATAAAAGTTGCCTCTCGGCTCCTGCCTTTTCCAGGTTTAACTCTGGTTTGCACCTGGGGTTCAGCTCCAGACACCTGGACAGCGCTAACGTTGTCTTGCAACACGGCAGTCTCAAAGGAGTGAACTCCATCCTCTCTTTTATCCAACTTTTAGGACAAATGTTTGAGACCTGCAGCAAGTAGCTGCAAAGATCTACCTAACAAGACCTCTCCTGGGTTCCCTAAATCCTGTTGGCATGCTGATAACCCATCTCTTTGCATGAAAGAGCAGAAGCGCAGGCTCTGTATCCTGGGTGTTTTGCAAGCTGAACTCTCTCCTCAGCCCTGTATAGAAACTTTCAAACAAATTCCTATAAGCAACCAGGGGAAATTTCAATTCTTGCTCACTGTCAGTTAATTAAGCACCAGGATGAGCTGGGTGCTGTGGAATTACTGGAACCTCTCATTCAAGCCCAAAGTTCTCAGACTGACTCCCTGACTCCTTGACATAGATTTAGCAGGCTTTAGTTTGATTTGGCAAACAGCAGCTGCCTACCTGCCTACATACCCTTCCTTCCAGAGCCAATCCATGATGACAGGTACAAAGGAAGAATAGCTGTCATCATCTATGAACATGGTTGGGCTTGATTTCTAATGCTTTGTTGTGTTTATGCAAGATTAACATTGAAGTCTTCTTCAAATGCTGTTTGAGATTCAAGTAGAACTGAAGTTGCAGGAGTTAAATGTGATCTCTCCTGTCTGAAAGCCTGTCCCACTGATATTAGTAGGACCTTCCAGAATAAAGACCTTGTAGTAACCCTATTTCAAGCAGTTAGATCTTGAACATTAACATTATCCCCTTACAAGCCTTCAGGGTGGAATTGATTCCAACACCATAAGACTGATCTCACTGGTCAGACCCCACCAAAGCTCTATCTCACTAGTCCCCAGTCTCCAGAAATAGCCAGGAGTGGTTGCGTGGAAGACAAAATAAGAATCAGTCCAGCATGGAATGTCATTTCCTTTGGTAGACACCAATCTGAAGGTTAGGGACTTCCAGATATTTTTGTTCAAAAACTTTCAAGGAAATTGCCTCCATGAATTTGACTCACTGGTTTTTGAAATCACAGATCTTTTAGGCTCACCATGCATCTACTTTTCATACAACACAGGCGCACAGGGTAAGTTCTTCTAACTTCCAGCTAGTCCACATATATATTAGCAACCTATTATGACAAGTTAGCAGAGTTAGTTAGATCAAATGCTAACACTTTGATACTGATGATCTCTAAATCAAAGTAGCTCAGGTTCCATGTAGAAAGTGTTACAAGGTGCTTACAAGGCCTGGATCTCTATCCTAAGAATTTTTTTATTCCTATGTCCATCCCATAGCATCTGGGAACTTCTCAGCCTTTAGTTTGGAGATTTATGATGTATCATATGGCCTTGCTGGAACCAATACTTCGAGAATATTTTCAGCCAACATTTATGATATGTATCCTGTGAGCAAGGACCTTGGTGTGCATGGTGCTGTACAAAAACAGGACAGAAAGACAATACTTGCCCCATACAACTAATTTTAGATCAGAGGCCAATACGAGAGGAGTGTGAAATGAGCACAGTGGTCCCTAAAATCGTCCTGTTCCCAGGAATGGAAGGAAACAACTCAAATTTGGCTTCTATGCAGGCCAGGCACTCAACCAAAAAGAACATATATGGTCACTTTTCAGAACCTTCTCAGTTATTGTGTGTTTTAAAGGTATAACTGCTGAGTGAAAGGATTCTGGGCATAAGCAAATTCCTAAATGAGGAACTTCTCTAGAAGCTATCCCTCCTTTTTGCCTCTTTCAGCAAATAAGAAAAGACTGCTTTGGTGCAAGACCAAACCTATAACCAACAAAAGTATCCCCCCCAAGATGAATTCACTGTGAGGAAGACGAGGTGAGATATTAGCGGCAGCTATTCTACATCAGGTCCTACAAATGCTGGCCACATCATAGAGCCTTTTCGGGAATTTCTTCTTACAAAATATATTTACGATTGCAAAAGTTGACATTCGTTATTATAATGAAGAGAAAAGGAAAACCTTCGCATTTCTGAGCTCGCATTAGAAAAATAAAACTGAATTTTTGTACGTAACTAAAACCCAATAATTGGGGGATTTTAACAAAAACATGGACATTTTTGTTAAAACAAGCATTTCTTGCCAAAACATTCATTTCAACCAAAAGTTTATTTCTTATTTATTTATCTTTTGAAATGGGGAGAAGAGTCAATAGGAAATTTCTGCCAGACACATGCCAAGCTCTTCTGTGTCTCTGTCCATAAGCAATGCAGAGGAAGCCCTTGGGGGTAATGGACCCCTGGAAATGCATTCCTCCATTTGGTGTCAGAAGGAGGCTCACCTCAGCAGAACGTATCCTTGGAAAACTGCCTCTATCTCTATACTCAAGAGAGCAGATTATCGCCAAACTAAGGGAAGTTGAGCAAAAAGCTTCAGCCCAGCCAAAAGAAACCACTTTTTAGAGCACATGTGGTAGCCCAAAAGGATGAGTAGTCAGAAGACAGTGATGTTGGGCCAGAATTGTCACAGTTTTTCAAGGCCAAGGAAAAATCAAAGTCTTTGCAAGCCATTGAACTTGCAGGTATGAGCTCACTTTTTTTACTTGAAAACAGGATGGGGGGGGGGGGGGAAAGCTACCTATCTCCTCTATCCAAAAAAAGAACTTGGAAATGCATTGTTTGGGACATTCCCAAGCTAAACTCCACAGCATGAGGCTGGAAGGAAGAATGCAATCTCAGTAAAAGGGTGGGTTCTGTGATGGAATCAGTGTTACTCCCCCATAAACTGGTACTTAAAAATGGGCATATCTTTGTTTCCAAGGATCCTCACAGAGAGCAACCAGCAAACTGCTTTGCAGGGACAGCAGTGTAAGGGACAGAAATGGCCTGCTGGCTCCTTCTCCCCTCTCAGCCCCTTGGTCCCAAGGACTTGATAGCTTTTGGGGTGAAAATGCCCCATGCTGAGCTTTCTGACATGCTCAGCAGCATCCTTTGCCAGCTGAAAGGAGAAGAGGATCAAACACTGGGCCATGGCATCTAAACAGCACTCAAAACACAAGATATGAAAGGCAGAAGGACATACATGCACACACATTTTTTAACTTAAGAAAATAAACATTTCTGCTTGTCAGCGCTGCATTTTTCTATGGTATTGCTTTAAAAATAGCATTACGGTAAGTGACACGGCCATCTCTATAACCAAAATAAAAAGGCACTGCAGCTCTCCGCTGTTTACTCACCCTGGGCCAAAAATAGAGAGCTTTTGCAAAGTTTTTGGCCCAGACAGCACCACTGGACCAGACGGACTTGGACGGACATGCCTGGCAGTTGTCTGCTCCAAACAGAGAGCGTGTGTCCTTCCCCACCTCCGGCCAGGAGCTCCTCTCCAGCCCACAAGGGAGGACCCACTCCTGTGCTGTCTGTGCCACAAAAGCAAAAGAAAAGGGGGAGAAATGCGGATATGCTTTATGCAGGGCATTTTCCTATGTGCTGTTAAATGTTAGAATACATCATGCTGATACACAATGTTTAGCTGTAGTTTGCTCCCATCTCCAGCTAGCTGTTCCTCCCAGGGTCTTCTGCCTGTACATCTTCCCAGCCCTTCATCCCTCTCTTTTCCTTGCCACTCCCCCTCTCTATATTCTTTTCCCTACAATTTATTATTTATGTGTGGCCTTATTTACATATGGCCAGGTGCAATCCTCTGCAAGGTGCCAGGACATTCCCAATCCAGGAATGCAAGTGGAGTTTTTCAGACTTTGAGCGGATCATTTCAGGTAACCGGGGCTGCTCATAGCTAGGAAGCAATGGTATTAAGCAAGCTGGTGTCACCTATTCTCCATGCAGACTGTAGGGGCCCACTGACTCACTTAGCTTATTTAAAAAAAGACCATACCTAAAACCTAGGATCACCCCTTTTATGTGGAAGATGAAGCACTGGCAAGTTCCACACCCTCAGCCAGACAAGAAGCAATGGGAAGAAGTAAGAAGAAAGTCAGACCTTCACCATAAAGGTCCTTGCCAGTCCTATTCCCTGGAAAGAGTCCAGGGAGGAAGGCACAGTGTCAGACCTGCTCTCATGAGTTTTCTAGTGGTCATGTCTGATAATCAAATGTGTTCATCAAATGCACATCATGGGAGCCAAATCTGTCTCCTCTCTTATAATGTAAAGAGAATGGGGTTTTCTGCCATCCATCTCAAGCAAAGCAGTCTACGAACCAAAACCTTTAGGCTTTCAATGTTTCCTTGCCCCACAGAGTCGTAGAGAGTATGGTCAGAAAGCTGAGCCCAGTGGGACCCCTGAAACGGCTCAAAAGCTAGCGTTGCTCTTTCAGGGGATTGAAGTGTGACAGCTATGTGCCCCAAAAGAAGCTCCAGACAGTCAAGAGCAGCGTTAACATGTTTACATTGCCAGCAATCAGCAATGAGGTTATGGCATAAGGAAATGGGTGGATACCGAGACCAAAGGTATAAGTAGGCACGTGGCACTCTGCAGCCATGGGAATGCCCTGGATTTCTCTTCTGGCTGCCACTGCTGTCTCGCTCAGCCCTGCTGGGCAAGTCATGCAGCTTCGCGCTGCCTCTGTTTTCCTGCAATTATGCTGATTGACTGCTTTCGTGCTGTGGCACTGGGGCTTTCTAAGAGGAGTGTGCCAACGCTGAGGGGTGTGCTGCTGCTTTGCACTAAGCACTCGCCTTGCTGTGCTATTTTGCCCTGAATGTAAAATAGATTAAGGGACAGGGGCCGGGTGACTGAGCATTAAGCTGGGGATGCAGATATGGATCTGTGTTGATACAACATGGTCTAAGAGATGAAGAACCTGGAACCATGCAAACATCACTGCCTGGGCTCCAGCCTTGGAGCCTGGAGAAACAGAAAGGGAATGGGAAAGGGAAGCCTACAGATTTGCTGCTCTCCCCTTTTTGCCTGGGACCCCTGGGCTTGCATAAGAGGCCCCACACTGTAATTCCTTGTGTAGGCAAGCATTCAAAGGCATCTGTCCAGCGGAGACCCAATAGCTGTGGCTGGATTGCTGTTAGAGGTGCAAAGGCTCTGAAAAAAGGTAGCGGTGCCCAGTGAGATGAGGAAACAACCACCAGTGTCTGTGCAGACCTGGAGAGCCCCGTCCCCCCAGGACATGCTGATCTCAGCTCCTGCTCTGCTCCATCCTCTCCCTTTCCCAGACAGGGAATCTCCATGTATTGATCCAAGGAAACATTCACTCCTCAGTTCCTTCCTGCCAATTTCTATTCTCAGGAAAAGCTACAGACCAACCTCACCCTTTCCTGCAGCTCGGCGCTGACGAGAACAACATTCACCGTCACTCACAGGCCAGGCCGAGGCAGGACGGGTGCACAAAACCCATCCTTTCCTTACAGTACTCAAGTCTCTGTGAATCTTTTATTTCTATTGAACTCCTGTTCACAGGGCTTTGGTTTTCACATGAGCAGACATGCAGAGCACAGGAGCTTTCCAGAATAATGACTGGACAGGACCCAACTAATTTCAGGACAGAGTTTGAACCACTCAGATGTCAATGAGCAAGTCTGGGGACAGTGGGCCTAAAGGAAGAGAAAGATTGTTTTTACCTTTCTGTGCAGGACATACAGATGCACAGCCCAGAGATAAAAGGCACAGATACATTTAAAGATATAGATGCTCTTTAGCCTGTAGTGAGGAAGGTCTGGGTTCTCCCATAAGTGTTTAACATCTGATTAAACCAAAGTTGCAGCAGGGACTAGGCTGGGCTAGCTGGTGGCTTCCAAGCCTATAGGACCAGACTGCTGCCAACTCCCAATATTTCTTGCAAACTACAACGTACCCACAATATCAAACATTAACTGAGCCATCTCTAAAGACAACATAGCTCCCAGTACTGCGGCTTGGGAGCCTGACGCAATCTTGCAAATCTGCGCTTGCTGGGCCCAGTGAACGTGTTATTTCCCACACACAGAGGCTAAGCTTGAGATTATTTTCTTCCCATTTCACAGCCCTGTTTGTGTCACAACCCAAAAGAGGCAGGAAGCACATTAAAATCATAGGAGAAGAGGCTCAGCTGAAGGCTTCCCACTCCCTTGACCAAGTCCTCTAAGCGCTGATGAGCACAGATACCCTATACTGCCACTCACGGATATTTTTTTGGGGTGCTTGACCCACTTTATGCCTGCTCCAAGACTGCCAGTTGAATCCAGCCTTGGTGGCCAGGCTGTTGAGGAACACCTAGTCTGCAGCGCTTTGCAGGGCTTGGATGTGATCTAGGCAGCAAATACTCATCTCTGTCTTGGATAAGACTCCCCATGGCTTCCTTGTATCAAATCAATAACGAAATTTCACTGGCAAAAAAAAAGGGACTTCTGAGGAATGGTCATGGTTAGGCAGAAGCTGAGCAGATGTTTTAAAGGCTGAAAGGAAGGGGCCAGGCCAAGTACAGGGGCCTATATCCTATGCAGAATTAGGCCCTCGTGGTTGATTAAAGATATTTCAATTGCTCATAGAAAGGCTTCACACACATAACGGAGGATGTTACAGATGCAGCCGTGCAGGGATGTGTCGTCGGGCAAAGCAGTTCTGACTCTGGTCTGTGGGGAGAAAAGTGATGCACATTCTCCCTGTAATAGCTCCTCCAGCCTGCTCACTCCAATAATAGTCTCCGTGTGTGAAACTTCACCTGACCTGAACTTTCTCGAGTTTATCCAGCCTTCACCCTGACAGTTTAGAGCAGAACTGTTTTTATGCCTTGCAGTCCAGACACCAAATTGGAGCCGAAGTGACGTTTATTGTTTCAACAGTGTTATTATATGAAGATTGAGCTCATTACAAACACGACTTGTTTTCGAGCCAGGACACATATTAATTTGGATGAAATACCAGCTGTGTCCTCTCTCCATATGGCCTTATCGGAAAACAAACTGGGTTAAGTTTCAGTCCAAAGAATGAAAATATAATTGAACACTTGCTTCATTTGAGGAAACTCAAATAATCATTATCATCACAATGTCTGCTAATCACAGTGAGGGGGCAGAGGTGTTTATTTCTGCATGTATCTAAAAATATACCAAGGCACTGTTCCCCTGGGGGGAACCTGAGGGCATCACAGAGGAGACACTTTCTTCTAGCTCCAGGGGAAGAGGAAGGTCCTCGTCCAACCTCTGCAGCATTGTGGTGCAGCATGACACTGGAGGTTGTGGTTTTGTGCTGTTTTCCCCTAAAAGAGATGGGTGCTGTCACTTCTCTTGGCTTTTATGATCCTGCGAGAACTAGTGTGAGGATAAACAGCACCAATCTGAATTTCAGCTTCTTATTTATCTTGGGGAACGTGTGGATCTTCATATACAGAGGTCCCACGTCCTCCCTCTCTCTACCTCCAGTGTCATAATAGAGGGCAGTGTTGGAAGGGAGAGACCAGCACTGCAATCCCAGTTCTGCATGCTGGCCAAGCTGGTCTTCTGCTCATTGGTGCACTGAAGTGCACTGACCTCAGATGCCCCCAGCAAGCACTCCAGAAGGCACGTGGGTGGGAAAAGCAGCCCATCTGGGGATAAGCTGCCATCAAAAGTGTCCCTTGAAAGACTCTGATGGTGTCTCTACTCCAGCTCAGGGGCAAGCTGTGCAAAGAAACACACGTTGGGTTTATGTCCCCTCAAGGCTTGGGGGAGAGAAAGGGTAGGGCAGAAATGCCTATAGGCCTTAAGCCATTTGTGAGTGTGGGATTTCCTTAGCCAGAGGTAGGAACTCTGCATGTGAAAGTTCTCAATAGATTTTTCTTCCAAAAATTTGAACCCTTTGAATGGAGAGCCATTCATGAGAGAGAGCAGGGGGCTTTAGCAGTGTCCGATGTCTTATACAACTGGCGGAAGAAATGGCACATCTCTGTGAAAGCAGACGGCACCTTTATGTGGATATACAGAGATCACTGGACAGCAGGGGATCTGTATCGGGGAGATAAAGGGGGTTCTTGCAGAACTGGGGTGGGAACGGCATATGCCCATGGACCCAGAAGTCATCCCACACTGATGCTGCCGTGAATACAAGGACAGGGTCACAGTGGCCTCTAGGCAGTCATTCCCAGGGCCAAATGCCCACACAAACAGGCCTTGAAAACGCAGACAGCTGAGGGAAGACAGGATAGACGTACATGAGGCAACCTCCCAGACGATGGGTGGGCCAAGGACAGCTGATAGTGGGGTCAATGCAGAGCAGAGGAAGAAAAGGAGGTGATAGAAAAAAGGTATGGAAAGCATGGTAGTTGAGTTTGGAGCTCTGCTTTTGTAACTGTTTGGGGGAAACAGGGGTCTCCCATGCATCTATGTGGAAAAATAAATATGGCAATAATCTTTTTCCAGTAGAAATGTTTGGGCTGTGGTTTGGCTTTCATTTCAGGAACCAAAAAATATGGTTTGCTGTTTTCAAACACTAGACTTTTTTTCTACTAAAACAAGGCATGCCTTTGTTTTTTAAACCAAACCTTTCTGTTAAAAGAAAAAAGAAAAAGGAAAGTCAAACCTTGCCTTTTTTTTTTTTTTTTTTTTTTTTGTAGAGAGACTGAAATCTTCAAATGGAAAAAAAATCAGAAGTTCTCAGTCCAAATAATTAAAGCAAGCTACTGTCCTACAAGATCATTCGCTGTCTCAGAGACCAGAAAAGTGAGTATAGCACAGCAACTGCATGATTACAGGTCTTATCTGGAAAACCAACGCAGTAAGGGCAGGTGAGTGACAGCTTCAGAGACCTCTAGTTGGACTACAAGCATCTACGTTCTGCCTAGGAGGAGCCACGTGTGGGATACCTGTAGCACCACAAACGAAAGCTTGGTCCCACATGAAGACACTTTCCTTAGCCTTGGTTTTCCCTTTCCAGATTGCTCTGAAGTCAACCTGCACCAAGTCAAAGCACAGACAGATCCAGTCTGAGCAAAAGAGCTCAGGGTGAGAGTAGGCCCTGATGATATTAAAGCACGAAGAACCTGAGGATGTTGCAAGTGTTGAAATATAAAAAAAGGGAGTGGGGATGATATTGAAATCATGGGTTGCGGTAACTGAAAAAATCCTAGCTAGACAGGATAATTGGAGGCTTAGCATCACAGTCATCAGCACCACAATGTGCTTTTCCAGCTTGGAGGAAAGGCTTTAGATAAATACATGCAATAACGTTATGTCCCAAAGCTTAAGAATCCAAAACAGCTAAGCTACCCCAAAAGAAATTAAACAAAAAACAGCTGAAACCCCCCAAATGTTGCCTTCCCACTCCACTACAAACTATGGAAAGACTAAGTAAACAAAATTAAACAAAATAATTTTCTGAAAATTCCTGGGGGTCATCTGCAGGGTGGAGCCCATCTGCCTTTCCTGAAGCCAAGACGGTTGCTGCTGTCATCGCCAAGCTCATAAGGAAGGCAGCTGAGCAGAGGGTGAGAAGGAGTGGGAACATGAAAGGAAGGCCAGCCAAGGCCTACGTCTTTAGGCTGTGGCTCTCTTTGCCTGTGCAAATTCAAAGAAGCTGAGAAGACCCAGAGCACCTGCCTTGGCACCTATAAAGGGACTTTGAATGGATTTTGGGGTCTTCATTCACAGGCTGATCTAGAGGCATCAATATTTTTTCAGGGCTTTTATTGTTGCCCTGCCGAGATCCCAAGGTGCCCAAAGCATTGCTCTCTGCATACATAGGCAAGCACCCAGCCTCAGCATGGAGGTACTTTGCTCCTTTCTCTGTTTTCTTGTGATCCAAATTGGTTCTCAAGTAAAGCTGAGGCTGCCAGGAGCCCCCAGCCACTCTGCGCTGAGTGAATCCTACTCAGCTGAAAGTTTGCCCTCAGCATCACATGGAAACCCTCACCGCAACCACTCCAGCTCCAAAGGTAGGATAGAGCTCAGACATACCCTGTCCCTGCGCTCCCAAGAAGCTGGCTCCACTCAGCACGAGGGATTTCCCACTGCTCTGAGGCAGCTGATGTTCGGTCATTTTCTGTAATGCATTTGGTTTGAGCTTCTAAAATTACTAAAACCATATTTGAAAGAAACTGCACGTATGTATGTGTAATGCAGAGATTCTCATCATCCACTTGTGTATCAAAATCTCACCTCTGATGCATCATGATTTAATTAGGAAATGATTCTGAGCCTGTCTCCATTGCAATGCAATTAAAAACCATTGGGATATTAGGTACGGAGCTGACCATCAACTCTGCAGGGCTCATTTTTGCCTGAGTGAATGAAATTCCCCCTGATGAAGCATCTTATCTCACCCAGCTGAGCTGCTTCCTACCTGCAAGATTTGGACTGCCTTCAAACAACCAAGGGCCTGATCCACAGATAGCTGAAATCAAGGGAAACATTCAGGTCTCAGATGCTCTAGCCAAAGACCTCCTTTCTTTGGGATTACAAAATGGACTGATCTCATTGCTTATGTTTCTCTTCCGACGGCCTAAGTTTTCCGGCTGATATGGTTAATTAAGATTTGGCATCACATGCCTATCGCCACCTGCTTCACATGTTTCCATGATACAGTTGTAGACTGTAGCTAAATCCTCCACTTCTGCACTGGCAACGCAGGCCAAAAAGCCCCTTCAACTTACCGCTGCCCGGAGCCCAGTGCCTTGGGCTGGACCATGGCACATCTTTCACAAAGGCGTCCGACCTTCATTTCAAGATGCTTCAAGTGGTGGATAATCCAACACTTTCCTTGCTGATTTATGCCAGTGGTTAATCACCCTCTTCATTCAAACTGTGCGCTTTATTTTTAACCTCTGTGTGTGCTGAAAGCTCTGTTTTCTTTTCCTCACTGCATAGCACTGCATTCCTGCTCAAAGATGAAAGTAAAGTTTCTGCATTATCCAAGTCCCTTCCGTCTATGGGATGCAGTTGCCTCTTTGAGCTGCTTTTTTCCCTTCATGTGTCTAATAGTCCAGTAACCATTACAAATAGTCCTAAAGTGGAAGTGTTTGCCTGCTTGCTCTTTTCAGATGTCAACTTGGCAAGACAAAATCCCAGTATTTCCCACATGAGCTTCACTGGATTGAATCACTGAGTGGTGCAATAAAACAAAAACATTTCGCACAATGCAAAACAGGAAAGCTATCCCCATTTGGGGCAAACATCTCCATCAGCCTATCGCTTTGCTAAGAAAGGCTCACATTTGGTTTAAGGTAGAACACATTCCTGACACACAGGCCTATGATCCGTTACAAAAGGGAGCCCACTTCCTGGATTTAGGCTAAGGGACAGGGTTCAGGCAGGGGGCAAGCTATATATGTGTCAAAATGAGCAATGTCTTTTTGGGTCACATATACTTTTGACTTCAACACTACTTTATGTAGGCTGTAAAATTAATAGGTGGGAACTAGATTTATTTGTCCCCCTGGCCTGGTAGTTGCTTGTTAGGTTAAACTCACTGATTTCCTGGTACAAAAGTGCTTGTTAAAATAATCTCCCTGAAAATATTCCTCTGGGACTACTTTATCTTCCGAAATCAAAAATTCCTAAATAATGAAATGTGCAAGATGTGACAGACGAGCTTGAACAAAACAAAACAAACCCCCCAGAAAAGAAGAGCCTATTCCCATAAACACTGTTTGGGGAATTCAGATTGTTTCTGGTGTTTTGTAACGAACGCCAGCATCCATGCTTCGTGCAGAAGTGCCTTTACACAGAACTCACCTGCTTCTCTTTTCTTCACAGGGCCTCATTCTGCCCTCACTCTTGACCCGAGTTTCTCAGTGGGGTAATATCCATCAGGTTCAGCTGGTCTGGATCAGTCCTCAATCACACAACTTCTGAACGAGCCCACCAGGACTGTCCACAAGCAGGCAGCCATGAGACCCCTATGTTCAGAAGACCCCTCTCCGTGGGCTTACAGAGAGGTGGCTCCCAAAACACCATTTCCCCATGTCCCTTGCTTTACCAGCAGGGACCCTAAACCCATTCATTGGCTTATTTTTGCTTCTCAGCTACAGATCTCACCCCATAAATTAGGACTCCAGCCACATGTCTCCTTATGTCTCCCAGTATCCTACCACCCATTCCTCTAAGCCAGCCTTCATCTAACTTCTCCTGCTCTGTGATCCCAACTCCATTCTCCTGCTGTGCCCAATAAACCCCCCAGACCAGGACTGAACCCCTACCTTTTGCCAACCAAGACATCACTCCCCTTATCCATCCCATTCTCCCTCTCCCCTCCAGTCCTGGCCTTGTCCCCATATCCCCATATGGCAGTGGAGAGCACAGTGGGACAGGCAGGTTGCTGAGGATCATGTCCATGCCCTACAGCAAAGGGCCTTCAAGCAGGGAGCGCTTGTGCAGTGAGGTTTGCCCCTCTGAATTCGGATGCTGAGGCTGATGTGTGTCCCTCAGGAGTGATTCTCCTACCCTTGCAGATAGAAAAACTTCATCCGGGGATCCTGGATATGGTCAGCATGTAGATTTAGTGCCATTCCTTCCTCCATCAAGGCTGACTTAACCTCTTCATACCTAGGTGCGCAGGACTTCATGAGGACTTAGAAGCAGGAAGCCGTAGAACAACCTCCCAGAACCTGAGTCAGTATCTGTATGGCCCTGTGCAGTGCAGACCTTTCTGCATTTTTAACCTCCTCTGCAGACTTTTTGGGGGGGGTTTTGCTTTTGTTTGTTTGTTTGTTTTTCTCAGTATTTGAAACGTACATGTGAAACAGGCAGAGAGTATGCAGGGATTCTTGCTGTGGCTGATGCTGCACAAGTTTATCCTACAAAAAAAACGTGCTGGTGCTTCTCAGCCCTGCCTTCAGCCACCTCCTTCCCTTTCTTGCTCCAGCTCTGAGCAAGCTGCCAGTCTGATGGCAGGAGCCAGCCCTTCCCCACACTCCCGACACCCCCTCCTACCTCCTCCTACCTCCTCCAGGTGTGGGTACTTGATTGCAATCAAATACTCTCTCCAGCAAAAGGTGGTGGGGAGATTTCATTGTGGGGTTGGGGTTGTGGTGCTTGGGGGTCTGCTTGCACAATGGGAGCATTGTGTGGCTGCTGGAGGAAGAAGCCTGGAGGATGCAAGTCTGTGCCAGGAGCTTGTAGGTGAGAGTGCAAAGGGCATGTCCCTAATGTGACTGTGTGGAGGGCTGTGGAGAGGGGGAAAGGAGCTCATGTGTTCTCCAGGGGCTGCCTGCCTTTGCATAATAACAGAGATTGAGGAGCTGGTTTGAGCCACCCAGACATTACATCAGCTTGTGGCCTCCCTCCCATTGGTCCCCTTGCCTTAGTTGCTTTAATTCTGCAGCATCTCCTTACAGTCACCTTAGTGTCCTGGCCCATGAATCACATTTGTGTCATTCCCCTAGAGTCTGGGGAAGGGTGAAACAGTTCAGGGAAAAACTCAGTGTCTCCTCTGGTTGGTGTGATGAATATCTCAGGCAAAGGGGATATTCAATGTTTTTCTCGATGTTTGTTTTTTGCCATGTGGCCTTCCCTGTGAGACCTTTTTGCCCTGTAAAACCCACCTCCAAGCCTCTACCCATCTGAGAGCAGATCCAGCTGCACTGAACATGATACATGTGTCATGAAAGCACATGTGAAGGATAAGCTCTGTCCCAAAGAATTCTCACTCTACCCAGACAAAGAAAGAGCAGGTCTGTCCCCTCAACTGAACCAGAGAGATTCATGCCTAGATTAGGGTACTTGAAGCCCATATGAGAGGTAAACAAATAAGCTGAAGGGTTGCTGTAGGGTCCTTCAGTGAAGAGAGAGATGCTGTGAGTTGTGTCCCAGTGTTCATGTCTTTCTCAGCAATGAGATTTCTAATTCAGGTAGCTAACAGTGGCCCTCTAGGTAGGATGACTGTGATCTTAGTGACTTCTCCAAGATCACCCAGAGAGCTGGTAAGAACCTTCTTGAAACCAAGGTCTCCAACTTCCATCCAAGAGGCCCATTCTCATGATGTCTAATGTGTCTATCACTATTATTATTTTTCCCTCCTCCTCTCTAAAACTGTGCTCTTGAATCCCAAAATGCTGAAGGAGAACCAGCTCTTCCAGGTCACATGCATGAGGTTTTTATCGCTTACGGCCATGGAAAAGAATCTGAAATTATGACTCAAGACCATTTTAAAGGCTTAAAAAATGTGAAGGCAAAGAAAAAGAAACAAGTGAGAAGATTTAATTTTTCATTAAGATCTCCTTGTTTGAGAAGAAGGAGAGGTTTCCCTTCAGGGGTGGGCTTTGTATTCTGGACAGGCCATTTTGTCTTATGGGGAGGGAAGAGGACAGAACAAATTTTCCATGCAGGATAAAACAGAGAAGCATTTTTATCCAGCTTTCTTCTAGGTATTATAATTGTCTAGATAATCAATGAGCATCCATCAGGTTTAGTTAATACTGATTCCTTGTCATTTTCTTTAAAAAAAAAAAAAAAAAAAAAAAAAAGGCTTCTCATTCTAAAATTTCAACATAGAGAAATGAGATCTGTGTTCATCTTGGTGCCCAGGAATGGCGAATTCAGGATAGTTAGATAAGATTTGACACAATGAATAGCAGCATTGAACTGAAACCTTAATCCTGATTATTTTTTTTTCATCAGCTCATCTTTGGGTTGGGGTCATCTTCTTCCAAGCTGTTTTAGCTCCTGCGATGCTTTTAAAACAACATCTGTTTACAGCAACAGCATCTTCAGATCCGAACAGCTCCTTATTACTTTCACATTTCTGATGCAGCTAAAGCAGCTCAGAAGCTTTGGTCTTAAGGCTCCCAGAACACCGTGCTCAAAGGGCATCATTTGAAGGTAATTGTAGGGCTATTGTTGTAAACAGTCTCCTGACAGCCCCGACAGAGCAAGAATCCCTTATTGAAAGCGCTCCATCCAGACAGCGCTGTTTGTCAGTGATGAGCTGCAGGGATGCTGGATTCCTGGCTCTTTTATAATCTTCAGTGGTCATGAACCAGGCTACTTGGAAGGATCTGTTTGAATGAGTGGACTTCCAAGAGGAATCGGGGGGGCGGGGGGGAAATGCCAGGAGTGCAATCTGTTCCACTTTTTCCACTTTCCCTTGCTAATGAGTGTGATCTGTACAGAACAGGAGGCCCCACAAGGGGTTGACATACTGTCTTAGAGGCCGGCTTTTAAAAGGACTTTCGGTGCTAAACTTTTATTGCAACGTGAGTTAAGGAAGGACATGCATTAGAAGAGTAGCCACTGAAGGTTTTCACTTTAGCAAGGGAAGATAGATCAGCACCTTTGAAGCTAATCTATTTTCCCTATTTTAGGATAGAGTGATCTGCCTTAAAAAGACAGCTGGAGCAAACAGGCTCATAACTTAGGTACCTCTGTTAAGTACCTGTGGTTAGCTGAGAGGACTCTGAGTCCTAGCAATTGTAAGTGTCCTAAAGGATGTGTCTTAAAACCAGCCAGCAGTTGGACCAAACCAAGTAACTTGTCCCGTGGACCAGGAGGGGAGTAACCCCCCAGTGCTGCCAACTCTTAGGATTTTTTTGGACATCTTGGAGTTGTCAGTGTTCTTTCCATAAAATCCCAGCTGCTGGGTTCATGAGATTGTGTGAAGATTCTCAGGTTTTGCTCCACGTCAAATGAAAAAAAGAAAAGCTTCTACCCTTTGTGACTGTAATGCAAAGCTTGGAAATATGAAATCAGAAGCCTTCTAGAGTTTCAAAAGCTAGCAGAGAAACAAAAATAACCCAAAGCTAGTTATTTTAAAGATTCTCAGGACTTTCAACCCCACTTTACTAGTCTTGGTGGCCAGAGTCCTGGCAGATTGACACATAGGTTGGCAATTCAAAGTCCCTTATGTGAGAAACTTGGGGTTTAGACAGAGGATCATAAGCAAAGGAATTACAACAGCTTTGCAAGTTACCACCTGCCAGCTGAACAGCTACAACTGATCATGTGCTGCTCTGAAGTGCTTCAGCTGAAAAGCACATTGCATTATATTAAACACTCATGAGGGTAGGGACAGTGATGTGGACCAAAGGGATATGAAAATGCTTTAAACCAGTGTGTTTCACAGGCTAGGAAGGCACAGGCTGTCAGCACAGCTCTGCTGATAAGTGGTAACTGATCACACTGAAGAGGCATCAATCACCTGTCCCATACCCTGATTTTCACTTTTTACCCAGACAGATCATCTATGCAGGCTTTGAGCAGTCCTGCAGTTCATACTCATCTGAACAAGGGCCACTTCCTTGAAAAACCCTCTGCAATAGGATTTTGAAGGGAAACTTGTGCTTCCAGCTCAATAGGAAGAGACTCCACTGTTTTGAGATGGAGGACCACCAAAGCTTGTAATAGGTGAGTTGCACCACTCAGTCCATCCAGGTACTAGAACCAAATGAAGTATCTAGGGAAACTATGGAGTACCAAGTCCAGTTAGGAAAGATGGAAGACACCAATTTTATCCTCTTTCTCCCAATGCATATTGGGTTCATAGCACACTGGTCCCTGGAAACCTGCAGTGCTCCCCAACAGAGAAGGGTGAGGAATATGGTGGATTCAGCAGATGGCGCTCCTCCCCCAACTAAGTCCTGGCAATTAGCAAATTAACTTAATTAAGGAGTGATTGGGACTGAGGTTTTCTCTGTCTGTTCACCCGGGCTGCCACCTGCATGAGCATGGGCCTGTTTATCCTCCACAGAGCAGAAGAACGTCTTTTGCATCTAGTCACAGGGGGTGGACAGCTTTCAGAGGCAATGAGCTCGTAGAAGGGTGCAGGGAGGCTGTGCCAAAAAGGTGTCAAACCAAAGCACTAGACCAAAGATGAGCCCTATGGTACATTATTATAGGGAGGGAATCAGAGTGATGGACAAGCAGACAGAGGTCATAGCAGACTTGGGCAGCGGTCAAGTCATTGCTCTCATCCTAAGCAAGTGACTTGCTTCGGTCTTCCAATCCACACCCTTGAGCTGTGAGAACAGCTCACCCGGGGATGGTGTCTGAGGAGGATATGTCCCTAATGTGCTCAGAAACTGCTGGTGCAATCATCATTGCCTTCACCCAGTGCTCATCTTCCTGCTTCCCTCACATTTTGAGGCAAGTTCTCTAATGGCTTGCTCTTAATTAGGGTGAACTCTGAGTGCCCTTCTAGTACGCCCTTTCCTTTGTCAGCTAATTGGCCAGGCTTTCTGATCTATTATGTAAATAGTCTAAGTCTCTGCCGCACAGTGTTGTAATGCAATGCATTCCTAGGAGCCTGGGCTTCTGTTTCATGGGATCATGCTCCAGCCTTAGGCAAAAACAGCAGCAGCAACAACAACAAAAAACCAGGCAAGCCTTTGGCTCACTTTCTTGAGGCTCCAGAAGCGAGTTGCAGAAGAAAGTGTTCTGGGCAGCCACTCAGGGCATGCAGATGGTGAGAGGGTGTGTGAGCAGGCTGAGGGCAGCATGAAGAGTTAAAGGGATCTCTCCCTCCGCTCCACAGAGCCAGGGACCACTGAGGTTCCCCATCCTGTGACAGGAGGGCATGTCGTGTTATCCACGGAAGCTGTAGACATTTAAGCAACTGGGGCATCCATGTGGCCAAGCAGTGTTTATGTGACAGACCAGCTCACCCAGACAGACCAGTTAAGGGACTGTCTCCTCTCCGTCCACCTTTTGGAGATGCTAAGGCAGGTGAACACACCCTCCGGTGTTAACATGGATCAAGAGGCCAATAGCTTCCTAAAACACATTAACAGGCCAAACATTTTCTGAAGGGAGTAACCACTCCGAGGGCCTCTATTTTGGGGTTAGAGATGGTCTAAATGAGTCTTCTGCAAAGCTCCAAGTCACCACATCCTGCAAACTGCACTCCTTTTGCAGGCTCAGGAGAGGTACCCCAAATTGTTAGGTCTGCCAAGCAGTGCCTGACTTGACTCCCCAGAATATCAGCCAATATTCTCTGAGGGAGTTGTATGAAGAGAAGAAAAGGGATGGAGAAAATTTTCAAAACTATAATTATTTCACAGACAAGGAAAGCTATAAAATAAATGAGCAAAGTCCCTGCTCCGATAAATCCACTTAAAAAACCAAACCCAGTAGCAACAGTGTAATTTATGTCCCATTGAAAGAGGTCCAGATGAAAACTGATGAAGTCTCTTATTTGTGTAATAAATCAGTTTCCATTAATGTAACTGATACGCATATTTATAAACACAAGCTGTACCCTAGGCTTGTTATGTAGGTCGTTGGAAGAGGGGCTGGTAAGAAAAGGATGTTCTGAACCATAAAGTCCTTCTGATAAATTTAGAAAGACAATCTGTGAAAAGATAGTGGACTCAATTTATGACACCTGAAAAAGAGCCAAGTGTGAGTAAATCTTCTGTTCTTGCAGAAATAAATCTGGTAAAGTCCACTTTTTCATTTGCATCTCTGGAGGGGGCCGTAGAGCCAGCTAAAAATTCCGGATAATTTCAAACAATTGTTTTCTTTGACCATACCTCTGTGCTCCCAGTGCCATAAATCCTGTTGTCCATGTTTGCCCCTGTTGTTCTAAGGCTCACACCACAAACAGCTTCCCTGATGCAGGACTTCCTAGGAAGCAGCCAGGTTGTTTGATTTTGGTGCTGCTTGTTTGATGCATAAGCTCCTCTTCATGCAGCCAGTGAGATGTGGAAATTGTGAAGGCCCGATCCGCTGGTCACAGGGCAGAAAGGGTCCCATGTAATTTATTTCTGATGGTGATTTGTGCATCAGCCACAGTAAAGTATGAAGGGTTGTCACACATGCGGTTTGATTTATATTTCTGGTGGAGCCACAGCCTGTCAGGTTTCTTCAGAAGACACACAACTTGTCTTTATTGTGCAAAGGTCTGTGGTGTGCAAACTTTTGAATTAATGCCATCCTGGCCTGGAATCACATGGCCCAGAGTAGAGCCTCGGAGACATGCAGGCCTAGGTCTGGGTTGACATTAGGGTAAGGCTGCACCCAGAGAGTTATGCTGGCGTGATGAAAGGAATTATTAAACCAGCTATCCTCCCAGTACTGAGAGCAGAGAGCAAACCTTGTATTTTGTGCTGAGTTGGAGACATTTGCAATTCTCAGAAGAGCTGATCTGAACCTCCATGATTTCAATTTACATTAGTGGAAGCTGCAAACTGCAACAGCCATGGAGCGGACGCACCACCCATACTGCTGTTTGTGCAGGCGGCCTCTGGTGAAAAGACAGCAGCTCAGGAATCAGTGGCCTGAGACTTGTCCCATGGCAAAGTTCATGAGCTGATTGCCCTAGAGTAAGTCTATACTAATAAACTAAGCAGGGCCAGGAAGCTGATTGTCAGCACAGTCTCCAGTTTTGGCCTTGCCAGAAAATGTCTTCCAGAAAATGTCTGGGCATGCTTCAAGGGAGAGCAGAGGCTGTTCTCAGCACCCTTTGGGGGAAAGAAGAGAGTGTAGGCATGCGGACAAAGACAAATGCAAAGTTCTGCACCTGGGATGGAATCACCTCCGAAAGGTCCCCCATCCTTCAAGGTGTTCAGAAATCTACTGGACAAGTTTCTGAGCGAACTGCTTAGTCTTTGAAGCTGGCCTTCCTTTTAGAGAAGATTCAGGATAAAGACCTCCAGAAGTCCCTTCCAGATGCAGTTATGCTATGGTTCTGTGCTGTGTACATGTGCTTGTCCCAAGGGCCAGAGAACAGACCCTGGCTTGGCTCATTTGTGAGTAGAGGCTTAACAAGGCTGACCCAGCTGTCTGCTTATGATTCCAGGGCAGGCTTAATTGCAAAGAGTTTGGTGATTCTGCATCTGGACTCTGGTCATCCATAGTCACAACTCAGCCAGGTCTCAAGGACCCTGTTACAGGCCCGCAGGGCCGTGTATGTCACTGCTGTTAATTCAGCTGAGAGGTAGATGGCTGCGTCCCTTTCTGCACAGCTTGCATGCACCCTCGGAAATTACGTGCCCAAGGTCTGAAAATATTGTGAAGAACATTGGAGAGGATCTTCACGTTTCTTTCACTTTGCCCCCTTTCTTACCAAAGTTTTGTGGCTGCTAATGAACTAACAGCATCAGCTGAAATAATAACCAAATAGTAAGTCAAATAATAATCCCTGGTAAACAGTTATGGGGAAGAGCCTTGAACGGCCTGTTAGCAGCAAAAGTCAAGCTTGCATCTCAGACCATGCCATCAGCAATGGCACAACCTGGCAGTCTGCCCTAAACACACACAGCAGGAAGGTGTTTTTCTGCCGGAGAGACCAGACACTTTTCAGCCCCTTCCACCACCAAGTCCTGATGCCACAGGGGCTGGTTGTGCCTGGATTGGTGGCAGATGAGCCTGGTGGCATGCGTGGCATCACACGAGAGCGTGGAAGGCACAGACTGTGGCTAAGGAGTGCCCAGGGTAGGTGTTGCAGCTAGCTGGGCAGTGCCATCCCCTGCCTTTCCATCCCAGGGATGACAACAGCATGGGGGGGGGGGGGTGCTCCAACCCCTCCTCAACACCTGGTAGGGAGTTCATGGGAGCTGCCCAGGGAGAACAGCAGCTACTGGGAACGCTGAGAGCCAGGAGGCAAACACCAGGGTTATCACAGGCACCATCGTGAGACTCAGGCTTGTGGTCTAACGAAGCTGAATGATCTCAGCAGCACCTAATCACCTGGGGAGCTGGGGTGAGGTTCTAGAGACATTTACCAAGGAGAGGCAAGTTGGTTTCAACTGAAAGGATGAGGCTGTAGGAAGAGCTTGGCTCTGGGTCAACAAACAGCAAACACCGGAAGGGGCCTGAAATCCAGGTGAAAAGGACATATCCCACACAGAGCTTAGTCATCCCCAGCCTGAACTCCCCCTGCTAGAAGCCTGATTCCCACACATGTTTTTGATATTGATGGCCAAAGTAAGGAGCTTGGCACGTGGCTTCTAGAAAAAGGAGGTCTACAGAAAGGTAGTTTTTCGACAACTAAGCAAGGCAGTAGGCATGCTCAGCTGAAGGTCAGAGGAGAGATGGTCGAGTCTCCTGCGATCTAGCTTAGCACTCTACCCATAATGCTGCTTTTCAGGGAAAGCTGCCTTTAGGTACCTACCCCTTCCCTGAGTGGGGAAAAAAACCCCTATGCTGCATACCAGAGGGGAAAATACTGATCCTGGGGTTAAGGGAGGGAAAGACAGACCGAGGATCTAGGAAGCCTTAATTCAGACCCTGGTTGGATGGTTTTCATTCATGTTTTGTTTTCTTTCCACAAGGCCCTCTTCTTACTTGGTGCACAAGATGGAGTGCTCTCCTTATTTCCCAGTGTCACTTGCACTGACCCTAGGCTTGCCTGGAGCAGCAGCTGGAAGGGAAATTCCCATTAAAGTCCCTGGAATAGGTTGGCCTATCCCTGGTTGAAATGGAGGTCCAGCTAGGGCTGAGTGGACATGGTTCAATGGGCTCCAGGAGAATTTTGGGCACTTTATAATGAGAAAAAAATGGGTTTACGGAGGGTGGCACAGAGCAAAGAACCAACAGCAACACTCCCTACTTGCTGGTGGTCTCACCTCAGTGATCCTGGTTGCCCTGCCTTGGACCACCTACAACCCAGGCAACCACCCTAAACATAAGGGTGCAACTCCAGGACTGCATCACTGGCCTAGGACCAACGAGAACTGAGTCCAGAGCTCCACTTCACTTTTGAGGCCTCATGCACGTCACCCTATCATACTGCACTATGGTTCCTCCCCTATGAGTCTGCCCCTTACCTTGTCTGCCTCAACTATTCGTGCTGTAAACTCTTTGGGGAAGGGAGTACCTTTTGCCGTGTGTTTACGCAGCATGCAAGCATAATGGGGCTCTCATTTAGGCTGGACCTTGGGGACATTGCTGCAATTCCTTATTCTGGAGTATTTTTTGCCCTCGCCAGCACAGAGCATTCTGGGAAATGACCCCATTCTGCTCAGTTTGCTAGCGTCCTCCCTGTTTAGGCAGCCTGATCTTTGTTGTGTATGTTTGGTTTTGGTCAGGTTCCAGAACAGCAGCAAACAGCTGCGGGTTCATAAATCTTTCTGCTTCCATACCTGTGCAGGGAACCTCACCTCGCCTAGTCATGCGCTAATTAAAAAGGGGATCAGTGCAGCACATCAGCACAGGCAGGGCTTAAACTGCTTGTTCACAAAATTTTATCTTTTGCTGGCCAAATGACACTTTTTTTCCTTTTACACTATATAACAATTTCCCAATGACTTTTTTTTTTCATTCTTTTGGGAGATGCAGGGGATCACTGATACTAACACTGATGGTGGCTTTGATGGTTTGATTGACAGCACTGTCTATGGTATGCCTCAAGGGGTGCCCTACATCTGCAGATGGTGGCATTTTCAGGCTGCCTGACCCAAGACATCGACTTGCAAAAGTCCAGGATGGACTTTCCAGACACAGGAAAACAAAATGAATGGCCTGTTATGATCTTCTTTTTCTTTCTCTTTAGCCAGCATTGAGCCACCAAAGTGGTGGTGCTGTTAAAACAGACCTTCTTAAATGAGGGCTCAAGGAGAAACCAAAAAGCTATTCAGAGTCCAAATTTAGCCTACATTTACTAATCCTCCTAGTGTCTTCCTTCTCTCAAAGCAGAGAAGGGCATCTTTAGGCAACTCAGGGCCTAACTTTAAATTCATTAATCTTACCTCTCAAGGCTGCTGTGGGCTTTGTGAACACAACTCTGCTTTCTGGGATCTCCAGGTTGGTCTTTTCTACCCCAAGAGTCTGGGACATGACTCACCAGAGTGTGACCTTTGGGGGGAGTTACAGAAGAACATTACATCAGCCGATGCAGAGGTGTAAATGACAGGATCCCCATGAAACTCAGCAGCTGTTCAAATCTTCACAAACACATACATTTTCTCCCATGGAGGTACGTTTTAGTTTCCACTGCCAAACTTCTGTGGACCTCCAGATCTGCATGTAGAGCTAAGTCCTATTACTCTAGCCCTAACAGCTTGAACCAAAACTCAGTGCTCAAACCCTCTCCAGTTTGTGGGAGCCCTGAGTTCAGCAGTTTCCAAGGGAAACAGAGAGGAGCACTGATCAGGAGCAAGCTCAGCACCTCATGACTTGTAGCTGAGTGCACGGACAAGACTTATCACAAGGAAGGGAACAAGAGAGGGCCAGGAAGCTCAAATTTCATCAAGTAAGCAGAGCTGCAGTGAGGATGATATTAACGGGCAGTCAAAGATGATGTTCTCAATAGCAATCTACACAGAAGGTCCTTTCAGTTTTCTCTCAAGCAACTTATAAACATCTTTCCCATTCTTTGACAAAGAGACAAACACTAGGGCTAACGGCTCAGTTTGAATTCCCAGAAAGTGGCACTCAGCCTGCCATCTGGTCGTGTGTGTGCGGCTGACCCAGTGGCCACAGGCACCTGGTGGCATCTGAGGTGCTCGAGGGTATCTAAGACTGCCTGGGGCTGCCACACATGACGCAGACCTGTACCAGTCTGAAATGAGTGCTGGAGGGCAAGTGTGCTATCCTAGAGCATCTGAAACAGCCATCAACTCTGCAATATGTACGCAAACGAATCCTACCTCGGGGCAGTCTTCAGCTCAAAGACTGGCACCCCTACATGTAGGCATCTACAAGCTAGCCGGGTGTCTGAGCTGCCAGCGTTATCAGAGGGAGATCTAGTCAATACTAGTTATCCAGTTGACTCGCTGCAGTGGAAGGGAGGGATTTGGTTGCCCACACAGCACCCTTTGGGACTGCCTAGAAATGCACCGTCTCCCATAGGTGCTACATCAGATGTGCTCATCCTGTGAGGTTATTGAAATTGCTCCAGGGCCTCTCAGGCAATATGAGACAACTCTATATAAGCAATTGAGTCAGGCCCTAGGTGTTGTGTTTAAGGAGAATATCTCTTGGGAGTTCACTGATGGTATCATTTTGATCTCCGTGATTATACTGGGGTCTTAGAGCCTTATTTCATGCAGAAACATCAGATTTAGGGGTCTACAGTAGGGAACTGAATCTCCCCCAGAAGTCTGAGATCTTCTCCCACTCAGCTACTACTTCTCATCTGAAAGCAGGGTGCTGGGGTCAGGTCTCTGGACTGTCATTCACCATGGAGGTATGTTGTTTTCCATTTTCTCTAGGAAGTCAGTTATGTGTGAGTCCCACTAAGAACCCTGCAGGACCATCCATACTTCTGGGTGTGTGCATTGACCACCACCGATAAACCCAATATGACAAAAACAGATAGGGTCTCTAAAACAAGAGTAACAATTAAATTATGGATGGAAGTCGCTGTATAACAGGGAAAGATACCAGGGATAAAAAGTCTTTACAGATACTCTACACTTTTGAAGTGCCCCCAGCCTAAACAGATATTGAAAGCTCGTGGCTCCACACTGCACTGCAAAAGAGCTGCAATCCCCTCTGCTTTGCAAAGAAGAAAATGGGGGTTCCAAGATATGAAATAAATACCTCACCATCACATCGTACTCTGACAAAGTTGAGAGGAGATCCCAGATTCCCTGACGCTGCCTTGTGCCCTAGCTGCAAGGCTGCTTGGAGCAAGGGTTGTCATTTATTACACGTTTGCACATCACTTCACACTATTGGACCCTGACCTAGGGAAGAGCCTCTAGCCCTAGTTTTAAAAATAATCATTAAGCAAGTTCTCTGGAGGCGTTAGGCAGAGCTGTGTGTGCTCTCCGGACAAGACCTCCCATCCACCAGGGCACGTGATCCTCCCTCAGCCAATTGGCAGTGACAGACAGATTCCCTACCACTTGCTAAACATAGCCCAAACCAGGGCACCTATGTAACATGTCAAGTGTTGGTTAGGAGTAATCATTCACATTATGCAACCGAGTCACGTGCATGCATGCGGCATACATCAAGAATGATTCTTCCTGTGTTGCAGCAATAGCCCTACCTCCAGCTGAGCAGTAATTACTGTTACCCTGCAAGATGAAGGAGGTGAAAGGCTTCAGCCGCCACTCCCTACTGCACTCACAGCTTTATGGTAACCTCAAGCTGGGGAAGGAACCAGTTACAACCTCTTATTAACCCCATCCCATCTCTGTCTCCATGCACAACCTCCTGCCTGATTTCAGAGATCTGATTCCAGATCATCAGGGCCAGCTAGGGAAGCAGACTGGTGCCCATGTTCTGCTTTCACAGCCCTCCTTGCAGAGAGGATGCTCAGGTGTTGCTAGTCCTCCAGTGCTGTCCCACAATTCCCATCCCAGAAAGTGAGAAGTGCGATAATTCATGGGGGACAATCCACAATGCATAGCTTCCTATAGCATAAGGATGTTTTACTCCAAGACATCTTCACAGCCAACTTGTATCTTGGCTGGGCCAACTCACAGGCTCCCTTTGGGGCAGTTAATGTCTTAGAGAAGAAACATCCAAAATGATTGACATAATCTTTAATTTCCAGGCGTCAGGGCTACTTTGACCTTCCCAGAAATGCCCCTTGCCCTGCATTTCTGAAGGACTGCACTTCAGTTTCATTGCTGAGGACAGCATTAATTTGTTTTCTCTCTAGAAATGAGGATTTGTCTTTGTTTGACATGACAGTAAATAGAATGGCACTGCTCCCTGAAAAGTGCTCGCTTTGCCCTGGTCACCGGCAATCAAAAGCTCTTGCGAGATCTGCTCCAGCCAGGAATCAGCGCGCGGGACTCACACAGACTGCACGTACACAACTCTCTTACTACCTCACTCCTTTCCGCAAGCCAGCCCTGAATCGAGGGTGAAATCTAAAGCAAATTCCTGGGAGATGAGGGAAGATGCATGAGTTGTGTCTGCGCGGGCGAGACAGGGAGCTGCCTGCTGAGTGCAAACATTTACCTGCATTTTGGGCCTGCTCTCAGCAGACACCGTGCTCCAATGCTGGACCGGATTTCGGTCTGGGGGCTGATGAGACTCTGAGCTTGCGCAGGTGCGAGGAGGCTTTGCTGTTTGCTATGCCTTCTTCCTCCGGTTCTCCAGGGAATTGATGTTCATCATGTTCTGGTTTATTCCAACTCTATATCGCAATGGTTCAGGGCTACCATTTGCACATGGTTCCTGAAGGCATTACTCCACTCTTCTCCTGAAAATGCTATTACCACCTGTCGAGCACATCAAGCCCCTCTTCAAAAAATCATGCAGATTCAGTGCAATAAACACAGGGTCAATCCACCTTCAGCAGCGACACAGACCATTTGTCCTCTTCTGTGCAAATGCAAACCCACAAGTGTAAAGCGCCAGTCAAACTAGAGGGGGAAAGGGGAGGTTAAAACCCATTTAGCTCTATCATAAATCCTTGCCCATTACGCACCACTACCACGAGCTGTGCATAGGAAAAGGCCACAGCTCTGCCAGACCCTAGAGGAGAAACTCAACCAGGAAACGCGGAAGAGGGAACATTGCATGAACACATGCTGCAGGGTGAAGGCACATTTTACAGCAGCTTGAAAACAATCCACAGATTCAAATGGATATTAGAGCACGTTAAGAAATGCTTTTGGCCTCTGATGAAAATTCAGTTACAACTTGACTGGAGTTTAATCCTGACAGTTAGTTATGCAGTATAAGGGATCATTTTCTGTTTTCCCCCAGGGCAATAAAGTTCCTGTCTTTGTTACTGGGCGCCATACTTTGATACACGAAAGGCAAATTGCACTAAGACAGCTGAGCAATCCTTTAAGGTGGGGGAGATTGATAGTGATGACTAAGATTTAAAATCTACCTACTTCATACTGAATTTCCTCACCAAGACACTGCCTTTCCCAACAAGCTTAAAATCTATAAAGGATTGCATGAAATGCTTTGATGAGGCGTTCTTAATTGTTTTTGTACTTGTATATATGCATTACCTTCTATATAGGTTAAATGAATTGCACAAAGTAGACACAATAGTTAATTGGAACTGAAATCTGACTTTTCTTCTTCACTTTCCCACAACTCTTTATAACTAATTCTTTTGGGGCCAGAATTTCCCTCACTCTAGCTATCTGTCCAAAGGTGAACATGTTTTGGGAGAGGGATGGTTAAGGTGAACAAAATCATGCTAATGACAAAAAGAGAGAAAAACTAATATGGGAAATAAATCATGGGGAAAAAATCACACTTCTCCAGATACTCCTCATCACAAATCTTGAACACATAAAAACTAAAAATAGCTGAAGCTATTCTTCACAGTTGGCTTATTTTGAGGATTTCTAAAGTATCTCTAAGTTTCTTTGTCTTTTTGAAAGGAATTGGCTCAATGTTTTAAAGTTGTAGCATATTTTTACTGACATTTGACATTTTTGAAAACAGGAAGTTTTGCACCTGCGTCATAGTATTTCCTATGAACTTTTCTAGTCTGTGTTTTATCATTGTTTTGAGAGCTAACATGCTTTAAATACAAGTGGGAAGGTTTCAGAGGCTGTAGGTTTGTGTCTGCACATAGGTCTGCATAAATTGCAGGGTCTGAATGAGGTAGAAACCAAATTCTTTCACCTCACAGTGCAGTCTGAAACATTTTCCCTTCTCCAATGGAATGCAGAAAAATGAAATTTCCTGGGAATTCAAAACGAGGAGAAAAAGAGCAAAGGGAGTGAACTTATTCATTGTAGTATTTTCCCCCCTGTGGGTAAGGCTTTTCTTTTGTATTCTATAATTCTAATGTTTCACGAATTGAAACAAAAATACTTTTCAGTGGAATATGGTCCGTGTGTTGACATAGAATTTTGTTTTCAACTCAGTAGCATTTATCAGTTTAAGAGCATTCGTTTGAGAACCAGCCAGCAAGAAAGACCAGATGTCTTATATGGGTGTAGCTATGCTAAGACAGCAGTGTGCAGCTCCCGGGTGTGAGTCCTGCTCAGACTCTTGGTTCCTTCATGACAGTACTCAAATTTCAAACCATGCCCTGTGTCCACATCGGGACTCAAGTTGTCCATAGAAATGTCTTTTCTCCATGCTTAGTTTTGCTTTTATGTTGCATAGGATCAAGCAAATACCCCCTTATTCCATTTCTCACAGCTTGCAGGTAGCCCCAGAATCCATGAAAGTAGCCGATACAGCATCCGTGTTTTCAAGAATAATCCGGGCTCTTAGTTATTGTATTTTAAAGATTGTCACTTGAAAAGTCCCAGTTTAAAATCAAGCCAATATACTTCAAAAACAGAAGCTGGAAGACTTGTCAACAAGTTGCTACAGAATAGGGAGGGATAGTCATCCATCTGGCCACATGTGCTAAAATAGGAGGTTTGGATGCTAATATGCAGGCATCAAAGTTAAATTGCAAACATTTAAAAACACATCCAAGGATACCCAGCCAGCAAGGCTAAAGGAAGAAGGTTCAGGAGTCTTTCATGAAAGCTGATTTCATTCTAGATCAGCCACTTTTAGGATAATAGATTTCAGGGGAGGCCAAGGGATAGCTAAAATGTTTATGATTTCCTTTGGCAATCTGTAAGAGCAGTTTATATTGAATGCAAATAACAAAAGTTAATGAAATGGAAAAGCTGAGACATCAAATACTCAGAAATTAGGAAATGCAGAATCGAATGTAAATTTAACCTCAAAACCACATTCTTATCTTAATTCCTTAGGAGAGTTTTATATCATATCTTTTAGATTATAAAGTAATGTAACAGTAGCTACTTTTCTCAATTGCTTAAATACAAAGGAAAGATTTTCTGATACACTTCTAGGAAGAAATACAAAAAACATGTAAAAATATGTACTTTTTTCAATAGATCAGTGCCTTTTTCTACTCATTTTTCAACCAAATCCTGTACTGAAAAGAGATTGGCTAAAACTGCAGCAAAATATTGCTTCTTAAAGGACTTTAAAAACTCCCTAGTGTGAAGCAATTGTGGCTTCTTTTCAGGAGATACTAGGCCTGATTATTTGTGGACTATGCAAAGCGTAAGCCAACTTCTACTCCTCTAATGTGGTAATACTTTATACCTACTTTGGAGGGATGTAGGTGACTTTATCATAGTGAATTAGCTTTGCAATATATTTAGTGCAACATTATTCAAATCCCACTATTTCACAACCATCTTCAGCTAAGCCGTGCACTGCTTCCCCCATGTTCCTTCCCGCTTCTCCCAAGTCTCCCAGTTCCTTCTCTTTCCTTTGTTTGTCTGAAACGAACGTTCATTCGCTGTTTTTGGGTTCATTTGCAGTAAATCATCCACTGATTGGCATCTTAGAGCAGCTTCAGCCAGCTGTGAAATTTCACCTTTAGTTTCTTGGGGTCGCAGTCAAGCCCAGAGGCACCAACCAAGGCCACTGCCCCACCATACTCAGTAATCAGTCAGCTGCATCTAAACAAGAGACAGGAGTAGAAAGTTTAAGGGACTCACCCAGGTTGCATGGGAACCCAAGAGCACAGTGAGGATCCCCAGGATCCCTGTCCTACACAGTACAAGCAAAGCCAAATGTGCACAAGTTTTTATACACTCCTGCAACAAGAAATGTGTCTGTCCTGTGACCAGATATAGAAAGTCACTTCCATGAGGCATAAGGAAGGGTGCAGGCCCCTTGGAGGGGCGGGCAGGAAAAACAAGGCATCGAGAGAAGACGACAGCAAAGTGAGCTGGGTGGGTTGTACTGGGAAGGGGGCTGAATCCAGCTGATGGGCCCTAAGATGGGTGCCTCAGTGGGGACCATGCAGCTGTACTTGTGTCACACTGGCTTCCTTCAAACCCAAAGATGCTCCAGAAAAATCAAGCAAGACAATGACTGCTTTGGGGTGCCAGCCAGCACCCCAGCTGCAAGGCACACCATGCCTTGAACTGGGGCTGAGGCAGAGCAGCCCTATGGCCCGGGAGGACCCATGAGCTGTGCTGCTTCTGTGGATAAATGCAGAACAGCAGCTTCCAGGCTTTCCAGAGCATTGTTCAGCAGGTCAAGGTATGTCAAGCCCAGTAAGTACAGCCTGGGCCCGTGTTAATTCTGCCCCTGCTAACCCCAGGTCTGGAAGAGCAGGGAACTGCAGTTCAGAGACGCAGGAGCTGACCGGAGACAGGCCAGCTCCAGGCTGGAGGATGTCCAGCTGCCTTTACCCCGAGGTAACAAACCCTGCTGAGAGCCTTAGCAAGAGCACAGAGTCCTAGGGCTTATATAATCAGAGAAAATCTGGGCCTGGGATTGTCGGTCCACGCTGCAAGCAATCTGCAAAGGGAGAACTCAGATGCCGCTGACGCAGGCTCTGTTTCATGGAAGCTGCCTCTCCAAAGTGTCTCCTATCTCCTGATTCGAGGCGACATCGTTCCGTAAGGCACGTCGCTTCCAGCACACCCCAGCAAGATGTAGCAGTTGATGGGATGGTTCTGTTGTTTTGTTTTGTTTTCTTAATTAAAAAACACAGGGCATTGCAAAAAATAATAATAATACAAGGAATCAGTTTCTTTTATTTCATTGTTTTCTCATGGAGCAATCTCCAGGGAAATAAAGGAGGTTACAAAAAGAGAGGAAAGAGAAGAACAATATTCATGCAGAGGCTGTTGGTCCCTGCAAATTAACTTTGCAAGGAAGAGAAGGGAAAGAAAGAGAAGGGAAAGAAAGAGAAGGGAAGGGAAGGGAAGGGAAGGGAAGGGAAGGGAAGGGAAGGGAAGGGAAGGGAAGGGAAGAGAAGAGAAGAGAAGAGAAGAGAAGAGAAGAGAAGAGAAGAGAAAGAGAAAGAGAAAGACTAGATTCCTGATAAATGAGTGTTGAACTTGTGAATGCCAGAAATGTGCAACAGGGTGTTTCCTGTAGGTGCCCCTCTGTGGGGAGGGGGAGGCGGAGGAAAGAGGCATTTGGAAGCCAACTGTCCTAAGTTCACATCTGAGGACCACAGGAAATGGAAATGGATACACCCCCACGGACCAGGTAGGCATGATAAACAGGGTGATAGTGTTACAGCATATGGAAAAGAGTATGGCTAGACGGGGTTTGCAACGGCTCTACCAAACTCAGGGATGCAGAGAGGAAGGCATCGATACTCTGGAAGTGGAAAGAGATGAGATTCTGGCTCCATCCAGAAAGCAGACTCTGCCCTGTCATCTTCTGCAAGATGCCTTCCCCAGAGAGCACCTCAGTCTGGGCCTTTCACGAAGGAGCCACATCCCTTGCCAGGTCCTTCATGCAAGCCCCAGTCCCCACCACTGGTGCAGGACCATAGCTGGGAGGGTTGGGTGAGCTCTGAGCTCCTGCCTGGGAAGATGCTCTATGGCTGGGAAAGGTGAGTCTAAGGAAACTTGCAGGTTTGTCCCAGGGCTCTCAGCCTGGAGAAGGCTCCTCCGCCCTGCACTCATCTCAGAAATCGCAGCAGCTGTCTCCCCTGCATGCAAAGCAAACATTTCTGGGAAAACTTCTTGTAAGGGGGAAGATAATGGCAAGTTATTAATTTATTATCACCTGGTTTCCTATAGAATATGAAGTCTACATGACCACTTTGTCTGTCTTTCCTTGTCCAGCAAATACTGAAGCAGCAGATCAGCTGCAAACAACTTTGAAAGAAGGGGGCAAGTCTTAAAACTATTCAGCTCCTACAAATGTCATGCAAATGGGGAGAGAAAAAGATCCTCATGGTGCTACAGTAAGGGATATGTTTCAGCATGAACTCATTAGACTCCACAGAGAATTCAACCATGAGGACATGTGTCCTCAAGGAGTTAGTCTTTATTCATTTGGCATTTCTTTGCTCTTTGTTTGCACACGCAAACACAGTCCTTGCACCAGGCGTGACTCTGTCGGCTTTGCAGAACAAATTCTTCTTCACCTTAGCATTAGTAGAAACTTTCTCCTGAGTTGCCCCAGCCTCATCCAGAAAGTAATGCGTAAAAGCATGAGGTTTTTGAGGTGCTAAAGCTCTTAGCCTTTCTGCTGAGAGTCATAGCAAGAAAGCCAGATGTACAGAGAAGATCTCTCCACTAGGATGAAATGGATTTGTCAGATCACTTTGTGCTACTTCGCATGTCCTTAAATGACATAAGCTTTAGGCCTATAACTTGCATGTGGTGGTCTGGAGTCTGCAGCCAGCGACGGAAAGGGGCAACCATCCTTCCTTGTCCTGAAAGCTCACAGTCCCAACATCCAGGCTCCATGTGGACCATCCTTTTACTATTCTCATAACCATCCTTTTCTCCACACCCCGTGCTTGCTTCTTCCTTGCTCCTCTCTGCAAAGCTTCAACCTAATGGAAAAAAGAAAAGAAACTGAGGCAGGGATCCCCCAACACTGCTACCCCAACAGAAGTCAACAGAAGGGCTAGCAGCATATTTCAAAAGTCCCTTATCTCCTAGTTCCTTGCTGTAACTAAAATGGCACTTGGCAGGTCTGACTGCATTCTAATGATTAGCCTACTATGAAAATACATATATATATAGAAAATATATATGTATGTATGTATATGTATTTATCTGAGAGAGGGACTTAAAAGTCATATTTGCCAAACCAGTCGGGGCAAGTTTGGGGGAAGGAGGGCTGGGTTGGGAGAGTTGTTTGATTGGGGGTTTTTTGAGTGAGGTCTTGCCTTTGAACAACCAAGAAAGCACCGAGCAAAATCCATAATTGCTTTGGGAAGAAGAAAATAAAAGGAAAACAATAGTTCATGAGACTTTTTGATTCTAACACACAAACTTTTGAGGGAAATCCTTCCCTCTTTCCTGCCCTAATGAGGAATCCAACAGCTAAGAGAAAGACATTTGCTCAAATCTTGGTTAAAAAAAAACACATAAAAGTGTCTTTGTCAATGAGCTCCTAACAAGCAGAAAATGAGCAGAATAAGCCTTTCTCACGAAGTCGGACAAACACCTCAGATTGTAGAACTGGTCCCATAGTCAGTTGTCTGAAGAAAAAAAAGACTGAGGAAAGAAAAGATTAGTGTCAGGCTAGAAGTATTAGATGATTAGCATTGTTTTAGGAAGCAATCTGAGATGTCATCTGGAGATATGCTACCGATCCATCTGGGGCAGAAAGGAAAGAAGACAGAGGAGAGAGAGAAAAAAACCAACAACCCTGTTTTGTTTCTCATTACTGCTCTAATTCTGGTGTAATTGAAAACGGACTGAATGTGTTTAGGAACATGTAGGACATCTGTTTCTCATTGCAAGAGCTCCGCTTTTTCGAGTGGCGCCTTCCATCTTCATCACAGTCCAAAGATTCCCACATCACGACTTGTCCTCTTTCTTTCTCTCCTTTTTTTTTCCTTTCCAGAAAATGTGAGGTTGAACTTTCGACTCCATGTAAAACAGTTGGAGAGAAACCATGATAAGTCCCTAGGGATCCATTGAGCCTTTCTTCCCATTATCCTACTTGATTCTTTGCAGCTTCTCAGTTCTTTAAATACAGCCCTGAGCTATTTAATGCTGGTGGCATGAAGAAAAAGGGGAAGGGACAAGAGGAGGGGGAAGAAAAGAAAAAAATGGAGGAACAATTTGTAAAGTCAGACATCGAAATGGAGAAACAAAGACAACTCTGAAAGCTATCCCTAAGCTGGGCCAGGACATCGTGCTTTGCCAAAGGGATAGAGCTACGCAAATACTAGTTCGTGCAGTTCTGGCTCTCCTACATGTATGAAACAGCAAGGAGGGAGTCTGAGATCCAAGGAGATTTACTTGCAGGCTAAACCGCAGGGCAATATCCTAATTCTCCTCTTCGTCCCACACAGTAAGTCTCCAATGTTCATTTTGGTTTGGATGACTGAAGAACTGTCTCTTATAAGAAATTCTGGAGGTCCCCTTGCTCAGAGAGATTACCAGTTGAGTGAACAATAAAGAGATTGTGGGAAACCACTGCCTTAGCAGGGAGGTGGGCTGCACTGTCTGGTAACTCATACTCCTCCATCACTTGGAGGAAGTCTGCCTATAGCCAGAAGGAGCAAAGTGTCACCATGCATGACCACAAGCTAGAAATGTGTCTGGATTTCACAGCTGGCTCTGCTCTGCTTTAGTAGCACAAGAAAGTTAATTCACAGTCATCAGCCTTTTGAAACAGTGGCTGCTCTTGCCCTGCAATGCCAGCCCCACAACCCTCACCTCCACTCAAGGAGGGAGCAAGTGGGTGTCTCTGGTTGTAGCGCGTGAGGAAACAATAATGCAGATGGTGGAAGGACCTTGGGAACTCCAGCCAGAAACATCACCAAGGAGAGGCCTCGCCGTGACCTTGGGTCGTGAGTAACTCTGAGCCCGCAGGAGAACTTATCAAATGAAATCAGCGTCCACGTGGTCCCTGGCTGGCCAGTGCTAACCATGAAATCAGTAGGTCTCTTTCTCTCAGGCTGTAGCTGGAAGCCCTTCTGCTAGCGCAAATGAGCCTCAGCATTGAAGTTAAACATATATTTCCCCATTTCCAAGACTGTTCAGGTGACCAGGGTGAAAAAGTTCCTCCTTGAAAATCAAAGACAGACTTCGTTTTTGATTTTAATTGGGCTCAGGATTTTGTCTTTACAACGAAGTACCAGCCTCCTACGCAGAACAAGACCTGGGACCGAAATATATTCGGTCTGAGGAGTTTGAAGCAGAATTTGTAAGAACACAAATGCTAGTAAAATCACAGCAAATCATTAAAGAACAAGGTTTCTTCCTCCAAAGGATCCACAGAAAGCAATCAAGCTAAATCATAAAATGTTGATAAAGGTATCTTGTTGTTAGTGAATGCCATTTTGTTGTTAAGTCAAATGTTTTCCTGGAATCTTCAATAGAAAATTTTGAGGGTTTTTTTTTTTTTTTTTTGTCTTCCTTGTTTTGACTGGTAAACAACAAATCACTTCATTTTTATACTATTTCAATGGTTCCATTTTAAATTTATTTTCCACATCATTCTGACATCTATTAATATTAATAAGTTGTATTTATAGAGATATTTCATATTTTAGCAAACTGGATATTAAAATACTATGTTTTGACATTATCAAAATCAAATGCCTTCTTGAAGCCATATTTCTGTATTATCAAAATTACATGTTTCCATTATTTGGATTTTTTTTATCTGTTTGCACAAAAGACATTGATTGATGGCCTTTTCTTCTCAGTTTAGTTTGAAAAAGGTTTGAAATTTCAGAATTGAAATGAGAAAGTCCAAATATTTTTTCTCATTCAGCTTTAGGAAGTCCCTATTCAGTGTTCATTTATTCCCAATACTATACAGTTTCTGAGGCATAATTGAGAGAAAACTAAAGGTGATTATCCTCAGACTGAATCAGGCCCTTAGGGGACTGGGTTCCATGGTCAGCAAAAATATTGAGTGCTCTGAAGCACTACAGCAAAATGAAAAAGATCAGATCATGCTCTAAAGAAATCAGCTTGAGGTTCTTTGAGTCTTCACTATGATGGAGTCTGGTCTTTCAGGTATAGCTAAAACATGTATTTCTCTTAGCTGGGTCCCAGTTCAATGCTTACTGCTAGGCAACATGACAGTCCTTATGCTCGCAGTTACTTAAGAAAAATATTAGAATGAAAGGAAGTTTCCAAATTCATTAATTGCTATGTTGGCCAAGGTGATCAATCATCACACATGTCAATATTCATACGGATAAGTGCTTCACCCAGAAAATAAATATGGGAATGATAGAGAGACAGAACAAGAAAGAAACATCATGTTTTAGGAAAAGTTGTATTTAAAGAGGCTGGGAACAGGCCGAAAGAAAATAAAGACATTCACAGACGGAAAAATGTTCATTACCAGGAAACCTTCCCAAGTAGGTGCAAGAGCATGTTTAATCACCTCCCTAGTAGAGGGCATCAAACTTCTCTTGCAGGGAAAAATGGATGGTTATTATTTATCACTGACACTAAAGCCAAGGAGCAAGCCTAGGGTAGAACAAAGTTCAAAGTTTAAGTGAACCCCTGAGTTAAAATTCTTCAACTGTAGGTTGATGAGTTTGGTAACAGAAATATCCAGAATGAGCAGCACATGCGAGCCTGTAAAATTCATTGACATGAGCTGATTGTGGTGGCCAAAAAAATGAGATGAATATGAAAAAAAAGGGGGGGGGGGAAGTGCTTCATGCAGATAACATAAAAAATGTGAATAGATTAAAGATGTGTTTTAGAAAGTGAGCTACAGTCTGCCTATTCCCTATGTGCTGGTCCCACCACTGTGGTCCTTGATCCTAGGCAGATGGAGTTTTACCCAGTCCTGGGCAAAATGATACTTTCTTGCTGAGACCATCCCAAAAGTGTCTGAACAAAGCAGTGGAAAATTATTGTGAAAGGAAACATCTTTTCCATCCTGATTTTAAGCTTTGCTCACCTTAGCATTGTTCTGTTAGAAATTAGTCTTGCTATGAAAGAAAATGTAATCAAATTAGTTCATCACTATTTAACATATGACCCCATCCCACTCTCCATTTTTCTTCTCATTTAGGTATACATTTACATTATCCTGTCTGCCATTAGCATCACATTATTAAAGCTTGTGGAAAAAAAAAAAAAAGGCTTGGCTTAGCATGGCTTAGCTTAGCTTGGCTTGGTTACTTTTCTCTTGGAAAATACTGATCTCCTTACAAATTTCTGACTTTACTTCTGGATGAAATCTGAAAGTGATGGATGAGCAATAAGGTTATTTTATATTATAAGACCAGTGAAGGCTAATCATTACCAAAGCAGGAGGCAGTCAGAAGGGGACATAGCCAGGGCTGGATATAGCCACAGCGTGGAGATGGAGACTGCACGGAGGGCTGACCTCTCTTCCTGACGTGACTTGAAAGCTTCTCCCAAACACACTACTGGAGAGACAGCACTGTGAAAGACAGCTTCCACTGTCCTCCCAGCCACCCACCCTCTTAGGTCGTCCTACTACTATGGCCCTGGCTCTTGGCATGATCCAAACATGAACCAAACTAAAAGTCCCGGCTTCTCCAGCCCAAACTCAGCAGCTAGGCCATGTGCTTCAGAGTGCAGCCACCCTACCCAACAGCACACGAGCTTTTCTCCACAGAGCCTGGGGTGCTGGGAGTGGGTATTTCAAGAGCAAGAAGATGTCCATGGTACAGAACCCGTCTTCCTTTTGTGTTTGGTTAGCCTGACTCTATGTACTCTTGAAATAAAGCCATCACTTGCTTACTTTTATCACAGACGAATGATATAATGCCAGTTCTTTTAGCCTCTCTAGACAATGTTGCTTGGGCAAACAATGAGTTACAGAGAAATTGCCCAAACACCGAGGAGGACAAGTAACAGGGATGGGCCAAGATGCAGCAATGCTCTTTGGGGAGATGCATATTCTTTCCTGCAGGGCATGGCAAGAGACTGTGAGCAATGATTTTTCTCTAAGTATTTTCCCCAGACCAGACTCATAATTTCAGGGATATTCCTCTTTACTCTGGACATCTTAAGCTATGAACATGTCTGTATCCGTCTATTTTACTGTGCAAGAAGAGAAACTGAGGCAGCACCGAGAAGGGACTGATGCTCCCATGTTCCATTTTCCCAGGAACTTCTACTGTTTTCACTTGGAATCAGAACAAAACCAACTACTTTTGAAACTGCCTGCATAAGAGAATTCTCACTCTAAAAACATAGTTCAAGAAATTCTCTGGTTATTTTATGGGTTTTAAATAGTATTTTAGTATATTTATATTATCTCTTCCTATGTTATGGCAGGTACTCCTGGCATGCTATAATGACCCAAAATTGTTTAAATATTCTATTTTTATTTTCTTTTCAAAATCATTATGAGCAGCTGCTACTTAGCAGTGAGTGAAATACCTTATCTTCTCTCCCAGATCAAAGTATCTCCAGTTTGTATTGTAATTAAGGTGTTTCATTACTTATTAATTACAACATAAACAGGAGACACTTTGATCTAGAAAGTAAGATAAGATATTTCAGTCAGTGCTAAATAGCATTTGCCCTAAATGATTTGAAAAGGCAAACAAAAGAAAATAAGAGAATACTTCCACGACTATTTTATGACATACTGAGAGTCACATTGCCTAATGAATCTTTCACCACTGACACACCATGGAAAATTGTAAAAATGATCACACCAGAAAAAAAGATAATGAAAGTAAAAAGAATTTTCAGAAGTTTAAAAAATAATTCTAAAATATTTTTCTTCTTTTTTTAATTTGTTTTATTACACTGCTGTTTTTTTCTGCAGGATTTTTCACCAAAATCTCTATGCTTCCATTAATAGGCTTTGGAGTTGGGGGGGGGGGGGGGGCGTTCAGCTTTGTCCCAGAAATACTGTTCTCAGTCAAAAACGATTTTGGCATATGTTTTCTAACCATCTCTCACAGCTAGGCCTATGGTTGGCTGCCTGTAATATAAGGCTGTCAGGAGCTAGTACAGTAAATCAGCTGTCTCCAGGACAGATTCCTCCTGCTTTAATCTTCTCTTCATCCCTTGCACTATAGACCATGCCCCAAATCATCCCACCCACCCCTCAGCACAAAGTAGTAAGGAAATATGGCACCTTTATTTAATGACGCATAGAAGGCTGAAGTATTAAGTGCCTTTTTTGATTCTGCACTGGTGGGGGGGAAAAAAAAAAAAAAAAAAAAAAAGAGGTTAACTGAGTCCAGATGCTTAAAACAATTAAAACAACAAACGCTGGATCAGAGGCCAAAGTGGGGAGGGAACAGTCTAAAGACTGTTTAGATAAGTCAGATGCACTGAAGTGGGCAGGCCCTGATTACCTGCACCTAGAGCCAAGCCAGGCGATGTAAACAGCTGCGTTTTACCTCTTGGAGCCAAACTGGGCAATCTCTGACCTCATTAGTGATTATCTGGGACAAGCCATGCCCTAATATAAAGTGTGAATGCATCTGTATTTACTGAGCAGGGCTTTTTCAATGTCTCTTTAGTCTTCCAACCTACAGGTTCCTAATGTGCCCGTTGCAGTGGAATCTGTCAATCAATCAATCGATTTCTACAGCTGTTGCCAGGAGCATCCCACTTCAGAAGATGCTCGGTGGCCTTGCAGATGGCTAAGGATGCAAAGTCCTGCTTCAGAGGTCTTCAATCCCCAATCTCAGCCTGGGAGGACAGGGTGATACGAGCAGAGGATTGTGGTTTTGTCCGTAAATCCGGCCTTCTGGACAGTGGGGGCCTAAACGCTCTGGCTCCACAAAGTCCAAAAAAGAGCGTGGCAGATACTGAAGTACAAGCACATGGAGATTCGAGATGGTGTGGGAAAGGAAAACCTAGGCTTCATCTTTAAAATGTGGAGGAAAGGTGCAAGGAAGAAAATTCCAAGGAATTATATAGTCATCTTAACTGCAACACCAACGGAGATACTGGAATAGGTGGCTGAACACATGCTGTTCAGCCCTGGAGGGGACATGATAAGAAATGGATTTCCTAAGAGCAAATCACGTCAGACCAGTCTAATTTCCAAATCTGGCAAGGTTAACAGCTCTTGTGAATAAAGAGGAAGCAATAGAAACAATATCTTGACTTTCGTGAGTCTTGTGGATCCCTCCCAGGTAGTGGTTTCACAAGACACTAAAGGAAAGAATTATCTAAATGACATTTCCACAGGACCCAGCACATCCCGCTGAAAGGTCACACTCTGTCAAGTGCTGTCAGTGGTTTAGGGTAGGATTCAGATCACAGATCACCCCTGCAGGTCCAGCGCCTGCCCTTTGCTGATGTCTCAAACACTTTAGAGCATCTCAGATATCACCATGCACTTACGTAGAGATTACTGCACAGAGCCCTCTATCTCCATTAGTCAAAGGAGAACCTGCACGCACCTGGCTTAAATGAAGGCACCCATAGACAGACCCCTAAATTTAGATATTTTAGTTTCCGCACTGAGCCAACTTTTTGGGTGGAATTCAGTTATCCAAACAACAGACATCTGGTGCCATTTAAAACATCATAGAGTATCCGAGAAATCTACTGGTAGATATTATGCAGTGCTTAGAGGAGACACTTACTTTTCTGGAACAGCAGCTAGAGGCAAGATACCCCAAGGTGCCTCATATAACACTGGATGTCTCTGTGGGCAAGTGAATCTGACCCTTACTGGCCGGGTGGGAGGACAGCTGAGGTGAATTTCAGTAGGGGTTTGTCATAGACTTGTTCTATTCAATAATGACTTAAAGAATGGACAAGATGTATATGGACCCATATACCATTTTCAGATGATGCTAGCATGAGAAGATTTACACACAAATAGTCCTATTCATTTCTCAGAGTGAAACATCTCATGATTCATATGTTTTCTTTACTCACATTCTGCTCTAGATGCAATTTAGGCTTATTAGAGCAATCAGTTGGCTCCTGTAGCTTCCATCCAGCTGGGACCTGTGTCACAGGTAGTCAGGTTCTCTTCCAAAAATATCCTGGTGCCTCATCTTCCTTTTGAACTGTCACCTACTAGAAGTTCAGTCTACCATATTTTCTTTAAGGGCCTGGTGTCCTTCCCACAGAGAATGTTTCACCCGATGGAGACGAACTTTCAGGTTCATTGCCTCAGCACTGTTTGTGCAACTGCTTGGCAGTGTTTCTAATCATTTGTAATTTTTTATCTCACTGTTTTGATATGGAAAAGAGCTCAAAGGCACTGCTTATTAAATTTCTTCACCCTCGACAATACCTTGAACGTGTCATTTGCTGCAGCCACAAGCAAGTGGAAATCGCTGCAGCAACTGCAGGCCCTTGGTCTTCTGTCTGATAGTGTTCTGGTTCCAGAGATAGGGTGAACCCCAGACCTAGAAGATGAAAATTTACATTCCCCTAGGGACTGAGCAAAGTTTTGCCTTGCCAGGGCTTGTATGGCATCCAGATTCTCCATGGGATGAAATATTGCTCTTACTCTTCTATTACTCTCATGTCCATTGTATCTTTTGCTATCTCTGCCTCTGTGCTTGCAGGTTCCCAAACAAGAGACTACAAAAAGAGCAATAAAAAGAAATTTGCATCAGCCCTCTCACCTTTGGCACAAGGACATTTTCTAGTACTGTCTCTCATTTTTATGAAATCTTACCTCACAGAGCGAGCGCATGAACTGGAAGCAACCCCACAGAGACAGTTTCCTTACAAACAGCAGAGTCCCCTCCCGATTATACAAAACATTAATTTGGCCTTCTGGCTTATATATAGAGCACACTTTCTTCAGCTGGGGTGATGGCTTCTCATTCATGAAACTGAAACAAGTCAGAAGACTCCAAGGGCAGCTCCTTTAACACAATGAATACGGCAATCACTGGGAACCAAGCTATCCCTTTTGCACAGTTCCCCCTATTTTGGTCTGGTATTTGACCTTAGAAAATAAAGCTTTGGGTTTGGTTTCCTTCAGCAAGCTTGTTGAGTGAGATGTCCTCTCAAAATGCACCTGCCAAAGAGAGCTCACATGGAGCAAGCTTTGCTCATTCTCAGTCTGATCAGAAAGGAAGGCTTCCCACCTTGAACCATCACCACGCTTCTGTAAAGAGGCCAAAAGAAGCAAGTGAGAAAAATCATCCTTATTTTCCTCCAGTAAACATCACACTTTGCCACACAGTATATCCACAGGCTCCGGTTAGGTGGTTAGCACAACTGGGCAGTCACATCTTGACTCAGGCTGACACAGACCTTTGCCATCATCTGGTTTATAAGAGATCCAGCTATTGACTGCTTCGCTGCCCTTTCAGTGTCACCCGGTTTGGGAGCAAGGACAAGGAGCCAGCAGGAAATGGGCTCTCAGCCATGGTTAGAGGTAAGAGTTTGGTTCTGAACCCTAGTGGGATGAGGGGCCTTTTACAAAATTAAACAGAAGTGGCTTGGGTGGGAAGAGGGGAGATCGCTGCAGGTGGGAGCAGGCACCTGGGAGGAAGGCTCCCGGTCAAAGGAGCAGCAGAGATGGACAACAAGGTGCAGTGAAACAAAGGGTTCAGCCAGGTTTGCCTGTGGCCACGCACAATCTTGCCTCTACTTTTCCAGTAATCATCACATCCTAAAACAGCAGCCTTTATGCACAGGAAAATTAAACAAAATACATTTCTTTATCTTGAAAACGCAAAATCTGAGAAGGGATATAAGAGGGAAGGCTGTGAAGTCATGCACGGTAGTGAGGTTGGATGAGGCAAGAACCATTCATTGTATCTTCTAGTGAAAGAACAAAGTGAAGCTACCAGTGCAATAGTGAAGCAATATGAAAAAAAAAGAGAGAGACAAAGAAAGAGAGAGAGAGAAAGAAATAGAGAGAAGGAAGGAAGGAAGGAAGGAAGGAAGGAAAGCTCCAATATTGTAAGCCAAGGGCTCGATATTTTAGATGGGAACTATTTTTTCAGTGCAGATTGGTGCTACTCATGTCTAGCAAGTCGGCTTTAAATAAGCTGGCTTTTGATTTTGCATCAGACTTTGGTATTTCTCTGCACAGTGCCAGGACCAGTAGCCACTGTGTGCACAGTATTCCTTATGGTGACTTGGTGAACGGGAGCAGTAAACTCGGGATACCCTTGGGAAGCTGAACTGAGTTGCAGAATGCAGAGCTGGGTATGGATTCAGAACAGGGAAGCTTTTGAACTTTTTGAAGTTTTTGAACTTTTATCTCTATCCCCTTCTTTCCCTCAACCTTCCCCTCCCCTCCACAGAAAAGTTTTGTTCAAGCCCACACCTTGCTTTTTAGGCTCATGAACCTGCAGCAATTGTGTGTGATTCAGAAGGTCAGGTTATAGGATTGTACTTGGTACTGTAACTTTAGAGAGATTTATCTGGACTTTCTATGGTATCTTGTGTTTTCCTTCAAGAACGCAGCTCCCGGAATCAAGTAATTTTTGAGAAAATTTCTGCTTTCTTTTCTTTGTCACTAACTTTGCAGTGACCATGATCAAAATTTCTCCAGTTAACTCAGATACCAGAAAATAAAACAGAAACCAAAAGGCTGGGGGGGGGGGGGGGGGGCGGTCTCATAACTTTTAGGATATTTAAGCCCATCTCATACTTTGGGGAAGTGGAGAGGAAGCAGGGGATGATACATTTTTTAGTATGTGGCAATTCTATAACAGCTTTTTCTGGCCTTAATGTCTAGAAAACATTCATTTGTCATGGCTCTCTGTCTGAATCAGCAGAAGCAGGGTTAAAAAAAGATAGGATTCATGCACAGTGACTAGGAACAGACTTCCAAGGGCCTTGAGGCTAAAACAAAACAAACCAAAAAAATGAGAAAAACAAGTTTTGTTTCCAAATAAACAAGTTTCCTCTCCCCTCAGGTATGGGACTCGCAATTAAATTACGCTCATCTGCCAAGGCCTGTGCACCATGTGGATTTGGTTACTGTCTCTGCAAGAATTTCAGCGACGGCTCCAGGCCCCAGGGAAGGCTGGGGCTGACCGCACCCCTCCCCTTCAATGCCCTTCACCATGCAATCCGCATTTTCTCCTTTGCCTCTAAGGGTTTTGTTGTTGTTGTTGTTGTTTTGTCGTTGTTTTTCCATAAGTCCAGCCCCTACCTGACTCCTGCATCTGGATCCGAGCTGGATTTTAATTGCTGGCAGTTATGTACAACATGTCTGTGTTCGCACAAAAGTTTGTTCGGCAGGGAGGAGGGAAGGGTAGGGTGGTGGCTGCTAAATGGCAGCTCTTCCTAATGGGATCCTTAGTTGGAATGGCACTCCGACTGGGTTATACTATGGATGACTACTTTCTGCCTACCTAAAATTCCCACTGCCGTGTGCAACCTGGCTGTATTCTTCCTTCTTCTCTTCCTGTTCTAATCTGTTGTGTAACATTGCTGCACTCGTTTTATTGCATTTTGATCCAAAATCATGTCTATTTTAAGTCTTTGGGGTTATAAGCCACTTGGACAGTTCTCCTCAGAGATGCATTTCTGAGGCAGGGGAAGGGATAGCAATAAAATAAATAATAAAATATAATATATAATGTAAAATAATAAATAATAAAATAAAATAATAAAATAGGGCCAAATCTTTTTCTCGGTCCAACATGTCCCCTGTTGAAGTCAGTCTAATGTCAGATTTTCAGCACAAAACCCTAAAGGTCTGAGAACCTTTAGCACCTAAGATTCCCTGGAAAGGGAGGATGAATCTGCACTTTTCACTGAAAGGATAAATACACCTGACATTTTGGGTTCCGTTTAAACCAGCTGTGCACATTAACACTGAGATGTCACTTATGGTAAAGACATACAAATTCCCTCTGAGCTGAGTCAAGTTTTAGGAGATTTATGAATCTTGCTCTTGCATGGGTGGGTGAATCTCCATGGCCAACCTAGGAGTCACAGATGCTCACTCATTACCCATGGTACTACTCTTCATAACCATGATTTCTCCCATGTTCTTGCCTCAGGAGAGGAAAATACCATCTGCAATTGCTGAGTGAAGGTACTGTCTCTTCTGTGATGATGGGGCAGGCTGTCTTCATCAAGCAGGTGTTTCAGGGTCTCTGAAGACTGGTACTGTCATCTCCAGAGCTCTTAACTGTCACATTTTTGAAGGCTTTCTGTTACTTTTTTAGCCCATTTTCTTAATAAAATGAGGCTTATACAGACCTGTCCCCCCACACAAGTTTTTCTATATTGACCGGTTTCACTTGCACTGGTCAAAAGAAGAGAAATCTTGAAGATATCAGCTATCTACAAAGTTTGTAAAAAAACAATCACTAAGTGGAGAACACAGACCTAAATTAGCACACCCTCGGAGAGAAAGTTCAGGCCCCTTTTTAATCAGTTTGTTCCAAAACCGGAGACCTACGCAGCTCCCAGAACTGCAAAGTCAGTTGGATCTAGCAGCATGGAGCTTTGTGACACCAATGGCTTTGCACTGAGCAGGCTCCTGTTTGCAGCCCTCTCTCCCACCAATTCATCACTTCACCCTGCATTGTGGAGTAGTATCTTTGGCTTGCACCTACTCAGCCGACTCCACGTCAACCACTCCTGAACTCCATCACTCAAAGGAGAATCCAGCGCTCAGGCAGTCTGAGCACGCTTTGCTCTGGCAACACTTTGGTGGCTGATGGTCCCATGGAGTCAACTATTCTGCGGTCATTTATTGTGGAGAACAGCCCTGAGACTGATCTAAGGGCCTCTCTTGCCTCAAGTCTAGGATCAGGTTCAGCCTGGACCAGGATGTGAGCCGGCATGTTGCAAAACTCTGACAAGGTCATGAGGTCCTCACCTCGGTGTTGTGGTGACCCTTTGGTTCTGCGTGTGACAGAAAACAAGGGCACTCTTTCCCCTTTGATCTGAGGAAGAATGAGCCTGTTCATCTGTCCAGTTGGGTGAGAGGTATGAGGAGCACTAGAGGACTTTCAGGACTTGAACAGGATAGTGTCTGCAACCTCAGAGGAAAGAAACCACCAGGTCACATAGAGGTAAGTCCAAGCTCTGGAGTTATCATTGTCTCTGCCGTGTGCTGTCTCTGGATGAACCACTGCCTTATTCCATTTTATACTGGGGTAAGGCATCGGGACTTGCACATATGACCTTTCCTCTGTTTTTGTTCTCTCCTTACCAGGGAAACCCCTGTTGACATTAAGAGTCTGTGCAGGTGTAGGGTAGGTAATAGCTGAGTAAGGACCATTAGGCTGGGTTCAGGATGAGTAAATGGAAAATCCCTGAATTCTAAGCCGGGCTGGTGATTTGTTCTTCTTTTGCAAGGGGAAATGCCAGCTCAATTTTCCTGGCTGTATAATGGGGCAGCATGACAATCCCTGCTCCCTAAAGCAACTAATTAATACTGGAAAGGTGCTTTGCCTATTGCATTCACTGATGATGATTCAGAGTGTTTTACTGATCTTAACTAATTAATTGACCCAAGTTGCCCACCGAACAGGTCAGTTTGGTGTCTCTGTGTGGAAGCTGAGGCTGAGAGATGAACCAACGTGTCCTCAACTGGGAGGTTTTGCTCCACAGAGGGAGCTCAGATGCCAGCTTTGAGCCACCACCTTTATGGAAGTGCTCTCCTGAGATGCAATGGTAGGTAATGCAGGGTGGGAGCTAAAGGATCCAAACCCAGCTGGAATCTGAGCTTATTTTGATCTGCTGTGTGACCCTAGACAAGGTTGTTTTGCTCAAAATGTAAAATCTTAGGAGGCAGAGACTATCTGTCTTCCTATAACACACCTACCACAGAGGAGTCCCCAGCTAGCTTAGTACCAGTAAGCATCATCGTCACACCAATAATAACAAATAAAGTCTCCTTACCTTGCAGAATAAGTGGGCCTCCTCTGCAGAAGACATAAGACTTTAGTTTTCATTGGTGTTTGTAGAAGTGGGAAGGGTTTGTTGTGCTGATACGAACCAAGATGCATGTCAAGGCAGAGAATTTAGTACTGGTGTGAAGTAAGAGGTGTCCCAAAGCGATAGGACATGAAGATAACAAGTAACATGGAGAAAAGGATGGGAAACAAGGCGAGTTCAAGGCACCGACCGGGAAGGAGCACAGGGAGGTGGAGGAGGTGTGGGATTGTGTTGAAAGGGGTGTGGAGGCAACAGGGTGGGGTAGGCAAAGTGATGCCAGAGGCCTTGAGAGTTTGGCAATCTGCGGGTAAGAAAAGGCAGGACAAATTGTGACAGGGTCAAGGACAGCATCTGCCTCCCTGCAGAGAGCTCCGAGGCAGCATGGTCGGGGAGAGAAGGAACAGCCAGCGGAAGAGCTGGAACATCACACCCATTGCCCACGCTTTGCCACAGGGAATTAGCTGGGGAATGTAAAATGGAAAGTGGGGCTGAGAGTCTGAACCGATAAACAGGGTAGAGATTATCAAGGCAAGAAGAGACTCTCCTCTGCCTTATGCTTGGCAAGTCGGTTCCTCTCAGCATTTAGTTTATTTGCCACAAAATTAAAAAAAAAGAAATATTCAGGTCCCTTATTTGGGCTCCTTTTTGTAACCCGGAACAAATTTTTGAAAAGGAAGAAAAAAGTGTGAGGAAAAAAAACTAAATGAAATGTTTTAATTACCCGGTTTGATTTTTGTTTTTATTCTGAAATCTAATTGTGTCAATATGTTTGCAGATAAAAGACTACAATTTGTCTTGGTCAAAGGATACAATATCTTGTCCTGAAAGCGAATTCTAGTTTCCTGTATGATTTAGAAACTCATTTTTTCTCTTAGGTTTGATTAAAAATTATTCTTTTTTGTTTAGCTACCAAGAACCTACATATTGAAGTGCACAGCCTCGCAGCGACTGCCTGAGATATGTCTGGATCAAATGCTAAGCCTCATTTTTCATTTAGGAGCTGAACAAGTTTCAGCTTGACTAAATCATGGTTATCAAGGCCTATCTGAAATGACCACCCTGCTTAGGATTAACTTTGCAATACTATTAAGCAGGACTGTCTCCATCACTGTCTCCGCACCTGGAAACAATGAACTTTCTACACAGTGTCAGGGTTGATGCAACTGCAGCCTCTAAGCTGGTTATCACAAAAACAGGGTATGTTAAAGCAGGTTCCTTCCCGTCAGGGGATGTTCCTCCATCCCGACAGAGCGAACAAGGAAGGGGAGGGAGGTTTTGGTTCGTCTAAGGCATTGTCAAAGGCTCGAGTTCAGAGAAGGAATGAGACCGGACAAGGGAAGGAGACATTTCAGATTTATGTTATTTTACAAAGAGCTATAAATCTGAAAACTTTTAAGGACAGAAAGGCTTTTTAAGAAATTCTAAATTTCCTACTGTGTTTCCTCAGCAAGAGTTAAACGAGGCACCTGTTTGCAGGCAACTAAATGGCATGCCCTGGCTAGAGACAACAGAGAATATCTATATGCAGAGATGGGGGCACAGGGAGCCCAAGTTTGGCTTCTAAGATGATGATGTTATGGAGCCCCGTGTCCCAAAGAAGGGTAAGAAAAGTAGCTGTGGTTGCTTATAAGACTCAGAACTGGACACGGCCTGCACCCTGAGGCTGGGTATACATCACGAAGCCAAACATCCTGAGTATTCACCATGTCTTGACTCCCAAGGGCAACAGAGAACCCTGGTGAAAAAGCTTTAGAGTCACCTGGAGGCTAAGTAAATGCCATAATAAATACTAAATGGCTTTGCTGGCAACTGGTCTGACACCACACACACATCAGTGACTCCAGTCCCAGACTTTTCTGATCTACAAGATTCACCACCACCCACATTTACATGCTGGAGAAGGAAAGAGAGCTTCATATCTCATTGTCCACAAATTACTCACATCCATCCCTTTCTCTGGGATGAACCTAGTGGCTGCAGTCCTTCTTCCTGGAGTCAGAGGAATTCAAAGGGACAAAGGGAACAAGGGAGGGTGGGGGTGTCTGTTCGCTGTGTTCAGTCCAAAACACCCATCTGAGAAAGCTTTTGTTTTGGGTCATCTCCCAAGCCAACTTTCTCAAGCCCTGCCTGTACCCTGGGCCTGAGATAAACTGAACAAGTGTGGAGGCCCAGGGCAGACCCTTCAGACACTGGGAGTGACCCCTGGGTTTTTGTTGCTTCCCCTGGGGAGGAGGGAGATTCATATCTTATCTTCCAGGTTAGCTCTCTGAGCATCCAAGAAGCTGGAACTCAGCTTTGATTTTGGAGGCAGGCTCCACAGAATTAAGTTAGCAGGGACCTGCCTTCGTTGCTTTTGTGCTACATGAGGTTAAATCCTGTCCACAGGAGGTTAGTTCACAGGATTCCTGGGCAATGCCTCAGCTGGAGCAATTTCCCTTGAAATAATCAGTCTTTCCCAGGGTCTTCATCCAGCATCTGGAGAGCCTGAGCTATCATCCCCATCAAGTGCCCAATTTCAACACATCTTGAGGGGGGCCATGAAAGTCCTTTGCAGCCCTGTACCTTGGCTGGCTTCTGCAGAAAGCTTCAAGACTGCAGGTGAGGAGAGGAGGCTGTCGTGAGGGCTTGCTCTTTGCCTAAAAAATAGGAAGAGCAAAGGGCTTCTGCCATAGGTGACATGAACCACCTTCAGCTTTTGCCAGGAAAAATCCCAGGCCACTTGACAAACTATGCCTTGTGTTCTAGGCAGATGTTTTAGAGGCCTGGACTGCTCCATCCTTCACAAATACACACAGATACAAACACAAGGTTGCCTCTCCTCCCTCTCCAACACGTTTCCTTTCTTTCCTATGGGCTCTCCTTGTGTGCCCATGAGCCCGAGCTGGGTCTGCAGGCTTCTTCCTAGGGCAAGCGCATCAGACCTTGGATGAGAGAGCAGAGGGATGATAGCATGAGCCCTGAAATCTTGGGGGAGAGGGAGGGGCTGTGCAGGCATCCAGACAGGCTGAGCCTGTGGGGGCAGGTACTGTCCGCCCTGCCCTATGTGGGCTGCCAGGTATGGGTGCAGACAGGCCTTGAGGGAGTGGTGGTCAAAAGAGGCAAATCAAATGTTGGGAAGTTTTAACAAGGCAAGGTTTATAAGGAGGGCGTGAGCATGTGTGTGCGCGCGCACGCATCTGCATGAGCTGATCTAATAACAGATGCATCACCTCTCCCTGCAGACCTGGCTTCACCTACCTCCATTGTGAAGGCTGCAACAACATTATTAGGAAGGAATGTGAGGAAATGAGCAGAGTATATGACAAAAAAATAGTACGGTATTGTATAGATCCATGGGGCACCTCTAGCAGATACAGTACACACTTTTAGTCTCCTAATTCAGAAAGTATAGAGTTGAAAGGGAAAATGTCACCAATACATAAGATGTTAGAGGTGACCAAAGATCTGGAATAGCTTCTGGATGGGGGTAGATGAGCGGTTAAGACTCTTGGGCTCAGAAAACAAACCCCATGAGGGGAGGAAAGGAATGTGTCAGAGGTCTGAAAAAAATCACAGTTTTCCTGGAGAAGGTGAATAAAGAATGACTGTTCTCATCATCTCATGTCACATCCTCCAGTTCTTATGTTACCAGCTTTAAAACAAAAGGAATTGCTTTGTGCATAATCACAGGGAACCACTGTGTGTAAGTACAGTCGGGAACTCATTGTCCCCAAAGCATATATGAGTTCAGAGTGAGAATGGACAAATTACCCGAGGGCACTTCCATCAACAGCTGTGAAAAAACACTAGGAAGAAAAACAATTCAATTGCCCTGGCACCCATACTTCCAGCTTCCTCAGCCTAAACGCAGCCCTGGTGTAGTCATAAGCAACAGCTACTGATCCTGGTATCCTTCACCTCCCAGACCAGGGCAGATAAATACAGAAGCTCTGTTCAATTGCCCACACATCGGCTTCCAGTGACTTTTCAGACACTCTGGGTATGTGAGACATCCACAAGGGTCTGGCAAACAATGGACCAACCGTTTTCCTGCGGTGATAGCTGGAGACAAGCAGACTGTGCTGCGCTACCCATGTCTGTGTGGTCAACTGATTCACACCCTCCACTCACCTTATTGACTAGATCATCCCCGACTGAAATGGGATTTTAGATTTCTAGCACACAGGTAAGCCCTTATATGCAGATGTCTGCATTTAGGAGTCTGCTGGACCTCCATCTAAATGTCTCACGTAAGGCAAGACATGCATTGCTCTTAAAGTCGATGGAAAGTGCAGCAATGGGAGGGCAGAGAGGAGCTGAAGCAGGACTTCAGTGCACTTGGGTTGATGATTTACAGTGAAGTATTGTGACTGTAAATCTTGCAAAAGGTCTTGGGTGAACTCTTATTCCTTAGCAATACTGGAGCCCAGTGCTTCTCTAGTAGCTCCCAACTTGCAACAAGGAGACAAGAGGAAAAACAGATAATAAAAGGGCAAAGGGAAGCATCCAGTGGAGGCAGAAGAGATGAACCTTTACTATTAATAGGCTGCATGCATGACCAGGCATGCCTGACCCCCAGTTTGGAAGGAACTGAAGATATGTACATAGGAATGCGTTCTCCAGAGAGAAGACCAAAAATGAAGAAAAGCTTAGATAAGGAACCCAAGGAGAAGGACAAAAATGGAGAAAAGCTAGATAAGGAACCCAGAGAGAAGGAATCCAACTAGACACAAGACTTGTCAGGTCAGCTAATGCAGATGTGCACGCAGGGCCCTGAAAGCCTGATGGCCTTTTTGATGGCCACTGGCCTTTCACGTCCAGTGGAACTGTGAGATACTGCTCAAGGTGGGAAGCACATGGGACTGGGCACACTACTCTCGAGCCCTCTCTTCACCCTGCAGCAGTTCACCCTTCCTCCATCCTTTCTGAGGTGGAGCATGATTTCTGTCCCTTTCCAACAGCAGAAGTCAGGAGCAATTCCTCCTGGAGAATCTGCATGAGGGAATTTCAAGTAGGCAGAAGGTAATTACCCACTCTGGAATTTCTCCAGGCCATCCACTTAACATGCAAGACAAGGAGAAAACAAAAAATGCGAGGGGATCTTTGACCACAAATAATCCCAGGAAGTTGGCCTGAGCACACTCCCTTTATTTGCTCGAGCACCTCAATCGAGGTGAATAGCTTTGAGCAGTTCACAGGTTTGAGTCAGAGAGCGGCTGTGGTGTGCCTGTGCTGCAGAAAACCTTTCTTCCCCAGCCTGCTATTCCTCTGGGAGGAGGCACACCCCTGATGGGAAAGCAGGTGCCTGGGGTAATGGGGTGGGGAGAAGAGTGCATGTCAAGGTTTAATAAAATAATATGTCCACCCAACCTATGACTTTCTTTGGAAACCCAAACAGGGAATTTTCCAACCACCTGGCATTCATTTTCCAATTCAAATTAGCCTTGGTGATGTGCCCTGCTCTGTGCTCACCTCCCCAGTGCTGTAGAAGGAGAAATGAGGGAGAAAGGAGTTGGAGCCGCCTCTTGAATCAAGGCCCTGCCTTCCTACCTCTTCTGCTGAGGGTCCTTGTACGCTTCCTGCTCAGCAGACAGGCTCCGGGTCCTGTGCTCGGGCAATCACTGCACTGGTGAGTCAGGATCACGGCTGATGGGTGCCAGGGTCAGGCACAAAGGTGAGCTCCCGTGGACGACCATCCAGAATCACCAAGACAAGCATCTCCTGAGAAGAGGAGGTTGGAGACAGCTCCCATCTCCTGGCTACCAGCTCACTTCTGCACGAAAATTCAACGTTTTGCTAGTATCCTGCTTCAGCTTTTCGGCTGGGGGCTTCTGAAACCCCATCAGACCAGCTGAGCTGGGTAGACTTTTCTGTTGTGCTTTCCCAGGATGCCCCTCCTAAGAGCTCTTTACCATGCTGAAGTCCACATCACCTCGTGGACATTTGAGTGGATTTATCCCCTGCCCTACACACTCCTACAATGTGCACAATTTCACCTATAAAGAACCAAGTCACAGAAGAAAAACAGTGCAGATCCCTAAAGGGATTAGGACCTCCCCTTGTTCAGAAACCTTATGTTTGGGCTGTGGCCAGGGATCTCTTAATGTAGCTGAAGAGGATCTTTTGATTAAGATTCCTGGCACAAACCTGCTCACCAGCAGTTACAAGGAGAAGGGATGAGCAGGTAAAGGCTTTAGGGTGTCTCAGCTGAGAGCCCCAAGCTATGGAAGTCACCTCAGCAGAGCTGAGAAACTGAAACCCAGTCTCCCAAGTCTCACGTTAGCCCAGTCTCCTTAGAGCATTGAATCATGCAAATCACCCCGTCTACCGAGCCATCACCCACCCCGTCTACCTGCCCCAAACCTGGAAGAACAAAACCTTCCCTATCAGATGTTTAACCTGTGCTTAAAACTCTCCAAGGTCAGAGGTGCCACCCCCTCCCCAGGCAGCTGATTTTTGCTTTTCATTATCCTTACCACCGTATTAGTTCTTTTTTTTTCCCCCTAATATAAATTTTCCTTGCTGTGATTTCTCGTTCTTCACACTATGGATACAGAGAGCAAATTACTCCCTTCCTCCTTGCAGTCACCTTCCACAGCCTTACAAACCAGTATCATTTCTCCTGTCCTCTAAACAGCCTCCTTTTCTGTCCCTTCTTACTGGTGCATCCTTTCTCCCTAGATAATTCTGGAGTTTGGTCTCTTTGGTGATACCCTTGCATCAACTTTCTTTGTGTTTAGCTTCTTTATGCCCTTACACATTGCTGTTCCCTATGGATACTCTTCCTGTGATTGTCCCTCAGTAACATGGGGTTTGTGTCATCGACAGGTACTCTCACATGTGTGAGTCCCACAGCAAAGATTTGACCAGTACTTTCACCATCAAAGCAAAGCATCAATTACTGAAGCTGAAAAGTAAATTAGTTGCTGGCAGAGGCAATAGTCTATTTCTACCTGACAACTCTACCATCAGGAGGGGACAGGTTGCAAGTATATCACACTGACATAAAGGCATTTTGATTACTACCAGAATACCTGGTGTGTCAGCACTAAATATTGTATGTTGTATATATTACATATAGTAATATAACACTGGTTTATGCTTGTCACCACACCAAAGGCTTCCCTTCTTCTACACATAGGGAAGGAGTCTCTCTCCTGCTGTGTTATTTGATCAGCCAGAAACATGAGAAAAATTCCAATTTCCAGTTCCAAGACCTTAGTTTGCATTCAGCTCTCCTCTCAGGGCGGTAAGGTAAGCCCTGCTGCTACTTTTTTCTCTTTTCTCCTGGAATCTCATTTTCTGCTGATCAATGGCACATATCAGTAGCAGAGATGGGAGGGGCATTTAAATGACTATAGCTTTCCTAGGAGGATAAGACAGTGGCTTTAAATCCTCTCCAAGTGAAATTTGAGCACAAGGTTTCTCCAGCCCAAGTGAAAGCTCCAACTGCTATATAAAAGCTGGATGACGGAATGGTCATTGCCACCTCCTTTCAGGAAAGGCATCCTATCCCTACGTGGTAGACAGTGCCAGGCAGCATACTTGTGGCCTGAGCTCCTTGACTTGGACACGTTTCTGCTTACTTTAGGGATACCAGCAAGGCCTGGGTAGGAGCCACGTGCTGAACCAGCTGCCCGGGGTGGTTCTGGGCTTGCACAGACCAAGAGCTCCAGGCAAATAGATGTATTTTGCACAAGTGTCTAGGCTGTGGGTCAGACCAGGGTGAGGCAAGGGTAGGTGAGTAGACAAGGTGAGGCTGGAGCACACTTCGGGGCTCCAGCTGCCTCCGTCCTGCCTTTGTCATCTTGGGAGCCTCTCTGAGTGCACGACCCTGGGTATGTCACTGAGCTTCTCCATGACTCAGGTTCCTGTGAAGCGGGACTCACAGGTCCTTGCCTCAGAGCAGTAAGGCAGAGGTAGGCTACAGGCCCTCCGTTCCTGGCAGTCGCTATGCTACTTAGATACACAACCGACATGCAGCTGAAGCGCCCAAACAGTTTAGTAACGCAACATGCCTTGGCCGCAGCTGGGCTCCTCTGGCTGCACTAGGAAGTTTCCCAGAGACGGTACGCTGTGTTGGCTCTTACTGCCAGCTCCCTCCACTTCCAGATGTTGCAAGGAGGGCACAACCCATCGCCTCAGTCTCCAAAGCTTTGCCTTGTGATGTGAGAACGATGTGCAACCCAAAAGCCAACCCTGCATCCCCTGCTGACTGTTTGCAGGAAACAGAGTCACAGGGTTAGCCTTGAACTATCCCTAAGAAATGACCTTCGACAGAGTATGGAAAGGATGTTGCTGAGCTAGGGCTCACCTAATTTCAAGAAAGACTGCAGAAAATCACAAAAACCCAAACAATCCTGCTTAGCATCTTACGGGACTTTGTATAATGGGGGCTGGAGTCAGAGCAGGGAGAGTTCTCCTCTCCAACTTGTAATTGCTTAAGGAGTGTCCCCTAATATAATTAACAAGGGTGCTTTAATTACGGATCCAGAATAATGATGCTCAAAACAACTCCGTCTGCTTGGGGTGGGGGGGGAGACACACACACATATATATATATATATATATACACACACATATATATATATATACACATATATATATATATATAAAATAAAATATTATATATATTATATATATTATGTATCTAGAAATAAATGAGGCTGTGGTGGTGGGTGCGAGTTCCAAGGGGTGAGGATGTTAGTCTGGTCTGTGTCCTATCATTATGTACTGTGAAATCACCCAACATCAAAGGAGCATGAAAGGAATGCGGTGAATGCCGCTTCACCATAATTGTCTGGAAAATTGAAGTTCAGTTGTGCCAGCCATTGTGTGTTAAATATCCTTAGGCAGGAAGGTCGATCCTGGAACAAGTAGGTGTGTCTAGCAGCAAGGCAAGCAGCATTTCCAAACAACTGGCACTCGCCGGCTGATTCCCTGCTGCGCTGCTTGGACTCAGGGTTTCATTCCCGTATTGGCGAAGGGTCGCCCTGGGGCTCAGATCGCAAAGACGCATCCTAAGGAACTTACTCATCCTTCGTGCAGTCTCACTCAGGTCAAAAAATCAATAGGAGTTTCCTTGAGTAAGAAATGAGTAAACAGCCGCCGAAGCCAGGGAGAGTTGAGCCAAGTGGAGGCTTAGCAAGGACTTGAGGATTTGTCCAGCAAAAGGCCCCAGCCAGGATTTTGCTTGAGTGAATTCGGGGCTGCCGAGAGGGGCTGAGTTAGTGGCAACACCTTGCATTTTTCAGCTCAGCGCATTTGGCACTGCGCGCTGTCCCAGAGGCCTAAAAGGGTGACTAATTTTGCATAAGTGCAGAGGTTCAGCAAGAAAGCCCTTTTCCTTCCCTCCACACCAGGCAACGCTTGCCACAACCGGCATCCCTTGCACAAAGCACCTCCGTTTTAACAAGCACGAAGTGCCAGCTGCGGGTCAGAGCAGCCTGTCTGTCTGTGTCTTGCGCAAAGCAGCACAGGACGGTTTTCTATTCTTGAATACTCTTTTCCAGCCCTGTTTTAAATGATTCAAACAACAGCGCGTCCACAGCTTCCTGTGTGGCGAGCCTTTTTTTCACCGCAGATCTCAGATGTTAGCCCTTCTTTTCTGACCTCAAATGACCTCTTTGAGAGCGACACTGATTCCAAACTCGTTTTCGCCACTGTAGGAATGCAACCGCCAAGTTGCCCAGGCATCATCAGCTCCACGTGGTCTTGCTGCAGGAGGGCAATATTTGGACTCACACAGGTCTTCACCAGCGCTTTATCCACACCTATAAAGGACGGGGAGAGAACAGCGCCCGGTCAGTGTCCGAAGAGCAAACTTGTAGGAAGAGTAACAGGCAGAAGCTGGTGCTAGCGCTGAAAGATGCAGAGCTAATCCTTCCAAGCCTGCACGGATCAGTGACCCGGCACTGCGCTGCGCTTTGGAAAATCTGCGCCACAGACCCCGGAGAAGCTGTGGCACTTTTTGCAGGAGGAACATTGCTCTTCTGCCCTGGCTGGGCTTCAGTTCGTCTGTCTACTCCCGCTTGCTTTTGCAGTTTCGCTTGGAGATGTTCCTCGCCTCCCCTGGGATCTTTAAAACTAGTCTGGACAAAGTACAGGACAGAGGAACAAGCACGTAGGGGTAGAGGGATGGAGTAAATTACTTAATGAGTTTTTTCCCAGCCCTAACGCCTGTGATCGTATGACTTCACCTCCTAAACAAGCTGTTGCTTAACACTGCTGGCAGAGAGGCACTGCTGCCTTCCACCCCAGGGATGACCGCATTGCAACGGGAGGTGAGCAGGCCCCCTCTATTTATGACCTGCAAAATGATTTATGATCTATTGGAATGAAAAGTGCAACATGAACGTCAGGTATTATAAACTGTTATTACGCTTCTGCTTCTGAAAACGCTCGCCTTTGAGTTTTTGAACTGTTAAATGGCAAGATAGTATCCACAGCAACAACCCAAATTACAGGCTGCTTTAGGCAACTCATTAATATTGTTTTATAAATGAACATAATATTCCCGGGCAAAAGTTGAAAGTGCTTAAACCCTCTTCTTTTATTTTTTAATGGCAAAATACCCAGAAACAATTTTCAACATCCAATAATTATGATTATTAATAACTCACATTTATGTAGCACCTTTGATCATAAAGCATATTACAAACAATTGTGTGTATATGCAAGTACACACACACGTGCAGAACCAGTATCTCAGCATAGCACCAGGCTATCAATCCTCATACCATGCACGGCAGCAGAGAACCCGGAACATTTTGTATAATGCTGCGATTTTTGCCTGAATCAGCTTATAACCCATATGTTGGGGTAGTCAACTTGCCTGCTTTCAAAAATCATCCCTACGCAACAGCTTCGAAATAGTATCACATGCAACCAGAATTGCAGCAGGAATGTTTGGGGTTTTGTTGTTTTGATTTCGTGCTTCTTTTTTCCAGGCTGCAATATGGTTAGCAAAGCTGGAACTGAGCCAGCAGTGGATCACACACTTACTCTTGCAAAATTGCCATGGGGACTTTGAATGATTACAAAAGTGGCCAGGCACGTGGTTTTTCCATCTCATCCAAGGATGCTACTTGCTTCAGTATCACCCATAAAGGTCCTGTCTCCACGCTTCCTGAGAGGCAATCCATGGAAAAACTAGGCAGAGAAAAGATGTTTGACTATCACACATGACACAGCTGAAGTCATCACCATTAAACTAAATGATTTAGATGTGGCACCACCACTTTACAGGGTTTTCCTTGGCTACATAGGTCTCAGCACCTGGTGACAGCTCTGCAGAGGGTAAGACTGAGTTCGACACAGGAGGCGAAACTGCCACCTCCAGCCCTGCCCATGAGGACCACCCTGGCAGGATGGGGACAGCAACATTTCTCAAATGCATTTTGCAGCCAAGTCCCCAGCGATTCTTGTTTATTTACATCACTTTGGGAAGACATTAGTGAAAAAAAAACATTGCAGGTCCTGCCCCACACAGGTAATTAGGTTTTTCTGGCAGATGTTTGATAGCTAAATCCTCTGTGCATTTGGCCCCTGGTCCCTGATAGCCTTGCTAGGCCCCAGTCAAGCCAAGTCCATTTAAATATGGACTTAATTTCACCTCTAAGCAGAGGCAGTAGTTGACTCACAGGGGCCCACAAGCAGAGATTAAGGTAAGAGCCCCAAACCTCCTCCCACCCACACCTTGGATGAGTTACACTGATATTTATCTTAGCCTCGTGGGGCTCCTTTAGCCAAAAGCCTCAGAAAATTACCGTTGCGGCTCACCTCTAAGAGAAGCTCAATGATAGTCCTCCTGGAGACAAACCGGAGCAGCTGGTCTGGAGGACACAGGGCGCCGCGGAGCGAGGACGCTTGGAGGACGCTACCCTTAGGCAGGAGGGAGGGATGGTGCAAACAGAGGACGCAGAAAAGTGGGGAGGTAGAGGCTGAAGAGATGGAGAGGGCTGAACCAAACAGGAGTCAGCGAAATCTGCCGGCGTAAAACGCACGAATACACCACCGCAAGATGGGTGTAGAGCAACCTGCAAAACACATAGCTATCCGTCCCCTCAAGTCCACCCTGGAAAAGCCTCCAAGTGTGTTGTGAGGGTGCTGGGGTTGGTTTGGGGCAGCAGCTTTTCAGAAAGATGTGGATCAGTTGAAGAAAAGCCTGATTAGGGTGAAGAGGAAGAGCAGACGTGGCCAGCAAGGGAACAGTGAGGGAAACGGGGATGGTTTCTCTAGAAGAGACATTGGGAGAGCGATGAGGATCTGCTTCTACGAGGAAGAGACTAACCTAATCACCGTGCCCTTGGTGGTTAGGATGAGGAGTCCTGAATTTAAATTCCAGCAAGGGAGATTGATGTGAGACACTAGGGAAAACATAGATAAGGAAAGAGAAGTACCGGAATAGATTGTCAGGAAGGGGTAAAAGAGCCGTCGCTGGCGGTTTTCAGGAACAATTTAGACAATATCAGTCAGCAATGACGTAGGAAAAGCTCATCCTGCCCTGGGGCAAGGAGGTGGACTACGAGACCTCCTATGTTCCCTCCCTCATCTAGACTCGGTGTCGTCTTCGCGCTGTTTACACCCTTCGTCTCAGCAAAACCCTGGCCCAAACCAGGCCACAGACCAACGGGCAGATGAAGAGCAGGGTGTGAAATGGCAGCAGACCCATTTGCCCACCTGGGTTTTATTTCTGGGGGTGGCATTCACATGGAAATTTGCCACGATTTGGGGGTTCCTGGGATTCCCCCAGGGATGAAGGTCTCCATGATGGGTTGGGTCACAGCATTACAAGGTCCGAAGACCTTCAAAACCAAACAGCCCGAGTACCTCCTCTGCCCCCATCAGCCCCCCACCACCTCTGACACATTTTGCATTAAAACAGCAACAGCCACAACCCAAACTTGGAGGAAGAAATGGTCCCTGCTCAGGAAAGATACTGCGGAAACCTGGACTGTTTTTTTTTTCTGTATTCCCTGCTATTTACAGGGATGCTTTTTTTCCCCCTAAATTCATTATTTGCCTTTATATATATATATATATGTATTACTATTTTAAAAGAACCGGCGCCAGAGAGGAACTAGACAGATAAGCAGTGGGAAGCTGCTTTCCTGACCTTGTGGGCCAGGTTTTCTGGTGTGGCGCAAGCCAAGCTGCCTCCATTGTACTCCTTCCAAGGAGACCAATTTTCACCCGCTGAGGATAATAGAGCCAGGCTCATTTACACCAGCTGATGAGCTGCCTTATGACTGCCCGAGATCCCAGATGTGTGTTTCACAACAGCAGAGCCCTGGTATCCTGGCCAAAATCTAATTTGAGTTGATTATGTTCTGTCTCCTTAAATTCCCCCTAAGGTTTCAATTGGATTCTTCTTCACTTCCTGTCCTAACCTGTTGTGTAGCGTCGATGTGCAGAGTTCAACAGCTGCTTTGTTCCATCCCACACTTAATAGCTCCCCAGACAGCTATGGCTCTGAAAATAAATTGGAAATTGTTTCCTCATTATCAGGAAGGTGCATTTCCAGAGCTACCTAAAAAAAAAAAAAGAAAAGAAAGAAAAAAAAGGGCAAAAGAAAAAGGCAGATTCTCCACTGGTGAAAAAAACCCAGCACAACACTACTGGCTTCGGAGGGTTGTGCTGGTTTACACCCACCTGGCCATTGACTTCACTGAGACCACGGCAGTTTGCACCGGCAACTGGTCAGCTGGCTTCAAGTGGAGCTGAACTGTTTTTCATCAATCAGGGCATTAATCGTCGGCTTTAGCAGAGCTGGGTCAATTTATACTTCACCAAACTTTATCGGAGTCAACTTGCACCAGAGAAGGCTATAGCTTCCATCTCGCCTGTAGTTTAATGACATAAACATGTATTTTGATGATAGAAATACAACTTAAATCATGTAAAACACCTATCTACCAAGCCTATGTGGGTAGTGCCCCACACTATGTGTTTTAGACTTAGCCTTCCCCACTGAACTGGGCCCCATTCAGTAGCAAATTAAACATTTCAAACCCTTGCAAGTTTAGCCCGTTGAGCATGGAGGAAACAATGCTGGCTGAATTATTCAGTGTGAACTATTTTGTCAAATTCTCTTCTCTTCCCTGCTCTTTTACGAACTGTCAGAGAACACACTATGATTTTCACCCATTTATTCCCAACTCTCAGTGGTTTATTTTTAGTCTAGAGGTTTCTCACCAACTTTGTGCAATGAGTCCTCCGTTAATTATTCAATGTGTCAAATTTGCTCTTCGAGATGTGTGAATAGGAATTAAGGAAAGGTTTAAAAATAAGCACAGGCTCAGTGCTTTCCTGAACTGAACTCATAAACCCTCATGCTTCAGGGCAGTCTTTAATGATGTGGATTAGGAAGAAACTTCCCCCATGGACTGCTTATTTCATAATCTGACACTGGATTTTTCTCTCACCTTCCAAGTCATGCATGCAAACTAAACTTGGTTTGCAAGCTTTTTCACCACAGGGCTTAAACGGACAGGACAGATTTCACCAGTGCTGGTCTCACTCTTCTCCCCACTTCCAGTGTCAGGAGAGGTTGCGATCAACGTGAAAACACCGTTGCAGGAGGCTGATTCTACACGAATGAGGAGAAGATGGGCTGCCTTTCGCAAGCCTCCTTGCAGCTAGCTGCATTTTTTTTTCTTAGAAGATATAGATCTTTCCTTGTTTGCAGATTTTTGGATCCCCACCCTCTGTGTCTGGAAGAGGAAGGAGTGAGAGGACAAACAAAGATGACTACAGTGATTTTTACAGATGGAGCTTTTTTCTCAACTCTTTTTCTGCTGCCAGAGATGGTAGTGACACTGGAGATGAAATAGCACTTCTGTTTCTTCTCAGACATCTCAGTGGAGGACTGAGAAGACATGAAAAGATAAATAGGCCAACTTCTGCTTTCACTTACCTGGTATAAATCTAGCTACTCCCAATTTAGGCACTCTTAATGTACATCATATACATGAAACAACTGAGTATTAAACTCCTACTTATTTGATTCCATACCTTCCTGTATGTAACCCAGAAGGAAAGTAATAGAGCCACTCCAGATTCGATCCTCTCAAATTTAAAGAAAAATAATTTCCAGCATCCAGTACTATGCACCATGTGTGTGAGCAAGTCTCCAGGGTCTTTCATGGAAGTATACGGAAAAGGCTCTAATATCACAGAAAGGAGAAGGCATCTCTCTAACATGAGCCAGCACCAGATGCTTCAAGGAGGAAAGAAACAGTCCCCCAATAAGAAGGTTCCTCGGCTTAAAATCTGAGGCTTTCCCTGAAGAAGCAGAACTACATTCACTACAAAATGTACAGGCTAGCTCCAAAGCCCACATAAAGCATCCCAGCTGCCAGTAAGACCAGTGGAGATGCACCAGTTTGCAGGATTCAACCTTCTCATTTGTTGCTTCAAGACTTTTCTACCACAGCTAGGCAGCATTGTTGTTTGTATTAGACATCTAGCCATTTCTTTCTCTCTTTCCCTCTATTCTCCATTCTCACTACTTCTTTCAGGCATGTTCAGATCTCCAGAGGGACTTTCCTGAGAACATCATGAATGTAAGAAGCCTGGGGGAAGCACCTGAAGAAACACTAGCCTGTCATAGCACAGGCAATATGGGTTTGATATGAACCTGAAGATGGCCAGAAAAATACTGTAAGCAAGGCTCCGATCACCACCAGGTTCCTGCCCAGTACAACCAGCGCACCAGCTCCTCAGCGAGCAGAGTTCAGCTTAGCTCTGCTGGCTCCGGTGAAGCCGCACTGATTTGCACCAGAGGAAGATGCTGGCTGAGTATCTGGCTTCCTTGGTGATTCAGGAGCAAGTGCTGACAACAGGCTGGGAAAGGCAACGGATGAGTCTCTGATCCTTTTGAGACCACGTGGAGCTCAAGGGCAGCTCAGGAGGTCAGTGATCCCACACATGCCCAGAAAACGAAGGGGTGGGGAGGGCAAGGAAGGATCAGAAACAAAGCAGAAGGATTAGCCGAGAAAGTCACCAGGACAGAGCAGCAGGCCAGTGCTCCAGGCTATTTATGCTCTGATCTCGCGCTGGCAAAACCAAGGCTGAAATCAACCCCAGCCCTTGAAGTCATCCAGAGCTTGCCTGGATAAGGACTGAGCCAAGAGGCTTTGCATGAATAAACCCCCCAGGCATGGTGAACTATTAGAGGAATAGAGTTAATCTGAAAGGGGTTGGCTGGGGGTGGTCAGGGGGAGTAGATGTGGCTGGAATTTGGAATGTCTTAATTATCCCAGCAAGTTGTGTTGACTTGATTAACCCAAAGCCCAGCTGCTTCCAAGGTTCTGGGTGAGTGGGAGGGTTTCCAAAAACTAGTAAGGAGGGTGGGGCCGGGACAGGGTGAAACTCCAGCCTGGCGCTGCCGACACGGTGCCAGTGTGAACAGAGGAGGTAGAGAGGGGTGAGACGGGCTGGGTAGAGAGGGAGAGGCAAGAGGGGGAGCCACGTGTCTTGTAGCCTCTCTGAAGCTGAAGATTAGTGAATGCAATGGGTTTTTAGCCTCTCTTCTGCTTCCCAGCCCACAGTACAAGACAGTGATCTGCACCCTGAGTACACTTTACTGCCACTTCCAAGCAGAAATGGCACCTCAGATGACTGGGCCTGTCACCCAAAGAATGGTGAGCATCCCCAGAAAGAGAGGAGCCGGGAAGGAACAGTGCCAGCACAACAGGCAGCGGTTGGGCTCCCTCTATTCATCATTCACTAAACTGAAACTGGGGAGAAGGGGAAAAATTGATTCTGGAGCAGTCGGTCCAGGCTGAGTATGTTCAGGCCGCCAGCAGAAACTAGAGGCAAGGACACTGGCCATGCATTGAGGTTTATCATGTGGCTTAGCTGCAGGTCCCCATCTCTTGTGCACAGCTCACAGCAGCACTGGATTGCAGCTGAGGCTGCTGCAAGCTGCTCCTCACATCCACTCAGGACAGAGCAAGAAGGCACAGATAAGACTGCAGCAGGCAAGGGGGTTTTGGATCAGGCATGACAAGAAGTTTTTTAACATGGAGGATAAGTGAATTTCCTAGGGAGGTTCTGGAATCACCATCATCAGAGGGTTCTTGTCCCTCTTTTTCTGAGAACAGATTAAACAGATATCTGTCAGAGATGGATTAGCGCTGATCCTGCCTTGAGGCAGCAGCAGAATCAATGTAACCTCAGATGGTCCTCCCAGCCCTTTCTTCCGTGACTATCCATCACAGGCACAAGACAAACAGTGGCACCACTTGCAAGTGGGTGATGTGGCATTATGCCAATGCCTGGTCCATAGGGAGGATAAAGACCTGCCTCTACAAGTGATCCCTGCAGGAGGGAGGCAAGTCTCCTCCAGCTCAGGCCAGCATTTCGACTAAGGACTCTTTTATTACTGCAGGTCCTTGGGAGTGTGTGATGGACAAAGTCACTGAGACCAAGGCAAGTTGTGGCCTGACACGGACTCTCATCAGAGCTAGAAACCGAGAGATGTCAAGAGTGGGAACCTGAAAGAAACAACCATGTTGCACAGCAAGACACAGACCATGAGATATTTCCCAAAGGGGCAAGAAAATGTGTCTTAGCTATTTTTTAAGACGATGGTCCCAATCTTCTGGTAACAGAAGGAGAAACACTTGCAGCTGGTCATGGAGGACCCAGAAGATCCATCTCCAGGAGCAGACACTTGCATAGCTGATCCCCACATCCACACCATGGGAGTGCAGGCAACTGCCTGCCCTTAGTGACAACAGGCTGTGAATTTTACCATCACAGCCTCTATTCAGATGGAAGGTGGACCTAGGAAAACAACCAGCTGAGTTTCTAGGAGTGACACTCTCACCTCTTCCCCTTTATCCTCCTCTCCTCCACTTCTTCTCTCTCTCACAATCCTGTTTGCCAAGAGAATCACCAAAATGAGCAGCTGCTCTTGAGGCACAACAGCAGCAGACTCTGTAGATGGGCTCAGGCATACAAAGAGACACCAAGAGCTCCAGAGACATTCCTCAATTAACCCCCTTCCCTCTGGCACATCAGCCAGATTCTCCACTCCTGCTCCAAAACCAAAATCAGGTCTCTGGAAAGCCCATAACCACTTGGCTTGCTCTGCCAAAGAGAGAAGGGAGTGTGTTGTTTTATTTGGTGTTGTTTTAAATCCTGTTTTGAATAGATTGGGGAACTGATTAAAGCAAGCATGCTTACCTGAAAAACACAGAGCCATTTGCACAAAGTTTGTGCTGAGTGGGCATCGCACATCTGAGGGACATTAACAGGGCAAATCTCAGAAAATGGGCCTGAAAACAAGACACAAGCAGAAGCCAAGGGAAAGACCCATCATTTCCAGCTGTTCTCAAGAGACGAGAACAGTGTGGATTAACTACCCGGGCTGAGCACATTCCAGGCAATACCTGTGGGAGAACTAAAAACGTGCTGGAGAAGGGCCAAAACATGAAGGATCAGCATGTACTGTTCGCATACTGCTTAAGCTGGAAACAGCCTGACTCCTAAAACGCAGAGGAGAAATTAATGCAGGTCCCATTACAGACTCGTGCACCAGCAGTGGACGTGGGCCAGAGGGTGACATGTTTGGGAGAACCTGAGTCGTTCCAACACTGCTTTTATTCATGGGTTTCTTGGTCCACAGGCAAGGTAGTCCACGGCTAGTCTGTGATACAGCAAGCCTGAAATGGCCAGTTCTTAAAGGTGACTTCAAAATTAAGCCTTAAAATACATTCAGAGCAGTGGTCCTCAAAGCACTGATTTGTTTCTGTGCTCTTAAACTAAAGTTCCTTCTTAGGTGTCCAAGGAAAAAAAAGCAAAGATAAGGTAAGTGTCACCCTGTAAGGTTCCTTTCAGAGTACTTGCCAATGGGAAGAAATGCCCCTAAAGCTGCAAGGCTTTTTGGGCTTTTACATGGCTCACTTCCCCGAGGACAACACAAAATTTGTCAGGGCCATTTGACAGAAGCCCCTCACTTCCCAGAGAAGCCCCTTTTATCCCATGTAAATCACCCTAAATCAGTATCTCAGAAAGAAAATCCTTTCTGTTTGCCAAATCCCCTTCCAAACTTGCTAGAGACAAAATCCAACTTTACATTCCACCTCTTCCCTCACAAGGACTCAAACTCAAACCTCAGTTTGCCCTACTCTGGGAAGTTCTAGGTTTAAATGCAGTGTATTTCAGAACTCTCCTAAGAGGTTTTTGAGTTTGACATTGATGCTAGCCAAAACGTGGGGTTGAAGTCTCCTTCTCTGTCACTGTGGCAACAAGTTCTACAGACGCACTGCATGAAGAAGGTGGCCTTAAATGCAGAGCCAGATGGATGGATGGAAAAAGGGAGCTGGCTCCCACCCCCGTGGATTAAACTTCTAGATTCTCCTCCACATCCCGGCAGCTTCATATGCTGCTAAGCCTATGCACCCGCGCTGGGCTCCAGCGGTAGTCTCCTGCAGGTGCCAGATGATGCCATCATGCTCGGCCTATTTCAACACAAAAATATCTTGGGGTTCTTTCAAAAGTGGCCTACGTATGACCTGAAGGCACCAAATCCCAAGTAAATAACATCAAATAAATTAAGTGAACAGATAATGTTTCAAAACTGACCAGCAAAACAAAAAGATCAAGCAACTTTTGACCCAGTTTTTAATTCGCCCAGAGAGGCCCAAGGTTAACTTCACAGCATTAGATCAGACACAGCACTGAGCCTACAACCACTCAGTGTGGGTCCATGTATATCTCTATCTCCATGGTGAACAAAACTGCTGTGGAGCAGCCCATTTACCTCCAACGTCACACCTACACGGTGTCAGCCAGGATCCTTTCTAGAAAAGTCCCAGCTTCCTTACCCCAAGGGCAGAAGGGACAGAACTCAAAGCAGTTGGGTTATTCTTGTAAAACATGAACACCATCAACTTTAGCCATGGGCTTCCTATAGGCAGCAGCATGGATGCACAGGTCAAGGTCACAGAGAAAACTAGCCCTGAGCTGGTCTCCTGAAGACCAGGTAGACTTAACCAACATGCCTTCTTTCAGAAATATAGACCACCAATAAACTCTCCTAGTGTTAAATGGTGGCAAGCCCCCAAGCAGAGGACATGGCTCTTTGTTGCTTTTAGCAGCAGGGACAGAAGCAAGATGAGAAACACTGCATATTTCTGTGAACGGAGCAGCACCCAACTGCATCATTTCTCGTCTCAGACTCTTGGCTCTGTCACAAAATGGGATGAACCTGGAGTCATAAATTATTATTCAGATTTGGGTTAGCTTTGGGTTTTTGTTTTTATAAGGCAGGGATTACAAACTCATTGAGATAAACACCTTTCCTTTTTTTTTTCTTTTTTTCTTTTTCTAAAGAATGCCTCCAGGGACAGGAGAGCTCTAGCATAAAATAGAGATACAATCTATTACAACACAGAAGCCATCTGTCACTGAGATAAGCACGCAGACTATTTATTACCCAGCTACAGCAACCAAAAAATTAGTCAGAGATTCAACCATCTAACATAATCTTTCATTAAAAAAGTGGTTAATGAGCTTCCCAAGAATGATAAGAAATGTGTTGAAACCTGAAAAAAAAGAGGGTTTTTTGTTGCTTCTTCTGCAAAACAAGGCAGAGCTGGTTTGGTCTGCAGCAAAGCTGGGTGACTGAGTTTTGAAAGGGCTTCACACAATCGCTTGGTAGCTCCAAGTCCTCACTGCAAAGAATCTAAAAACAACAGTATCATGTCCACAGCTGCTGGTTTAGCCCTTGGCAGTTTGAAAGCAACAGGTAGAAGATACCACAAGTACAGTATTCATGACACTGCTTAGCCCTTGAACAGCTTTTGCAAATACTGGGGGTATGGCTGTCAACAAGTTCTTAGGTCAAAATCTCTATTTCCACCGGACCCTCTAATTCCACCTTTCTGCATCTCCAGAATCGCATCCAGCACTCCTAGCTGCTCCCGTACACTGTGTTACCTCCAGCGCAAACAGGTGTGAAGAACTAAATGGGAAAGTTGACTCCCAGCAAAGAAGTTGCAACTCCAGCTGTTGCCAGCTGTTGGTACAGCTGTTGGCACAGTGTTGATAGCACGGAAGAGCCCAATTACTTTTCACCGTGCATGTCGGAGGGCAGCTCTTCAGCCAGGGAGGCTTACTGGCCCAGCCAGCCTTGTGCACCTCCAGTCTGAACTCCTCTTGGGTCAGGTTGCAAGTGCCTGTATGTGCAGACATAGCCATCGAGGTTGGCCTTGGTGGGCTTAGAGGAGCCATAACCCAAGCTGAAGTCCATGAAGAAACCTTGGATTCACCCTGACAAAGCTACTGTGTCCCCACGACACCTTTGGCAGGCACAGATTTCACCATGGCCGCAACACACCAGGCAGGCATGCCCTCCCTCCTGCAGCTAAAGGCAGGCACCAGACACCGGCAGGACTTCATGCAGGCACTGCAGCTTGCCCTGGGGCTCACTGCTGAGTGCGGTCTCCTGCTCCTGGTTCTGCCCTGGCCAAACTTACTCTGCTGCCTGCACACTCTTGGTGCAAACAAGAGGAAAGACCAAGCCAGAAGGTCGGCAGTGCATCACTACTCAGTCGACATATGTCTCTAAGGCACTGAACAAGGCTGAAGAGCCTCCTGGGAGCACGACCAAACCTCAGCTTTAAGGACACAGGAAATAGGAGGCCTCTTTATTGTCATTCCTGGAGCAGGTGGGCAAGGCACAGGGTGACAGCCAGCACGTATTAGCTGATATTCGATGGTATTGCTCCCTGCCATATCAGTGTCTCATACTGCAATTAACCTTAGGGACAGCCGTAGATGGCCCAGTGCAAGGTCGCAGCCCAGCCCAAAGACACTACCAGAGCTATGTGACTGCCCTTCTATCTTAGCACATGCCTTGCTTCAGTACTCCAGGCTCTGAAGAGCTAGCTGAGCCCTGTTGCATCCCCTGAGGCGCTCACAGCACCCTTTCAACTCCATTTGGTTTTCCTGGAACTCCAGGCGAGCCCAAGGTGATTTCCTTGGTCAAGATCTAAGGGACGTAGAGGGCACTGCTGGAAAGCCATGGACTTGAGGCACCGGTGCACAGGTCTGGCATTTAGGATTGCAGGTTGTCGCTCTGCTGGGTTGCTAACTTGGTAGCATAACCACATGCACTGCATTTTTTTAATTATTATTATTATTTTAATCTTACTGCTTCCAATTCCCCCGCCCCCTCCTCTGCTAGATCAAAAGAACAATACAGGTCTGCAGTGCCAGGAGCTGAGTGGATGTTTACACAGTGCTTTGAGATCCCCCAGGTAAAAGGTGTTAAGTGCAAAGCACTGTCATTACAATGACATGGCTGCAAGCTAGTCTGTCAAACCTCCACCCCTGAGCTCATTAAGGAACAGGAATAGGGAGCCACATTCCTGCCTGTTCTCGACTGCTGTTCCAGTTTACGGAAGGAAAAAGTAAAAGTTTAATTGCTTTGTTTATCTCAAATGCCACCTGCAGCTGGTTCCTCCCCTACCCGCTCTCCTGCTTCTTCTTCGCAGTGAAACAGGACCCGTCTTTGCCAGCTGACACCAGAAGAGCAGTAAATAAAGCTTCCAAAAAAGGCAGATTCAGGGACTGACAGCTTGGACTCGCCTTTCCTTTCTGCTCCAGTACAAGTGGCAGGAACAGATCTCGCAGGAGGATGGGATGAGGGGGCTCCTCTACACTCGTCCCAAACACACTTCCCCATTAGCACCTTGGGTATCTACTGCCTCAGCAGCTGGACCTCTGCCACCGTGTACCCCTCCTGCCCCTACACACCTCCCCTCACCCCGTAACAGTCACAGCTGCCACCAGCCCTGAACAACGCTCACATTCGTGCTTCAAAGCGGAGAATCAGATCTCAAACACTTCTAGGGCCAGAGCAGCAGTGCAATGCAGAGCAAAATAATTCAGCAAATGCTGGTGCATTGCTTTGCTAACTGTGGGCAAACTTTCTGGCATGCTCCATTCTAGGGGACCATGCCCCTCATATTGCAAGCAGTAGTATGCAGAGAGCCTCAGGTGACCCCCTACACCTTTCTCTTTGTAGCAACAAATGTGAAGTCGGGATCTTTTTTGTCCACTTCCTCCAGTACTATAAATCAGCATAACTTTAGCCTATGGAGACCTGCCAATTTACTCTGGCTGAGGATCTGTCCCTCACGTCCTCTTTACTTTCCTTGCACTATTGGAATAGGAACTATATTTCTCTCCTATTCGTTAGCCCACTGCATAGATACCACTGTGGCAGCAGGGCAGAGACGTGTAGTATGGATGTCACCAACTGCACATCATTAATAAGGAAAAAAAGTATTTTAAAGATGTTTTTCAGGGGAAAGAAGAGCTTTATGACAAGGGATATATTCTTCCCAGGCATAAAACCTGCAGAGTGTCCCCACAAAGTGGAATTTTGCACAAGCAAGGAACTTTGTCCCACTGTCTCCTAATTGACCCTTAGTAAACCTCAAAATTTGCTTGCACTTGCTTACAGGAGGCTGGCTACACCTAGATCATTTACTGTGACTTGCAGATCTGATGTTGTTTGGTCTTTCTCTACCAATGCATAAGAGATTTATGGCAGGGTGTAGCCATCTGGATGTATTAATTCTTTTCCTTTGTTGAAAGACAGCCATAAAACCTACCCGTCTCCTGTATTTTTCAACACAAATGCAAGTAGAAAAAAATCATGGCAAGGAGGAAAATATGCTTGGCACAACTGAAGCGTTCTCCACTGAGACAAAAACAGAATCAGGTCTGTTTTGGGGTTTTTTTATTATTTATTTATTCTCTCCTCAAAGTGAAGGCAGAAGCTTCCTCTGAAATCAATCAGCCGAAATAGTTACATCACCTTAAGCAAGAAAAGTGTTGTCATCACTAGTCCTAAAGTCCAACAGCAACTCCACTAATAGCTGTGATTACTCTGGGACACCTAAAGATCTTCTAAAGATCCTGGTATTTACAAGGTGATGGGGGTGTGGAGATTTCAGTCAGCACAAAAGCAGAGGAATCTGCTTCCCGTCTGCCCTGAGAAGCATAAAATTGGGAGCTGGAGGACAAGCCCCAGTCGCGATAACAGAACTGTTCAGAAAATTATCAGAACAGAAGGGTCAGATTGACCCTTCAGCCTGGACCACTCATACCTTTTGTGGGGGCACAGCATCGCTGTGTCAGTATCACCCATTTGCAGGGTGGTACCACAGCCCAAGGCGCCCTGTGCAGCTGTTTTGCTTACGTGGTGATGCTCTGACCAGTTGCATCCAGTACCTGGGGTCACCGTAGCTGTGAAAGGATGTCCCACAGCAAGCTTCCATCCTGAAAAGAGCTGCTCTGGTAGAAACCTTTCCTAGCTGCCTCTTATTGCCTAGACCCCTCTAAGCCATGCAAACACAAGCTGAAGGCACAAATATCGTGTGAGGTAACAGGCCAAATGCATTACCTCTGTCCTGTGGCTCAGCATCACAGACAAAACTTGAGAGATTTAGTAACATCATCCTTTAGACTGTGGCCAACACTGAAAGCTGCCAGGGGTATGCAGGAGGAAGGGTCTGCAGGAAACCATCAAATAAAGAAAAAGATGGAATAAACCACATCTAGGAAAAGCATCATCTGGAACCTCTCCCCTTGCCTTCTTCCTTCTGAGGTCAGCTGTTGCATCATCTTTTTCTCTCACATCTAATTCTTTCTATCTAATGCATCTGAGGGTGGGTCTTGTCCTCACTCCACCGGCCTAATATCTGACAAGTTCACGGACTCAGCATTTCCTCGAGGCAATGAGGTCTGCGGGCCCAAGGTCTGAGGCACGTTCATACACGATGCCCCACATGTTATGCTAAAAGATCGCACAGGCAGCAAGGCCGATCTCTCAGGAGTTCAGCACTATTCAAATTAAGCTGCCACTGCCACATTAATTCCCTTTGTATAAGCTTTTTCAGCTATGCTCAAGCCTTTAATTACCTGGGAGTGTCTAGTCTCCCAAACCCCACAAAGACCCTCCCAGACCGCATCCCCAACAGGTGAACTTCCTCCCATGGCCGGAGGAGATAACCTAGAAGCCCCACTGCCACTGACACAAAATCCCCCGGCAGTAGAGTTGTGTCTTGATGGACAGGAGCCCATGCAGTTTCTAGCCCCAAGTTAACTCCTCGCGAGCGGCAAGGTGACCCGCAGGCTGGTATCCGGCCTCTGGCATCACAGGATGCGGTGCCAGGTCAGAATCGCTCCAGCCCAGCTGGTGCAAATGCCCGGAGCGAGTAGGGCTTCACGCCAGTAGTCTAGTGCACAGGCGTGCGATGAGCCAGCAGAAGCACAGCGCAGGACACACACTAACAAGTCCTCAGGCCATGACTATCCCTGTGCAGAACCCGTCTGGTCTTTTCCAGAGCCTCCCTCCTGTTTTGGGTTCCAGAATGGCTTTTTTCTGCCTTCCTAGAGCATTAACAAAGCCCCGGTAGCCCCAGCTTTGCAGCAAAGCTCCAGCTCAGAGAGCTGTATTTTTCCATTTCAGCCAGATAATGCACCCAGAAGTAGGGGAGAGCAGACTCTGAACCCCTGCCTCATCTCCTCCTCTTGATGAATAGCACTCACCTGATGAGCAGCTAATCAGCACCTCGTTTCTCCTGAGGCCTTATGTCGAGGCATGCTCCTCAAACCCCGCTCTGCCAGCAGAACTCTGCCTCTTCCCCACGCTGCTCAGGGGCTAATCAGAGAGACAAATAAGAGTATGGGACAGGAGCACCGAAGCTAAATATTGGTTGTATGGGAGCACTGCAGCAAATACCAGTCTGAGAAACTTCAGTCATTTCTCTCTCTCTTTCTCCATGGCAGCTTTTCACTCTCTTTCCTGCTCCCACTCCATGTGGACCTCCAAGTCTTTTGTACAAGCACCGGTAGGGATTCCTATTTGCTTTTTAAGCTGAGATTAGTTCCTAGGTCCCAGTTCCAGGACACAGTTTTTGATTTTTGGACCCTGATCTTAATTCCCTCCACTGAAAGTCTGAAAGAGAGAAGGCAAACTACAGCACCTCTCTTATAAACTAGTCCAGTTTCACACAGAGATGTCTGAGACACAAATGAGTCAGATCCACAGCCAAGTTAAATTCAAAAGACTCGTGGAAAGGCAATGAACGTTTGTCCAAAAAAACACCATGTTTGAAAGGGGTTAACTTTTTTTTTTCAACAAAGCCAAACTTCTGTGCTGTGTGATATAGAGGGTCCACAGACCCTTCCAAAATGAGACTCTGTTGTATGACAGTCTATGACCAAGAACTGTACTTGATAAGTTTGAGTCTTTTCCTACCTATCCTACAAGACTTCTCTCTGTCTCCTTCACAAGAGAAGAGGTACCATGTACGTGGAGGTAAACACTGTAAATCACACCCTGGGGTTTTCACGGAATAATATTCCTGATTACCTGCATTCCCATGCACAGGATCTTGAAAGAGTCACAGGGCAGAAGACCCTGGTCAATCTGACTCAAGTTTTGCGCAGAGCCAGCATGACGTGAGATAGCATTTACTCCACGTAGAGTGGAACGTACCAGTCCCCCAAATATCAAATCCTCCCTGCATTAATTCAATATTTCCAGTGAGCTGACTTTGGACACAGCAGCAGGCAAACACCCCTCATCAGTCCCACCCTTTTTCTCAAAGGAGTGTTTAGTATTAGTCATTTATCATAGCCAGGCAAAGCACAGGGCTTTTTAAGTCATTAACCTGCAGGGGAGTTTTGTCAATGACACACTCGTGATCCAGCTGTAAGAAGGAGAAAGGAAAGATTCCCATCTTACTCAGATAATTCACCTGTTTACGTGATTCAGTGCAGCAGATGGATCAAACCAAGCCTCAAACGTGACATGCAAACCTGCACACACATGCCAGATCAGGGGCTAGAGCTTTGAGACTCATAAGCCTCTTTTGTTCACATTTAGACTTCAACAGAAAATGCAGCATCCTGCAGAATCAAGGTGCTCTTGTGCAGAAGCCTAAATCACAGATTACGGAGTCTAACTACATACTTGTGTGCCTATAGTTCTTCCAGAGCCTTGCCAAAAACAGTGGCAGCTCCAGATCCTGAGGAAAGTGCTCCCTTTCATTCCCCTGGGATTTTGCCCAGAAGTTTTCCAAGGGTTGCAACCACATGGTTTCACATGGCCTTCAGCCAAACTCAGGGATAGTTTCAGCCACCCATCAGTAAGTAGGTGAAAAGGGAATCTAACCAAGCCATAGGGCCTGTTCCTGAGATGTACCACCACTGAACTCATCCTCCACCTAACGAAGAGAAAATGAGGCAGAAAGCCATATCACTAGCTCAGGAATCATGTAGCGAAGCTCATGACAAAGCACAAAATGAGCCAAGAAACCTGCACTCCCAGCTTAACCGCAGAGATAATTGCCTCTATCTGAAGTGGCTGTTGGGAACTTAGCTCTTATAGACTGCTGCGTTTTGGTTGAATGCAGCCTAGGAATGAAACACTGGCCCTTTCTCTGGCATCTCTGCCCATTCCCAAGTGGCCAGTGGGCTTCCAGGTCCTCTTTTCTATAGCTGATGCTGGAATACAACCTTCTTCGAAACTAAGAAAATATGGTGCAGATGCCTCCTAAAATCCATTGTAGATTAGAGCCTAGCTAGATACAGGTAACTAATTCAGCACCTGTCTGTGGTGGGTCATGTGCAGCCTAGTCGAGCTCTCACACCTCAGGAATTAAGCTAGCCTCTACACTTTTAGACCAACAGACTACTCACTGAGGTTAGATCAGAAGTCCATCTAGCCTGATTTCCTGGTTTCGTTGCTGTCTGGTAGAGGATGCTCCAGGAAGGAGCATGTGCAAGGAGGCAAGCACAGAACAAGCCTTCTCTTGGTGTTGACTGCCAGCATTGACTGCCAGGCTGGCTCTCGGCAATTGACAGATTAAAGATTCCTGATAGAAAGTTTGCAGGCAGACTACTGTGTCTACTAGCTCCAGTGACCTCTCCATCCACCTATCCTCCTCTGCTGACTGCAGGGTTTTCACACCTGCCTCCAATGTGCCTGGTGTTGGACAGTAGACTAAAATAGAATGCAAGTCGGGGCTAGACTGAGAATTTCCATATCCCAGACAAGTAAAGTAGCAGCCAACAATGCTGACATCATGATGTATAAAGGGGGTTGAAACAGGTAAAAGGAGGAAGAAGCCCCGAGAGACATGGCAGAGAAAAAAATAAAAGTTTTCCATCTTCTGTTGTGGTGAATGATCAGAGAACACCAAAGAAAGGCAGTCCACTAAGCATGTCATCTCTTATTCTATATTTTAACCCCTTCAAAGCACCATGGGGATTTCAGCTTCACTGCAAAAGGATCCCATAAATCTAGTCACATAGTGTAAAACTCAGCTATGGAGCTGGTTTGGTCTGGGTCCTAACCAAGACTTGACAAACTGATTCTCCAGCTATCCGGCCAATAGAATACTCTGCAAAATAGCTTTCTTGATTTTTCAAGTAGAAAAATCAGTGAAACAAAATACTTGCTTAGAGGTCACAGCAATCAAGTCAGAATATCTCTTTTGGTCTATTTAGTATAATTTCACATTTACAAAAAATCAGAACAATGTTTAAACTAAAAATACCATTGCAAAATGAAACAGGAAAAAGCTTATTTGGAAAAGGCAACAAAAAATATTTTATTTTCCAGATGAAGCTGTTTCAAATTTTAAATCAATATTCACAAGTATTTTTGATCCAACATGGCATTTTGGGTAAAACTTTTCCCAAAATTATTTTTTGCCAGAAATGTTTAATTCAGTTCTCCTCATACCAGTCATGCTAAATGCCAGTGTCTTGGTTGAAATGAAAGGGGCAGACCAAGCTTTTAATTCAGATTCAGAACAAATGATACAAAAATCTCTTAAAGTTATTCCCATGAATCTTTAAGTAGCTGAGAAATTAGTTTCTTCTTCTCACTTGGGACACTTCCAGACCTGGAAAAACTTGTTCCAAGTGAAAAAGAAAAAGGGTGTATTTGTTGCCAGGAAAATGCAAGCATCGCAACTGACCCAAGAATTTCGCAGAGGGGCTTCAGATCCTGAAATCCCCTGCAGGGCCACTACAAGTCTCTAACGGGGAATGATTTCTGTTCACCTTCACATGGAGCTACATTCCTCACTGCCAGTACTATCATTCTCCATTTGATACCTATTATGGGTCCCAGGTCTCTTCCCCAGGGTGGAAATGAGCATGTCAAGAGAAGCAGAGTACCGGAGCTGACATCTGTCGCCTTGTCAACAGAGGAAAGTTTTGCCTCAGGTGAAGATGTTCAGATTGGGCTGGGCTGCGTGTTTTCCAGTGGGTTCTAGTCCCTATCAGCTTCACCCATTAGTAGGCTGGTGTTAAACAAGTTCAGAGGCAGGTGTGGCCCCGGCAAGGAATTTCTTTGACTGTGGGAAACTTGCACTGAGAAAGAGTTTTTGCAATGCCTGTCTGGGCATGTAGGAAGCCTGTCCCCAAGGTCCCATGCAATCTTTGGAGGTAGATATAACATTGCCTAACAGAGAACAGCACCCAGAGAGAACCAACTGGTGGTACCCAAAGAAAGCTCTGATACTACAAAAGACCAAGAAATGGATCTATATTAATTAGAAGACTCATTAGTAGTATAAGGAGACAATACGAGCATCTTACATGGTACAGCAAGCCAGGTCCAGACTGCAGCCATGGGAGGCCCAAGATCTCACAAGGTCAGAGCTCTTCACACCATTTTTTCCTCACAGATGGGATGCAGCTGCTGTGACCTTCCAGGAGAGCCAGCATTGCAGGGGCAACACCCTGCCAGTTCCTCAAACTTCAGAGGGGGAGAATAGCCCAAGGACTTAACCCTTGCCAGAGTCACACCATCCTCCCTTGTAAATACATGCTTATGCCATCCAGGTCCCATACATGAGAAGAAAGCCTCTGCCAGGTCCATCCTTCCCAGTCACTCAGCACCAGTGCAGGTCTCAGCTGAACAACTCTGGGTCCCGTTAGAGATCTGCCTCTGAACTATGACATACTGTAGTACTCACCCTGTTCTTCACAAACACATACAAACTCCTCCATCTCTCAGTCTGCAATGAGTGGGCAGTGCAAAGCCTGAGCTATTTCCCATCTGAGAAAGGAGTCCATAATCCAGCCTTTGTCTGGTTTGTCCTTCTGTGGATTACAAACAACTCAGGCCAAGGAGTGCATGTTTATACAGCACGAAGCACGATCGGACCATAATCTTCAATGGGACCTCTAGCTACTTTGAAAAGACAGATCAAATATTTAATGGTGTCTCTTCCGTGCTTGAACAGCTGTGCTGAAGCACTCCAGAACAATAGTCCCCCAGCTTACCTTGTCCAGACACCATGGGCATCCTTTGCTGGTCCCAGAAGCAATGCTCCACACTGACTACTACTCCAGACACCAAATACAGCAAACACCATGAAGGTATTCTTTGCATTTGAAACTCACACTGAAAGGGCATGAATTTCATTTATGTTACAGAAAGGGCCAGTTCCAGCTCAGCTTCACACTAAATGCAAGGCTGGTACGGCCAGGAGTATAATTTGTGTATGGCAAAGCACCGGGCCCCAAAGGCATTTATTTATGTTTGCTGACAGTGTAAGGCAAATTACCCTTTAAACATAACTATGCCAAGAAGCAACCATAGAAGCAATCAGCTGATGGCCAAGTTCCCATCTGTTGTAAAAAACAATAACTTGCCCTGAATCTACCGCGTAATATTTGCCAAACACAGGAGAAATCTGGGTGATTTCCACAGCATCATTGGCTGTATATATCACTTGAGGACCTGGCACCACTTTTCTAAGTGCTGTGCTTATGAGATTGCTGAACTAGTTTCTCAGCAATTATTAGTACTCCTTTGTTATGCATAGCTACTGCTTTGATGTTCTCAGTTCTCTGCACTCAGCACCAATGTCCTGATCAGGATGTGTAGCAGAATAATGCTTGGAGGTGGGTTTCTCTCCTGAGGTTTTGCAATTATGTTCCTTTGGTGGTTTAAGCTCTTTTGCTTTCTCCACTAAGCCTGATTAACATCTGCAGCCACTTTGCTTTATACTGTTCCTCCCTACACGCAAAGGTGGTTCTTCTTCTCTACATTAAATTATAAGTGTTTAACATGCAACCTGCAAGATTTTTCTAATCTTCTCTCAGTGCTCCTCCCTCCAGGTGAGCAGAAGGGTGTTGCTAGTGTACATGCACTGTGGAACAAGTGTAGAGAAACACAGGCATTGAAGCATCAGGCCTGGGCATAAACACTACGTCCATTCAGGTAGTCATGTAGACACCATTATAAGTAACCTCTTTACTATAAGCACAAGTGCCATGGCCTGCCCAGACTAAAGCATGTTCCTGTTAGACTCTTTAGTGCCAGAATTGCTAGTAGATTCCTGCCCCCAGAAACATTATGCTTCATCCGTCAAATCTGCTTTCTCAGAAATATCTGTTACTATAGATTTCTTCCTCCTTATGTTCCAGCTATCTGCACTGATACAGAGGCACTGCTTTGTACGGGTGTGAGAGGAGAGATTTCAAAAGGCCAAGCTCTCTGCTCCTCAGGCAAAGACTGTCTTCAGTCCTGCTCTTTGCCTAAGGAAAATTGAGAACACCTCCTATATCAGCTACATGCTTGTAGGTCCCCTACGCGACGCTTCCAAGATCGCCGTGCTGCGACCGTGCCCCGGCGAGTGGGCAACGACACCACCCCACCCACCGCTGTCCATGGTACTCGCAGCTCGCGCTCCGGAGGGGAAGAGGTGCCGACCGGGACTTCACCCAGGGACCACCACCCTCGTGTGCCTCTGCTCTCCGTGTCGGGCAGCCCTCTCTCCACTTGCTTCCAAAAGCCACGGGGAGGGAGAGGATTGATATCACCATTAGTAGGTATCCAGAGCCTCACTCCTGCCTCACTGTGAGTTTCAAATAACGTTTTCTGACATGTCGCCTGAACCAATTCCTCTCATTTTCGGCAAATTCCCTTTGCCTCCTCCCCTCCCAGCACCAGCCGTACACCTGCGTGATGCAGGGAACAAAAATTAGGAGGTCAGCAAGTATCTTACCATGTCTTATTCTCAGTTTTGTTTCGCTGGCTGTGAAAGAACTCTTCCTAACACTGACTTCCAAATTAAGAAAGATCCCTCCCCTGTCCACGATAATGGGTACATAGTAAAAAATCAACCAAAGAATTAAATAAAATCTCTGATGGGCACGGATTTTGACCTCCAGACTAGTAGTGACAGGTGTGCTGCAATTTCAAAATGCCTCTTCACACTGCACTCTCCTTGGCGACTCTGCCAGAAGATTTTGTTCTCTGACTGAACTGCCCATACTCATCTAGAAAAAGAACGTGACAACAATCAGTTTCCTCCTTCTGAGAAGTTAGCATGAAAATATAGCTGCATAAACATTTTGCAAGACTTACATTTACGCAAACAAAAATATTCACTGAAAACTCCCTCAGTAATGGCAAAAGCTCCATGGCACCATGTGCAGAGTAAATACACATAGCAGGAGAATATCCATGGAAGTGCCGCTAATGATCCATATAACATAAAATGGGAGGGATGATTAATCCCAATGTACAGGTAAGAAACATGCCCTGGTCACAGAGCAAGACTGCATAGAGCTGGACATTGACCCCAGGATCTTCTGGGCCTCCAAATTCAGTAAATAAGCCCCAAATTCCTTTCTCAATGCTTGCCACAGCAAGCCCAATCATCTCTGACCAGCCACCAGTCAGCTGCAAACTGGTCCAGTGATCAGATTCCACACATTTCTAAATCTTTCTGCAGTCTGAAGAGAGCCTGATCGTTGCTCCCTAATGCTCCCTGCCCACCAGCAGTTTCAAACACCATGTCCACCACCCTTCTAGGCCATGGTTTGGCCCTCAAACCCTGCTCAGACCAAACCACAGCTCTCCTAAGACTGAAGTTGTTCAGACACATTCCCCAAAGAGCCCACCTGACTGCGGAGCTTGAGACTTCCTCATTTTATTCCCCTGGCGTTAACGTGGTGGGAAAGCAAAGGAATTTCTTTCCACTGTCTGTTTAGTCATGATTGTTTTTAAGTCTACAGGAAAACAGAAAGCCACTGAATACCACACCACCACATCCGGACCCAGGATTGGTTTGAGTGATTAGGATGGACAGCTTTTCTTGGCCTGACTGCCTCATGATAGCGCAATGTGCTCCCTTGCTTCTATGAGTGCCCCCTTAAAAAAAAAAAAAAAAAAAAAAACTCTTTACCATGGTTCACCTAACTTCAACCACTTAGATTTAGAGCTGTTTTCCAGGAGTGCTGTCTCTGTTGGCCTTGTGTATAGTCCTTGGAGGGTGAACACCCTACCCATACCCTCTGGAAATGCCTTTTTTCTGAGAATGAATAAAGAGAAATACCTAGTCCCCGTACATGAACACCTCAGTCAATGTCTTCAGTTTAGATGAAATAGGATGAATCCAGTGCCTTCAATTTAGGTGGAATGGATGAATCTAGGCCACTGCTAAGGAGCCAAGAAAGCACACAGAAGGCCAGTTTCTGTGGACAACCATGCTGTTGGAAAATCTCGGTGTTCAAACACACAGAATATCAAAAACCCATATGTGCCCCATCACCGGTTCTTAGAAATTGCCTGCCCACACCGTTCCAAAAGGTGACCAGCCTGAACAGGACTCCAAAAACAAACTAAACTCAGTTCAGCCCCATTGTGTTCTCTCCAGTTCATCACAGTTGCAAACTGGCTCCAAGAAGAGTGGAAAACTCATAGATGAGCAAAACAATTTTAGAAAAAAAACCCCACCCCCTAGACTATTGCATCTGAAGAAAGCCAAACTCTTTTTCAAAATGAAGGAGCAGAATCCAGGCAACATATTATCATAATATCTACAATCCCCACTCACTGAGCAAGACAGAGCTGTGTTATGTTCTGTACAAATAGAGCAGATATTTGTGCAGCTGATTTTTTACAATTCAGATTTTTAACAGAAGATTCACTGCAGAATGTCAGACAATATTCTTTCAACTTCTGCAAGCCACAATCATTAGTCAGAAATTCGGGGGGAAATAACCTGCTAGCACAGTATTTGCAGAACTCTTCTCCAGCTACAGAAAGCTCAGCTTCCTTGACTATAACATACCTGACTTAAAATTGGACTCCACCATTCCTCTAAGGGAGCAGAAGGGGAGAGACAGAGGGAAAAAAAAAATCTCGCTTTTCATTTCTTTTAATTATTTCAGATTTGAAAACAAAAAATGTGTGGACACTTGTACACTTGGAAGAAAAAAAACAACTGAGGAACTTTAATTTTCCAAGCTTTCAGCATTCTTCCTATTTTGCTTTTATTATTTTTGCTATTTTTATGAACAGCTGAACCAGGTCAGCATTGTGACATCCAATCGTCCGTATGAACACACAGACCTCTGGACACCACTCAGCAATGTATTGGTCCTGAGCATTCCCAGGTGACCTGGAATGAGTGGCAGCAAAGGCGTGGGAAGGCAGGAGGAAACATCACCAAACACAGCTAAGTCCAAAAGTAAGCTGCCTAAACCCGGAGCTCAGGGATCCAAAATGTCATTTGAATAGTAGATTCTGCTATCTGCTATATTAGTAAAAAAAATAAAATAAAATAAAAAGATAAACCTACAGTATCTCCATTGACTGATGATGCTCACTGATCCAAATGTGATCAGGAGATGGCCCAGTGTGGACTTCTGTTCCAGGGTCACCTAATCAAATCCTGTAAAGGGAAATGATTTCTCCAGCAGTGAGAGCTAACAGGATGTGCTGTACCTCAAGTCTCCCGTATTTCATCTCTGCCTCTGAGAGTTTGTCTACAGAGACCAGCCCAAGTTAGGGGGTGAATTTGTTTCATCCTAACCAAACCAATACAAAAGGCTATAGGAACCCTTCGCTTTAAAGCCACTAAACTAAAGCAAGCCTAAATTGATATGAATTGGCTAAAGTGAAAAATAAAAGCCACTCTTAAAATGAGGTAAGTGTCCACAGTGTGTTTTCCACCTGTTTTACTAAATTGGCACACGTTTCTCACATAGACAAGGTCTAATTTACTTGAACCTGGGCAAATCCCACAACCTCTTACTGCTTTATGTTTCCCACTTTGTAAAATGAGGGTAACGCTGTACCCGCTTTTGTGAAGTGCTCAGAGAATTATGGAGGAGGTGGGCTATATTAAACTGAATAAGTAGGAATTATTTTACCTTGACATAAATAAAAAAAAAGAGTGCTCCAATCCAGTTCTCCCCTATTTTACTGGCATCTTGTGACTTAGCAGAAGCAAGAGTTTAGGGAACAATAAAAACAAAGTTAAAGCATTCTCAGCTCATTACACATTTTCTCAATGTCTTTTCAGACGCAATTAAACCAAAGAACCCTGAAATTAACTGGTTTCCAGCCTGAGTAACACTGGAAACATTTATTTCCTACCCTACATGTCTAATTAGTGCCGTTTAGTCAAAAGGGAGCAAAACTCCAATTTGTAAGTGAAACTAGACATATATTAAAAACACACTCTGTAATAATGCCCCAGTGCTTCTGTAATGCTTCATGCCTTCAAAGGGCTGAGCAAGTATGATCTCATTAATTCTCACAGGTAGGTAATTTGGTGTTATTAGCCTTGTTTTACAGCCAGATCTTAGAGAGGTGGAAGTGATTTGCCCACAGGCACAGACTCCATGCTTGAGCCTGAACTAGAACTTGGGAGACGGACGTTGTAACCGGAGCTGGGGACCCTCCATGCCTCGAGAGGGGAGCTCAGCATCTCACAGGATCGGGTGACAGCTCTTACAGGATTTAGGGGTCTGCTATAAAAAGCATTAAAAAGCCAGAGGGAAAGCTGAGGAAATTGGGAGTACCAAGTTCAGTGGCAGCTGGACAAGGGCCTTTCTCCTTGCTCTTCATCCCTAACACGAGCAATATCAAAGCTTTCCTGTTTATGGCCCCATACGTTCAACTTGTGCTGCAAGGCTCTGTTTCCTCAGAGGGAAACATTGCTTTAGACCATGTTGTTTTCCAAGGGGCCTCACTGAAGGGTTGCTGCCACTGGAGACTACAAGACCTTTACACAAGATAAAGGAACAAGAAGAAGATCCAGTCTCACACATGCCCAAATCCAGCATGCTTTAGTCACCAAAGTCCAAGATTTCATTTTCATGCCCTTCCTCAGCTACCATCTCACCCTGGGGTCATTGGAGTCACTGAGAAACCTGTGTTTCTATAGTGGGGTTCCCCACCCAGAAGCACGGCATCAGGACATGCTTGGGAGTTTTTCAGTCTGAGTAGGCTTTGCCGGGCCAAAGCATCATTCCTCCCTTGTGTCACCTCCAAGGCCTGGCCCATAGGCGTTTTCGTTGCATACCTACCACATCACATGCCACTTCGCATCAGCAGCTGTCCATAATATGCAGAAGTGGGAGGCAAAACTCTTGTGCTCCCCTCCCAATTAACAGCTGAAAGGTTAGAGAGTGCACTCCGGGTCTGGGAAACCACAGCCTGGCTCCCTCTGACATAGGAGGCAGAAATCCTCCAAATCCTACCTGCCAAGGGCAGTGCCCTGCCCCAACAGCAGAGCCTGGAGAGGGGCTCACGGCCCCTTTCTGAAGAAGCTGCTCAGCAGAAAAGAAAAAAAATCCAAACCTGAAGCTCCACAGGACAAGAGTGAGCATGACTCCGCAGCCCTGAGATTGGGACACTCCCCTGGGAGTGGGGAGACCTGAATTCCAGTTACCAGCACCATGGGTTGATTAATTTTCAAATCCATAAACAGTCCTTGGAGCAGGAACCGGGGCTCTGGGCTCCTCGCTCCCAGGTGAAGTTCCCCAAGTGCTAACACAGACAGTCCTGCTTGTTCTTTCTTGCTGACCCAGTGAATCTGGTGATTCCCTGCCGCAAAGTGGAAGAGCTTCTCCCAGAAAGGGGGAAGGGAGAGCAAGAGGCACCTGCCACCTCCCCACACAGCCTCGGGGCGGGTGATAGGAGAATGCGGTGGGAGATGTGGCTTGAACCCTTTTGATAGAAAAGGGGACTGAATCCTTATCTCCCCCACTGTGAGAGTGTGTTTGGGCTAGTGAGCCAAAGAACAAGGAGGGAGAAGCCCTGTCTCCCTCACAGTGATGCCAGCACACATACATTTCTGGATAAAAAGGGTTTACATACTGTAAGTGCCCATGCATTTTAGCCCAGAGACACGGCCCCCAAGAGCTGCATTGTCACACTGAGCATGTGGTATTTGCTTAGGTTTTTGGAGCCCAATGCTGACTCTGAAAGTGGGAAAAAATAAAAGTATGTCATAGCAACATGAAAATTAGGATGTGACTTCACTCTTCTACAGGAGCTTGTGAAGCCACCTACAGCCCAGCCCCGACCCCACAGGTCTCCAACTGTACCTCTTCCATTGCCTTCAGCACTTGCCAGAGGCACAGCGGACAGTGGTGAAGGAGACGTTGCATTTCTCCGTCTGTGAAAGCCCCAGAGGAACGAAGAATAGGCATTGCATTGCCCCAGACCTCCCTCTGCCAATGCACCTGCCTTGACCCCCAGCACACCTTGCTGCCGCTCCCACCGCGGGAGCATTGCGGACAGCACAGCTGTGTCAGCCAGCATGAGCTGCTTAAAATGCGTTTCAAGGCATAGCTTGGAAAACAGTCTCCTCCAGGTGTCCACAGACTATGCAACCTTCAAGATGGGTTGCTTATTTCAGGAACCGGGGCCTGTTTGAACCCTGCAGTGCTCAGAAAAGTTTTCAAAGTGTGGGGATGGAAATGCACGCACACTCTCACACACACCTCCTGCCCACGCATGCTCACTTCCAAATACTCCTTTCTCACACCCACAGATGAACTATCTCTCACAGGGACACTATCACAGAATCAGCAGCTCTTGTTCCCAAGTCCTCCTCCCTCACGCACACATGCACACACTTTCCCCTTCTATTGCCCCACTGAGTGTCTGCTTGATTCTCTCCTCTCACCAGGATCATCACCCAGGAACCACACAAGCAGTGGCCGGAAAGACAGCAGAAAAAGATCTAGAGAAATTTAATGAATAGCAAAATCAAGGTCCAACCAAACAGGCCAGACAAACCCAGCGAGCTGGATAGTTGCACCATGACCGAAGCTTAGAAGGATGTTTGCCCTGAGTATAACCATATAGAGAAAGGTGTGGGGACAATTCTGAACCCATAGCTACCATTCCTACATGGATGACAGACAAGTTTCTTTGGGAAAGTCACCCCAGCATTACAGCACCTAATCCTAAGTGGCCTGGTTCCCACAGCCTAAGCTGGGAGTTTAAACCTTCCTGCAGAGCACAAGGCAGCCTACACACCTGCAAGGGCACATCTCCTGGCTTGTGAGGATGGAGACTTATCCCAAATGTCCCTCCTGACCGGGGCTGCAGGTGCTTTGTGCACCACCAGAGCCACAGGCCAACTCCCTACAGTCTGGAGCTTTCTTGAAGGTGGTGCACACACTTGTCACGATGTCACTGTTGCAGCAAGAGAGAGGAAGGGGACAGAAAACAAATCAGAGGCTGGAGCAAATTTCAGGGATGTAGGAAACGTGAAATCAGTCTCCTTTTGCTTGGGGAAGAAGACTATATGCCACTTCCCAGGAGTGTAGTCTACTGATCTGGTGGTAGACTCAGCCCTACTGTCCTTTCAAGCGAGTCTTGGAGTAGGTTGCTGGTACAAGGGGTCATTACATCTCCCTCACAGCCCCTGGCCACAAGTTTCTACTCCACTTCACTGCCAGCACAAGAGTTCACAAAACCACAGGCAAACAAGGCTGGAGAGCTGTTCCAGCAGGACAAGGACAAGGACAGCACAGGTTTTCAGTCGGATTGGTTCCCTGGTCTGGCTCTCCTCACAGTCACACACACAACTCCACCAGAACAAGGCTGAGGGAAGACAAAATTCACAACGAACACAATTCCACAATTCCTTCTTTAAAGGTCTTCTGGTGAAACAGAAAAGAGTTAGAAACTTAGCAGAGCAGAGGGAATGCACAAGAGAGAACGAGGGATGAGGTTTCTAATCTGGAAATGAAGAGACCTGGACTCCAGGAGGTGTTTAATTTAAAATACTTGCATAGTCCAAGGAGCAAGAACTGGTACTAGGGAAGTTCCCTGATTAGGACTATGCGTCAAGCTGACAGTCCAGGACAATGACCTTTCCAACATGTTCCGTTTCCACCCTGAGCAGCGTTAGAAATGTGCTTGTTACTGTTCTTGCGGACACGTTCGTTTCCAAAATACTAGGACACAGCAGTTCAAATCATCCAGACTTGCGGGGAGGGAACCGAAGTTTGAAAAAAAGCCCGAATACTCCAGCTTACTCCTCGGAGTTTGCAAAATGCTGCAATGCTGCCAAATGTGCATTTTCCCCAATCTCGGCCACTGCATACCACAGATACTGGGCTATTTTGTTCAGCACAGGATGAGTGCGGTCTCGGTCTCTTTCATTAGCAGCCTGCTTCCCAGATCCTAGGCCAGCCTGCCCTAACAGGTCTTGATTAACCTTTTGGTGGGTGTCTCGCTCTCACACGCACCCGCCACCAGACAAAGCCACTAGTTCACATCATCCAGCAGTGCCGCTTCTTCAAAACATCCCTCCGTTTCATTTTTGTGATGTTTTCCTCTTGGCCGTGCGGTTTGCCAACCACCCCTCCCCTCTCTCACTAATTGATTTCTCAGGAGCCGCAGATGTAGCTTGGCACGTTGGATCCCCTTGGTCTGTCAGCCACCAAATCACCTCCCTTCTCTCCCTCCCCCTTCCCAAGCCATGCTTGGGGAGGGGAAATGCCTTCCTGCTTATAAACCTCCTGCCCCAGCTGTACTCCATGTGGGGAAATAAAACGCACATGAGATAAGAGATTCAAGAGGCAAGGGCCATGCCCAGAGAAAACAGAGACTATTGCCAAAACGTCTGAAAGCGGAACAGCCTTGCCTGCTCCTCGCTCCGTTCCAGCAAAGGCAACGCTGACAGATAGCAGAAACCCAGTGTTATTAGGCTCCTAAGTCCCCCAGGTGCTTTTGGAAATACCTCCTATTCTCAGAAGTCCCTAAGGGCACATCTGCCCCGTGCCATGACACCAAAGGCAGCTTTAGAGGAGCCACCCAGGGCAGGAGGAAGGAGAGGCTCAGCGGAGGCTAATTTATGCTGCTTCTCCGGCGTGTTTGGCAGCCCACGCACGTTGCTGCAACTGTGCTGGTACTGATGTCCAACACTGCCGGTTAAGTGCTCACTCAGGTCACAGTCTCCAGACGGTCCATCGAGGTCCCCCTCTAGATACCCACCAGGAATGTCTACATTGCCAATAGCTTAGGGACCCAGTTTGCCCCTAGGTCATGTTTTCCTGGTCGTCCCTGCTTATTCCTGTTCCACCTCTATGGTGTGAACCAGTTTCCTCAGACGAAACCCAAGCACAGCTGTAACGGTGTTTTGCACCAGGTTTTGCACTGTATAGATGGGCGTCTCTCAGGTTTGGTGCTCTCCATCCTCCACGCTCCTCTAACCCTCGCAAACACCTCCCTACACCCTCACAACACACCTCACAATATGCTATAAAATCAGCTCTCCAGTGGGCTACAACGCAACCCTCATGCATTTCAGACACTTCGAGTTAAAATAACAACGATTATTATTATTATTATTACAGGGAGCCATGCAGGGCCCAGAGGACACGTGAGCCAGGTGCTGCGCGGGGTGGACAGTGCAGCACTGCCTAGGGCTGCTGTGGTGGCAAGGCAAAGTCACCATGAAGCATTCCCGCAAGTCTTATCTGCAGCAAATCCTGAGGGAGGTCCCAGTTCTGGGTAGCAATAAATAAGCACATATACGTTAGTCAGAGATGGGCAGGTTTCCAGTCCTCTGTACGAGCACAGCAGCTCCTACTGCTTCCCACTGCTAGAGTCACTTCACCTCTTTCCACCTCATTGCTCACATTCCCAAAACTGTCCCTCCCCGTGCTCCCACTGGCACCAGAAATGCACCTCCAGCCTCTCTTGGATGGAGCAGCTGAGTAAGGTTCCCCTTTATCATCTTCTAAGCAGACACGCAAGCACAAAACTGCCCTGTCTTCCCTTATCAGACTGGAAATTTTGGCCACCCGGTGTATTTATTTACATCTCTGATTTGCTGGCTGACGCCAGAAAAACTTATGTAATGTCTCAGGCCAATCAAAACCTCTTCTTCAGGGTGAGGGGAGAGTAAATAATTAATGCTTTTTCATCATTTAGACTGGGGCAAGTTTTCTATACAAGAATGTCATTTTGAAATAGAAGTATAAAACCTGCTTTCATTATTCTGAAAAGTCAGATCACACAGCAAACTTGTCTCAGCATCAAGATGCTATTTTGTCAGTGGAGGGGGAGACAGCCTGTCTCTGAGGAACCTGCCAAAACCCACCGTCCATTTCCTGCTGGCATGAAGCTAATCCTTGGCAATGCTAAGGTGGGTCATGGAGGTTTCACATCCCAAATGCTGCGCTGCATATTGTGAAATTCACCACGCTGGGAGCAATGTATGAACCACGTGGACCTCACCTGGTCCATCCACGGTTGTATCAGAGTGAGAGCTAGCTCTCATCAAGACGCTGACCAGAAGGACAAGGGAAGATCTGCTGATTCAGCAGAGACTGTTTTCACCATAGCCAGATTCCTCCATATAACCAGTAAAATGAGTTTTACATCTGAGAAGCTACATGGGAAAAAATAAAATAAATTGTTTCAATGACCTAGCATTGCACTGAGTAGGAAAAGCCACAGCTATCTGATTGAGTCTGTTTGGGTGCCTGGTTAACCAGCCGGTAGACATAACGGATAGCTACTCTTATCTTTTAACCAAAAAAACAGGGACTCTGAATCTTCAGAGCCTCCCACCAGCCACATTAGCTCCAGCAGAAACAAGACAGCTTCTCAAGGCAGAGACAGACCCAGCTCCAAAAAGGCATTCTGGCATTTGATTCCCGCTGATTGCTATGGGTGTTGAGCACCTAAAAACCTTTTCAAATCCAAGCCAAAGGCAGCAATTGTTGCTGTGGGAGCAGGATAGAGGAAGTTGTGTCTGCTTGGTGCAAATGAACAAGACTAGCTTTATAAAGGGAAATGGGGAACGATTTCATAGGCGTTTGTCAGAGGCCAGGTCTGAGAGTTAATGCCTTAGCCAGAGGCTAAGGTCTAGTCTCAGCTCTGCTCTGTGACCTTGAACAAGTCCTTCCACTTTCCTGACTGAAAGCGTGAGTGTTTGCACAGAGTCCACTGAGACAAGGCCAGTCCTTCCAAGGAGGATGGAAAGATCCAAGGGCGATGCAACCTTCTGAGCACTCACCTAACATAGGCAATGAAAGCGAAAGACCAACACGGCCATGCTGAGCTGCAAGACAAAATGCAACGGTCATTCCTCAGTTCACTCTCTGGACATTCAAAGATCCACCAAACTCATGAAAGAACAACAGTCACCACTGCTCACCTGTGAAGAGAGCAGATTATCAGCTGGAGTAAGTGGTACAAAAGCTATGGTGAGGCAATGGATTTACAGCCCGTCTCCACCAGTTGGTTTTCTGGGGTAATATTTTACCTTTCCAAGGCTCATTGTCTGCCTTGGACAATGGCACTCTTGAGGAAAGGGTATCATGGTTACGAAGCACTGGTCCCAGAGCTTGAATTCACCATTTTTACCTTGGCAAAGCTCTGCTGAGAACAGTGAAATTCTCCTATTTGGGAAATTTCTGGAAAGGATTTCCTCCCACTGACAAGCGGCACTTTTCCTCCACTGTAAGTGAAAATGAAGCAGGGTCCCAGCTTTCACTCCACTAGCCTCTAACCAGCAATAAATTGGTGCAGGCCACAGAAGCCTGCCAAGGGCCTTGCACTCTCCTATGCTCAGGTAAACCCACAGCAACTCCCTCTAATTCCAAGGTGAATCTGAATTCACACCAGTGTAGTACCATTAGGTCAAGCACAGTTACACCAGTGCGTCAGAAGCAGAAGAGAATCAGTGCAACGTCTTTTTAGAGCAGATGAGTTAACATAGGCAAGCAAAACTCCACAGATAATATAACTGCTTAATATCTGTGCTGCTATTGAGGAATGGTAATAGTGAGTGCTGTTTCTCTTATGGTAGTGCATATCTGAAATCTGAGGATTTGTAGTGGTATGAAAATTACATACAGAATAGGAAAGTTAGAGCCTAATTGTTACGATTCCAAATACCAGTATTCTTTCCTTAATCTTAACTATCTGAGACACAGGAAAAATATCCAATAAATGTGTTTGGTCTGCCTGTTTCATCTGCAGAAGAAATTAAGAGCCATATACCTTTTGCATGAAAATATGTAACATCTCATTGAAAATAGACCAGAGGCTTCATGGATCGTAACTGCACCTCAGAATTAGAGCTCTAAACTAGAAGAAATTTGAAAATAAAAGTGCTGGTGTATTTTTGTTGGTGCCCTAGGACCAGATGTTCATCTCAGATCAGCATCCGTTCGGAATGGATCCCATTGAAGTTTCTCAGGACAAACCTCTTTGTCATGGGGCAAGTGAGACTGATCACCCTCTGTGCACAGACAGTAACGTGCAGTTCATCCTCCAACTTTTACAGCACTTCAAAAAGGTCTTTGTTTTTCCGAACATTTCTACTTTTCCAAAGATAGTAAGAGCAGTAATGACAGTTAATGGGTCTGGCATTTAATGAGTTCCTAGATGAAGGGCCCTTAAGCTCTCAGATCTTCTAGTAGGTCATTAACTGTCAGAAATTATCTAGTCATCTATTTTAGGGCTTTCTGTTGGACGGGTTGCTTTAATAACCATATGCTTCCAAGGGCCTAAGCCTGTGCCTACAGATATTAGTGACGCACTCCTCACTGATTTCAGTCATACAGAATCAGGTACCACCACCCAGCACCCTAAAGAAACGTAGGTGTGCAAATCGCATTGCTTTTAACAGAGGTTAAGCTCCTACAGGCCTGTAGATCCAGGTGTTTTGCCAGTAACTGTGATGGCATCAGGATCATCCTCTGGGAAGGAACAAAGCCCTGATGAATTGGAAACGTGGAGCTGCAAACCCCTCTGGTTTCCTTCAGGGACTCACTTCCACGCCAGGCGCACACAGGCAGCCCTACGGGAGAAGAAGAAGTTGTGCCCCACGTCTCTTCCAGCCATCGGCTGCTCTGCAGAGACAACAAGGACGAATTAGTGTCGTAGCTGGCAGAGACTGACAGCACGGTGGTAGGTATGTCCTCACTAGGAAACGGGCCAAGGCCATGCTCAGAGCTCCTGCCAGGTGAGGGCTGCCGGGCTTGACCCCTGCTACAGCCAGTGGAGACAACCTGCAAGTCCCAGGTTAGCCACTAGTCCTACCTCATTTGAACATGGCTTTTCTCTGTCGATGTCTTCCTTTAATTGACCTGGCAACTTTTCTCCACTGTCCCTATATGAAACCAGAGCCTGGAGGCTCTAAACAGAAGACACCACGAATCAATTGTTGCTGTTTTGACTATAGCTTTAGTAACACCTATAGCAGTTGGAATACATCCTCAAAGCTGCTCCTTACCACTGCTCAGCAGCACAAGCAAATTGGGAACAACTGCGCGTCCTTGGCCTGAATCCCAACTGGTAGAAGCGAGCACAATTTCCTGGCATTGGCAGTGCTATTCTGATTCAGACCAGCCAAAGGCCTGGCCCAGGAAACAAAAAAACCACAAGAGCGGTAATTTTTCCTCAAGAAGAGATGCATGTTAATATTGCCTCTGCCAGTTCACAACTAAGAAATACATCTGTGTCAATACTGAGAATAGATAGTGGTTGCTTTTTTCCCCCCCTGCGTAACTTCAGGGCCTGAATGAATCTATCACGAAAGAGTAGACAAGTCCCAGCACTCACCACGGCACAAAGAACCAGCTCTCTGCATCCTTTGACTTTGCTTCACCTCAGTCACTGTCTATCATAGCAGTGATTTGTCCCACCAGTGAGCATTAGATCCTGCTAATATACAAAGGCTACGTCTGCACTTGTAAATTAAACAGTATCAGGGACCATTCCCAGACGCTGGAACACCCCCATCTATATTGTTACGATCCTTGAACAGCTCCTGGCACAGTTTTGGGCCAGGTCAAATGATACTGTGCCTGAATAGGAGCTAGCCTAAGCCAGGGACCATCCCCAATAGCCAGTCTGGATGCAGCCACCTTGTTTTGGAGGAAAAAAGAGCCCAAAAGCATGGGCACAGGCTGCTCCATGTCAGCTGGCTTCAGTACCAGAGAACAGTCCCAGGCACAACTAATTTGCTAGTATAGACATAGCCAAAAAGATTTCTTCCCTTCAGCAAGGAAAGAGAAAGCAAGATGGTTTAAGCGCTTTAAAGAACACAATGAGAAAAAGAAAACCTGGATACTTTGAGCCTCCTGAGAAAAAAGTTCCTGAAAGACCAAGATAATTGTATAAAACAGTAAATTTTCCAGTGTGAGTAAGAATCCTATGGCATTGCAGCTCTATGGTTTGCAGCTCCATGTTTCCAGCCCCTCTGGCAATTTTGACTGTAACACTCCAGGATGCTAACCTGTTTTTCAGACAGGGACACCCATATACACCCCTAATTTCCACAGGGACAAGAAAGGGCTTCCAATCAGAAAAATTTCAACCTTCTCAGACTGCAAAGCCAGCCAGCCTCCAAGCCCAGAGGATCCAGGAAAGCTCAGCTGATTGTGCTCAGAGGACTAGTTATTTCTACAAGATATCACACCCCCCCAGGATGGAGATTCCTCACCTCACTCCACCCACCCACAGTCTGTCCCAATACTTAACTGTCCTTCCAGCTCAAAAGCTGTCCTCCGGGTAACCTCAGATGTCCTTTGCTACAGGCTTTGTCCTCACTAGTTATTCTAGCTACTGGGGGGGGTAGTGGACAACTGATAGATTTCCTGCTGTTTGGAGTAACTTATATAGATGCAATTTGTTATCTACTATTTATCCCAAGTCTTTCCATAGCAGCTGCCTTCCAAGATGCTGTCTCATTTTGTAAGCTGCTTCAAAGTATAAATTTGCCTTTGGCTGCATTAACACAATCAAGAGAGCATTTCCTACCGAGTCATCACAATCACCTCATATAACTGTCCTGTCCATACCTGACCTCTCTGCCAGGATTGCATCATCTGAAAAACTTTACCAGTAATTTTATATTTTCCTCTAGATAATTGTAAGCGATAGTGCATACTGCTGGACTGTGCACGGGTCCCAGTAGGCCATTATTACCACTAAAAGTGCTTGCCTGAGTAATGTGCTGTGCAGAATCCATACAAACAACACCCAAGAAGGAAACACTCATTTCCACCCTGCCCCTTATGCCGCGACCTCTCCTGATTGGCTCTATTACAGTGTTAGCCAAGCTCTTAGAATTAGGCCTGAACTCTTGCAACGCTTCTCACTTGGGCCACGTGCTATATTTCAGCTAAGCTTGGGGGCAAAAACAGCTGATTCAAGTTTACTGAAATACTTCTTCAAGTTCAAATCATTTCACAAAATTGTGATTATATTGTTTTAGTCCCCCATCAACAAAAAGAAAAAAATTAAGGAGATCGTGTTTCTTAAGTGCAATATTTCAGTTTGAATAGTCCAAATGATGTTTTTAAGCTAAAAATGTACTGGATAATATTTTTTTTTAAATTACTCACATGAAGTGACTTCCAAAACAAACCAATCTTGTTCACATTTGAGAAGTTTAGTCGAACCACCACTTTCTTGTTTTGTTTTCTAACTTTTCCAACACCAATCTTTCCAGAACGCTTTCCGTTTTGTGAAACCTCCTGAACATCAGCTATCCGCACAACTGCCCAGCGCGAGCAGGACGCAGTTCCTCCACCGACACCAGGGATGGGACAGGCATGCAGCGAAGGCAAAACCTCAGAGCAGAGCAGATGCTTGCCATGGGGCTTGCAAAACACATCCCAACGACAAAGGCCAGAACAGTGGTAGTCGTCTTGTGCTTTCCCCTGGGGGAGGATTCATCTCACCTAACCCTGGTGTAGCTGTAGTGTCACAGCTCCCACGACAATCAATTGGGAGCTCCTCAGCAGAGTTACTGGAGCCTGGGAAGCGTCATGCCTGTCCGGAAGAAGAAGCACATTTGATGTCCACTGGCAGCACCCATCACGTCCCCACCAAGCCCACCAAGCATGGAAGCCCCAGGATGGGCACGTAATACACAACTGGAGTCTCCCTGGAGACCTCCTTGTCACTGCCACCAACACCTGGGAGAGCTTCCCCGGGACCAAAACCGTCCGAAAGGGTAACACAGGAGGAGCCGCTGCACGTCTCCATCCCAGGGCACTGCTCCCAGCTGTGCTCTTGCAGGGGGCTGCAGCCCCTCAGGCCCTGTCCCTGCTCAAACCCCACTCCAGAGAACACCTTTGCCTTTCAAGCCTGTTCAGCCCCAAAGCTCTGGACAAAGAGTAATGCTGCTTGCACAGGCTTTGAAGCAGTTCCTGGGGGCTCCTTCCTGATGGGAGGGAGGATGCCCAATTGCTCTCATCCCTGCCATTCACGCTGTCAGTTCAGAGGAGAAGAGCAGCATAAGCACGCTCATAGATTTCATCTGCAGCCTGTCACAGACCGCTAGTTACAGCAGCCTGAAAGCTAAATGACCTTTCTAGCTTTTAATGAGATCAGTCCAACGACCCCCACCACCACGCTGCTTCCCACCCCACCTTCAATCTCCTGTGCAATCTTGTCAGGAGCCTGATGATGCCAGTTGTTATGATAAGGGCAGACGAGGCTCTGAGAAAGTCTTTACGAATCCCCTTGACGTTTAAGATTTGCCTTGAGCAGAGAGCAATCCTAAACACGCAGTGGCAGGTGGGGGGATTTCCAGAGCTGGAATCCTTGCCTCGATAGCGCAGTGGCTGATACCGGAAAGGATCCGTGCTAATTGCTATTTTAACAAATTAGTACAAACATGTATTTGAGGGGTAGAGATGAAATCATGCAGATGAGTAATGATCCCTGGCTAAACTTTACTTGCAAGCTCCTCTATGGGGAGGTGTCTTTGAAATGGATATCAGATGAAGTCCCTAAATATTCCAGTGTCTGGAGATGGACATTTCGGCTAGGGAGTCGAATGGGGCCACTTCAACGCCTGGAGTCCTCTGTGCACCACAAGAGCAGCAGCTCCACAGAGAAGGCTGACAGACATCCACTTCCTTTTTAACATCTTGGAGCTTTTTTTTTTCTCCCCTTTTCAGCTAGAAAAGGGATTTGGGGGGAAAGCAGGTCTTTTGATTTCAAGACTAAATAGAGGGGCTTTGTATTTGTTAAAGACTGAAGCCATTTGCAAGCTACAAAACACATATTCCCAAAAGCCTTTAGAAAGTGATATCTCTTTTTCAAAAGTGCCACTCCTTGCAGTTTTAGTAAACCAGAAACAAACTGCCCAGCCTGTACACAGGCTAGCACAGGTGACTGATTAAGTTGGGAAAAGACCTCAGCCTTCCTTTGTCCCAGCCAATTAATGCCACTGGCATGACTTCAAGAGGGACCATTGTCAGACCTTATTAAACCCTGCGCTCCAGCCACTGCAAAATTAATACACTATGACTATTTCAGGCATCATTTAGGAGGCCACACTTCAAGAGTGCAGCTTGTGGTTCATCTTGGGGGAGCAGGAAGGGGTGGGGGGGGGGAGAATAATGACCAATTTAAAATTCAATCAAATAAGAACAAAAAGAAAAAGGCTCAGCAGCCAACTGTTCACCATGGCCTGCTGGGAACTCAGTCCTTTTACTTCTGATTTACAAGTTACATATGGAGGGTTGTTTACATTCTGTTACTGGTTTATGTTATTCCAGAAAGGACAGATTCCTCCAGTAGATTTTGATTGCTTTCCTGTATGCTTCTCTCCCCCAACACCCCCACCCTCGAGTATCTGGTTTCGCTTAATATGCCCAGAGGTTTCCGGAACAAAAGAGGTTGTTGGATTTTTTACGGCTAAACAAAAAGTCGACTATTTTTCCAGGAAGGTTCAGATGGATTCATGGTATGTGACTGCATCCATACTTTAGGATGCCTCCATGCATGCAGACTGTTATGGCAGCCACGTCTTCATGTGTCACATGGATGAACAGCTCCAGTTGCATGTGCTGTGTGGAGCAACCAAAGGCATCTAGATAGAAACGGTTCTACCCCATGCCTCTGGTCATGTTTGCATTATGGATTCTCCAAATCAAAGAAGGACTCCTGGCCTTACAGTCCTGCTCTAGAGTCTCAAAATAGACCATAGACCAGATAAAAAGGGCAAAGAGATATTGTCATTTACACACAGAAAAAAAAGACAGAGTTTTCTTTACTTCCCGGAGAATCCAACTAAAGCCAACTCAGAATTTCCTGAATCTCAGTCCATATAGACCCTACAGCCGGGGTGATCAATAATAAAACCATCTGTCAAAAAAATTTCCATTAAATTCCAAGACAGATCACGTATTTATTGAAGCTAAATCTCTGTTGTGTAATCCTATTCCCAAAAAGTCTGCATCCTGGGCTGTATTAGCAAGAACATTGCCAGCAGGTGCAAGGAAGTGATCCTGATTCAGCACTTGTGACTCCAACTGGATTTCTGTGCCCAGTTCCGGGCTCCCCAGTACAAGAAAGACTGGGACATACTGGAGCAAGTCCAGTGGAGGCCCAAAGACGGTTGGGGAGCACTTGCCCTATCAGGAGAAGCTGAGAGAACCACATCTGCTCAGCCATCAGGAGAAGAGTCTCAGGGGAGACTTTACATGTGTCTGCAGTTACCTCATCAGAGGACAGAGAGAAGACAGAGCCAGACACTTCTCAGAGGTGCACAGTGATACGATGAAAGTAAAAAATGGGAAATTCCAACTAGATTTTTTTTTTTTTTTTTTTTGAGAATGGGTAAGTATTGGAACAGGTCACCCACAGAGGTGGAGTAATCTCCATCCTTGGAGGTGTTCAAGACTCAACTGTACAAGCCCCTGAGCAACCTGATCTATTGTACCTGCTTTGAGCAGGGGGTTGGACTAGGTGACCTCTGGCGGTCCTTTCCAGCCTAAATTATTTTGATTCTGTGAGTCTACGGATCCTACTTCCTAACATCTTTAGTGCCAGGGCCAAGCATCAGTTTTGGTGCTCCCTTGCAGGCTAAAAGGAGCAGGTGGCTTGTGGCTGCAAGGCTGGATGTGAATGCTGAGCGACGTACCTTCAAGCCCTACCGTTCTCCAGTCTGACTATGGGGCTTAAGCAGGCAACAGGGCAGATGGCAGGACCTGCAGAGCAGAGCTGCCCCACAGGCTGTCACTTGACTTACCCGTAACATAGCCCATACCCAGGTCCCTTCCTTCATTACGCACTGGTGTAAACACCCACCTCAGAAGAGGGGGTTATAGACAACACCATGTTCCAAGTGGTGGCTTAGGAAACTGGACATCATTCCAGGAAGATACTGGCTTGACCATCAAGTTGTGACATTAAAGCTAAGCCCAGTTATTTCAGGGAAACATTTCACATAACCAAATAGAGCAAAAGCCACCAGTACTGCCATCTTTACCCATCTTTCCAAAGAAGGAACTGAAAAGCAAGGTACTGTTGGGACAGCAAAAACAAAGACAAATTTTAGAAAATATAAACAGTCATTTCTGCTAATTTAACAGTGAGCTGGTTTCGGTGCTGTTAGACAGCTCTGGAATAAGGCAAGGATCTCCACATACTGCCCCAGGAAAAAAAAGATCAAAACGTAAGACATCTCAAAGGAACCAAGCTGCAGTATGTATGTTTATGTATACATGCTTAAACATACAGCAGAGATTTGGATTAAACAAATAATCCTATTTATGAATTTAATGGAACAAACTTTTTGACTCACAGCAATATTTGGGAGATACAATTCCAGAATGATAAGTTGAAAAAAGCCAAGCTGAGTCCACCAAGGGTCTCTTTGACCTCGTACTCTGCCTCTGATACTAGTCGAGAACCAAGGAACTGGGCAGGGCAAGCGATGAACACAGCGTCAATATTTGAGCAATACTCCCCAGAATACTTTCCCAGCATCCTAAAACTGCAGGGCACTCCTGAGCCAGACATGTCTTTAGGTCATCTAGTCCAATCCCCTGCTCAAAGCAGGTCTAATTAGATGAGGTTGCTCAGGGACTTATCCAGCTGAATCTTGAACACCTCCAAGGATGAAGATATCCCTGGTGAATGTCTGTTCCATGAGTTTTTCCAGTTGCTTTATGGTCCTAGGTAAATTTTTAGCATCTGTACCATCCTACAGAAAGACATTCCCCAGCTTAACTATGAGCAGCAGAGCGCTGTCTCCTTTTGCTTACTTTGAAACTCTCACTTGCTAGCTTCTTCTGCCTCAGTTCTAATGACAGAAGAGGCAGCGAACAACCAGTAATGAATCCCAAACTCCTCAGCCAGCTAAGTAGCACCCAAAGGAATGGTAGCTTCAAAATCCTGAAGTGCACTCCAGACCGCCCAGTGTGAACCTCTGTTTCTTATAAAGCTTCGGTAAATTTAAAAAAAAAAGAAAAAAACATAAGCCAAATGGTACAACAGGTAGGAAGAGAGGTGAAGGAGATAATATTGCCATTATGTTTGTTAATGGTGCCTTTGGTGCAGTCATTCTGCCTTGAAAGAGTGTGAGAGACCAGTGACAGGAGTTACTGACCTGCTGGGTCCTTCATACAAAAAGAAATTAAGATGAATGGACCTCCTAGCCTGCAAGAAGTACAACACACCTTTACAAAATCAGCAACTTTATATAGATTGTAAACCGGGAGCACAAAACATATTTTCTCTCCCATGTGTCAGCAAAGGAGAAATCATTAAAACACTGGAAGCTGATGCTGTTAAAAGGATTAAAATACAAGAGCAACAGCAGCGTATAAGCTATGAGATTCCTTTCCTCAGGGCATCAAAAACAGAACTAGGTATTTACATGTTTTGTCTATAAAGTCCAAGAAGGGATGCTGAAATTCTGGAGTCTCAAGGTGTTCCCCTCTAAAGAGGTTTAAGAAGAATTTTACTGCACAATCTGCCCACAAAGGAAAAGAAATGAAAGTTAGAACAGATGAGTTCAGCTCCAATCTCTGGACCCTGAGAAGCCACGAAGTTAGGAAACGTTATGAACAAGGAAAAAGGCTTTTGCTTTACTTATCAAGGTGTTGGGTTCCTCATTACAAGCCAGAGAAAGGGACCTATGGCCTATGGGCCTCTCATTCAATGGCCTTCTCCCCAAGTTTGGCACTTCACAGCACGGAAAAATATCCTGAATACCATCTGGTCATTCACCTAGGAAGCAAGAGACCCATTTCCATACCCAGTTCTGTCCAAAAATGGCCAATGTGTTGAATTCATGACTGCCACACCCAAGGACTGTAGCACTGTCAGTGGGTGCAAGCATCTGTCCATCCTCTGAAAATCTTCCACTTTGGATATGTGTATCTATAAAAATTACAAGCTTTCTAAGGAAAGAAGAGGCTGCCTGGGTAGCTCAGTCCATAGAAACACCTTGGGAAGTAAGAGACGCAAGTCTCCCATTACTCCCAGAAGAGCACCCTACTCAGTGGGCAGGAAACCCCTGTAGAGAGCCTGCTTCAGCAACCATTCTAGGAGCTCATTGGTCTGCTCAGCCCACAGGGGAGCAGCACAGGTCCCACAGGCGAGTGACATAGAAGATGTTTAGTAGAAAATCCTCCTGGGTTTAAGGGATGGATGACAGCTAAGTGGTCGGGCACCTTCAGGATGCTGTTGCATTGGGGGAAATGAGGACTCTGGAGGTTGTCCTCCAAGGAGCTGGAGACTAGGGTTACCTGAACCAAAGGGAGATTTGGACACATGGCTGTCAGAAAATGCACTGTCTTTCTCACCACATGGGACACTCTGCCCTCCCTGCCTAACAAAGCTGAGTCTCTGTGCCAAAGAAAACATGGATTTCACCCTGCCAGACTGGGCTCCAGACTCTAGTTTCAAAGAGAAGTCATTTTTCTACTCTTGAGTACAGGGAATAAGCAGGCTTCAGACTCAATGGACACAGTAGGATCATGACGTAAGTCTGTGAGACCAAACATTTCAGCAAAACCAAGATCTGCTGTAGCACTGGAATGCAAGGCAGGCAAGGTGGTGCTGAATCCCTAGCTAGACAGAAAGACAGCGAATGGGTGATCAAGGGACAAGAAACCATTGAAATTATGGGGAAGATGGGCTCATTAGTGGAGAGGGGTGGCCCAAGAATTTAGTATTCATTTTAATGAGAAACAATATAGATGAAGTTGCATCTAGTTTGCTTGTCTGGTTTTTATTTACCCTTCCTCCCCTCTTTGGAAAAGCATCACAGAGCAAAACAGCCCAGAAGGGAAACTAGCCTGATAAATAGACCATCAAGAGAAATAATTAGTCTAGATAGGAAAATTAAATAGGGGGAGCCACTAATCAGCTGCTCTCTCTGCAAGAAGGAGGCTGGGAAAGTAATTTAAAAAACCTTCTGGAGGAGACTCTGAGGCAGAGCGTAAAGTAAAAATACAGATGGCCAGAAATTAGAGCAAGTCTGTGTGCACAGGAACAGGTGGAATTGGTTAGAGGCAGAGCTCCCTCCCACCCTGCTTACCCCCTCCAATTCTTCTCATGACTTTACCTTCTGCTTGGCAGTGCTGTGAGCTGGGAAGAAAAAAAGATCTCCCTCCAAGCTGGTGAAGCTGTCTCCAGCTGGGAGACTCTGCACCACTCGCAGCCCTGCTCGGTTCCCAGGGGCTGCACGCGAAGTCCCTGTCACCAGCAGACTGACACTAATTCAGCGAGTTCGGCACCGGCCTCACAAGGAGAGGGGTAACTCGGCACCCCAGAGCCCCCGCCAGCAGGAACTGCTTGGAAGCTCTGTCTGGGCGAAACGAAGCGAAATAAAACCATCAGACCTTCCCAGCTTCAAAATCTCCCAGAATATGAAGCTCTGCTAGGTCAAGTCAATCCACTACCAAGGCACAAGGGAATAGACAGAGCTCAGCTTTTTTCTGTGCCTGACTCCTTTTCGCTCACTGCTCCTCCCATGCCTGCAAGGAGAAGCAGTGGGATCTCCAGTTTAGATCACTAGCTTGGTGCTCCGTTGACCACCATCACGGTATCTGGTCACCTGCAAAGGCCACCGTCCTAGCAAGCAGGGGTACATGCCAGCAGGTCTGCGCTGGTGCTGCAAATTCAGGGACTGTACCAGTGTGTGAAACAGTGGAAGTCCTGAAGGGAAATTAGGATAGACAAGGCTTTGGAACACAAATAAAATTTTTCACCCCAAGGAAGTTTGGATCTTCAGCTTCCATTCATTTTGGGAAACTCTAGCTGACTGAAGCCCAGGGCTAAGCAAACTCATGTCTCCTAGAATGGAATCCATTACAGAGCTGGAATGCCTCTAATTATACTAACACTAATAACGTTAGCTACTAAAATAGCTCAGAAAAGGATAAGTTACAAACGTGGTTTTCAGCCTGTGGGTTTCGAATGTATGGAGGTTGCCAGGAGGGGTTGAGAGCAGGGACACAACCTACTTCTTTCATTTCACTTCCACCTAACAAGCTCACCCACCATTTTCAGATTCAGTCACATAAAGATTAGATGTTTTAGTTCCTATGTAGGCATCCAAATAAGCGGCCCAGGTTTCAGAAGAGATGAGCGGAAAGATTTTTCTTTTTTAGGTAGAAGAAACTTGCTTACCATGGATGGAAATGATCAGGTTTCCTTCCCTTTCTATATGTGAAATCATGTACCTCATGAAAGCTTTCAAAAAAAAAAAAGAAAAAACCTGAGCATTTTTTTACATAAGAAACCAGACTTCTGTCTACCTCATATAGAAAAAGGGAAGTTCATACCAGGTTACATCTGTCAGTGCTCAACGACCAGGAATTCTTACGATGCCTCCTATCCCTCACTAAGTGATGCATTATGGAAGAGGACCTGGCTGAACGCCTCGCCCAAAGGAGAAAATAGGAGCCTGAAGAAAACCGGTGCCATATTTTATAGAGGATTTTTTTTGGCTAACATTAAAGTTTTCCATAGAAAATTTAATTCCCACCCAAAATAGAGTTTACTCTCCAACCAAATCCTCTCTGATTTATGGATCAGGATGACGGTCAGGGGGTTTTTTTGCTTCTAATATCGGAGGCAAGAGCAACTGCCTTCAAATGCAAGTTTCAAAGGGAAGGTTGTCATTTTCTTTTCACCCTGTTTTGGAAGTTTTTAAGACTGTTGGTGTTTAAAAAATTAAGACTTTTGAACTATTTATGTTCATCAGAGTATTGCTGCCAGGTTTCAAACCAATTCAAAAGTCAAATCTTGCAGGTCTGGGCAGGGTGGAAAGAACATTTAGACACAAGACAGTTTTATATTGGGAGGCAGGGACACAGCAAAGGGCAGTAAGCATGTGATCAAATTAACCAGAAAGAAAAGGCATGTAAAGACAGGGAATTTCAAGTGAAAGGATTTTCCCTTTAATAGGCAGGATTTCTTCTGAAGAAGAAAATGACAGTTCTTTCATGAGACTGACAGTTCCTAATGCCACCATCACAGGAAGAGGTAAAGAAGAAATACACGCACACACACGATAGGTCTTGGTAACATGGAGATGGTAGTTAAAAATGCAAGACCTTATTAGAATTTAGGGGAAAACACATTTCTAAAGACATGTCAGTGACCTTCAGCTCCTAATATAGTCTAAAGGGACTTGGAGTCCAGCTGTTCATACAGACAAATTACAGAAGATTAGTATGACTCAATTTGCTACCTTTTTTAAAACCCTTTCTCCTCTGGAAATAAAATGCCAATTGTTCAAAGAGAAGAAGAAGAGGGAAAATAGCTATTTCTCTATAAACTCAAAGGCCCAGTGACATACTTCGTAAGTAACAGCTTGGGTTTTCTTGCACTTCAGCTTTACCTTTGGTGAGCAGATCCTTTCCCGGACATTGCAACAAGGGAGACTGTAAAAAAGTCCCGCTTGCAATCCCACTGGAGACAAGGGAAGGCTCCCTCCTCACCCTCTCGTTCAGACAATATCAGTCCTGACCAAGAATCTAGGAAATCCAGGAAATGCTACAGCAGCAGATGAGGTCAGTATTTCGTGGACAATTTCATTGAAAGCTTCCCCTGTGGATGTCCCTGTGACGAATGTCCCTGGGCTAGAACTATGTGCCATCTCTTACAGTCTTAGAAATTCCCAAATAGTGTAAGATGCAGAAAAATGATAGCTAATGCTTGTTGAAACCCATTTTTCCCCAATCCACGCACTCCCACTGAACAATAGTCTTATTCCTACAGCACATTTCCTGATTTTCCACATTTTCTTCTGTGAAGGCTAAAAGAGAAAACAAGACAGTTTAGTCACCCTTTCCTGAGCCCATTTTGCCTTTGAAAATAGAAGAAATTAGAGAGGAAGGAAAACACAGGAATAGAAAGCAAAAGTTGAAAAAGACAGCAAAGGAAAACCAGCATTCTTCAAAACTAAAAAGATGACTGTTCAAAGCTCTCTGCGAATCTCCTTTTAATGAAGAGCCAATTCTGTTCTAAAGCTTGCAGAATAATAACTTTGAAGCTTCACAGAATTAGTTTCACCTCAAGCAAGTTAGAGAGTGATGAGCCATGGCCAAGTTTAAATAAATGGATGTAAATCGAGATCCTCTGGCCTCCTTCCAAGCTGGCCAGACACAAGGCAGCTCTGGTCTCGAAGTCACATACTGCGTGTATCTCAGCTCGCAGCAGATCGTGACTCTGTCTGTGCTCGTCATGTGCTCGCTAACAAAGCCTCAGCACAGTTCTTTGCAAAACTGTACCACTGTAACGGCCAGGTGCTTACAGCAACGGGGGAAGGTGCTGTAAAGGCATCTCTAACAGGTTTCAAACCACTCGCTTGATCCTGAAACAAACGCACAAAATTGCCTCTCACCTTCCGTGGAGTTCCCATTCCATGCAACTCCACATAAAAGGGGAAAAGCTCCAGGCTTGCCTGGCCTCAAGTCAGAAGGCACTTGCACGCGGAGGAGCAGGAGGCAAGACAGCTACCGATCCCTCCCTCCCCTGCTCCACTTGAAATTATTTCTTTCCTTCAGCCCTGAACCACTGCCAGGATGAGTCCCAGCGCCTGCGTAGCTCCAGACACGCCGACTGGCACGCTCCGTGAAAGGAGAACATGCGTGGTGAGTCAGTGCTCCAGACCTTCACGAGGTGGGATCTGACACCAGCAAAATGCCTCCGCTCCAGCACTGGGTTTCAGCGACCAGCTTCGAGATGAGATACGTAACGGGGAAGGGGTAGTCAATGGATATAGTCTAATGTCACCATATGGGAATTAAAGTTATTGAAAACTCGAGATGTGCCATTGGGGAAAGAATGCAACACGGACAAATGAGTTTTAAAGATCAGACCCCCCCACACACACACACGCCATAGCAGGGGACTGGCCCTGAATTTTGAGAGCGGTTCCTGACTAGAAAAGCCCAGGGTGGCTTAGGTGTGTGACTACATCCAAAAAAAAAGGCCCAGACATATGTTACAAACCTGGAAGTCATTTGGAGGCCAAACAAAGAGCAGATGAATTAAGACAAGGCCAAACGATCAGAAAAAGAAAACAAAGGTTTACGATTCATCTAACCTGCCTCGAAAGCACAGGTCTTTCCTACATCAACATTCCTTAGCACTTAGTAAGAGATAATAACATGATTATTATGGGGTTTCTAGAGACAGCTCAGGCAAAAGTAAAGGAAATTCATGCTGCTACAGAAGAAAACCACAACAGAGGGCTTTGCATTCAACGGTTGTCAGCTCTGGACATTTCAGTTATTCACTGAGCAAATATTAGTAGTCAAACTATTCAGACTGTCAAGGGGTTGGGTTCAAATGTGACCCAGAAATGATTACATGAAGCATTTCTGCAGTTTTTCTGGGATAGATTGTGTCTGTGCAGGAGGAGGCAGCTGCACTTGGTTGGGTTTCACCCACGGACAACATCAGGCTGTGGGTTCTGTAAGGACTGATGCGGAACAGGAGCTTTTCAGATGAATAATTCATTCACTGAAAAAACTTGGGTTTCGGGCCTACCAAAACTATTTGCAAACTCAGTGAATAGTTTCCACCAAAAACCTGAAAACATTTCAAGGAAGCAGTGTTTTGTTTAGACTTTTCCCTTTCTTTCATTTTTTTTTCTTTAGAAATGCCTCTGCTTGAAACTGTATTTTGAGGCCAGATTACTTGACTTTAAGCAGACTAAGCTTGAAATGAGATGCTTCCATTTCACACCGAACATTGTCAGTGCTGCGCTTTGTGGGCCAACCTAAAGAAATCAGTGCTTTGCACAGCTCTAGTAAGAACAGCTGTAACAAGTCTGCTGGCTCAGTACTCACAGGGAAAGACTGGATCCAGTGCCAGTAGACCCAGTTCAGGGAAAGACATGGTGTGACCTGGAGCAAGTAAGAGAAAGAACTTCTGGACTAAGGAAATGCTTGATAGGGTCTACTAGGAAACCACATTGGGAAGGCTGGGGCCAAGCAGAAAAGCCTGGAATCTGAAGAGTAGGGAGGGAGCAAGAAATAGCCCAGCTTGGCACCTCTGCAGAGCTCTGGGAAGCAGAAAACCTGAGAAATAAAATCCGCTGATTGCAGAGACACCAGCTGAGCTGATTCCCAAGGAACTGAAGTGGTGGTAGGGGAAACAGCAGGAATCAGCTCGTGACAGTCCTCCGGGCTCCTTGAAGACTATTAGCTTATGCTTAAGGGCAACACCTAGCAAGAAGATGATGAACTCCTAAGGAGATGTTCTTCTGGCTGATCATTTATACAGGGGCAATGGGTTGCTCTGCTTTCACACATAGACATATCAGCAGTGGGCGAAGGGGCAGCGAGCGGGTATTCCCACATAACCCTAAACTCCCAAATAGGTGCCAAATCTCCCCAGATTTACTATGTAGCAGGTTTCTCCTTTAACCTACCTTTCTCCATCAGCTATAGGGAGTCTACTCTCCCAACTTCTATAGCTAAATTAAAGTTTTCAGTGGAGACAGTGAAAACCTAACATCTCCTTCTCTTTGTTAGTCTCTGGTGACTAAGAAAGCAAAAAAGATGCACACAGGCAGATACTAAGATCCCATTCCAAGATATTGCTCCAGATTCTAGTTATCTGAAGCACAGGGACTTCCTAAGCCACAGGTGTTGTCCTTATATTTAGCAGTCCTTGATGGAGTTTATTCCTTGCACCTACCTATATGTCTCCATGCTGGGGGGGAAGAAGAGGGAAAATCCAGCTGGATATGAGCCAGCAGTTGTGCCTGCAGAGACTATCTCCTGCACACATCTTATCTTAGCATTGATGGGGGCTTGCTGAAGGCAGTTTAATCTCATTTTGGGCCTTCAAGAATTTTGGGCATCATGCAAACACTCTGGACATGTGGAAATACACACACACATTCACAATAGCTCCTATTCTTCGTGTGTCCAATCAGAGAGGATAGGAATGGGACCTCGACCCATAAATCAGGTCATGGTATGTTTGGCAGCTCCATGTGCCATGAAGAATTCTCTGAGAATCCTGGAGCTGAACGCAGGAAATTTGCAGCCGGAGCCCCGTTCCAGCGCTGGAGCCCAGGCAACTGGCAAGCAACTACAGCGAGAGATTTTGAAGTTATTGAGCCGAGATTTATGTCGCTGGAATTCGCTGTGAATATTTCACTCTCTGCAAGAGGTGGGAAAGAAGGAAAGATCACTTTGAGTTAACGGTTTCTTTATGTAGGGCCGTCTCCTTAATCCCTTAAATTCTGCTTTGGAGACATCACCAGGCACAGAGCGCTGTAGTCCACAGAGCCCTCTGGGAGGAAGAAGATGGCTCTGCAACTGCTCCCACGCCTGCCTCCAGCAGCCTTCCTCCAGTGGTCCCCTAGAAACACACTCCTCTGCTCTACCGACTCTCCTATAGACGCCACATTTATCACTGCTGTCAAAGGACGCACGGACTACTCATCTGACAGTGTCCTGAATGTGCCTCTTCCTGGGGTCTCTCCTCCTAAAATAACACTAGCGAGGGTGGAGAGGACTGTAATAAGGTGAAGGTTTGGCTCGGGCTGTTTGTATGGCCACTCATGGCCCAAGGCCTCCCTGCAATAAGCACTGTGGCTGCCCTGCAAGATCTTGTTGCCCCTGTAACAGCGGTGAACTCTGCTAATAGCTATTTCAGTAACCGCAGCGGTTCCTGGATGCTTTGCTATCATCCTAGCAAAGCAGCTTGGAGGAAGTAACCTCTCTATCTATGAGAGAGATAGCACAGAATCAGGCCTATTGCTATGCCATTAATTAAAGAGATTGGTTTTGCAGAGTCCAGTTAAGATCTGGGGAAATATGTGCTTGGGGTTGCTCTTCTGTGCACAACGTAAGGGCATGTCTACACAGGCTGTTACAGCTGGACAAGTTGGAACCACCCAGACTTGATAATGCAGTACTCTGCCTGGACTGGTATATTTTGCTGAGGGGGCTCTGGAGGAGACTTCAGTTGCACCCAAGCAGGTCAGAGTTCAGGCATCTCCAACGCGCGTGTTCCAGGCAGGCAGAGCAATTGGAGTTGCACAGATCTGATTCGCATATTCTACTGACTTCTGCTGGGGCAGCTCAAGAGACCACCACCTCCAAGTCTCTAATCCACCCCGGGCCGGGTGTTACCTCCTCCACAGCAAGAGCAGCAGAGCTGACTGTGAAAATTTCTGGGCTGCTACACTTTGTAATCTGGTATATTAACCTAATTCATCTCACATTTGGGGTTTATCTTAAATATACCTAGTTAGCAGTGACTGAGACAAGGCTGTAGCAAATGCATGCCTGCCCTGAGCAGTTGCCTGGGTGAGCACAGCAGCAGAGGCCACCCGCCTGTTGCTGGAGCTAGTCCTGGAGAGCTCATGGATCAGGGAAGGGAAAATCCTGGGGAAAGGTAAAGGTTGTTACTAGCTGGGAGGGATTAAGTTGGTGACAAAAGGACACTTTGCCCTTGGTGCCATATAAACTCCCTATGTGCACCCAGTTCCCACACTATCTCCAGTTGGTCTGCAAGAGCTGAAGAGGCCTCAGCCACTGCAGCTAAACCCAACAGGGAGAATGAGTCAGATACCTGGCAGCTCATTCCAGTGACATTTGCAAAAGCAGGTTTCATTCTGTGATAGTTTCTTCCTCATCCTCCCCCCCCCCCCATTCCCCACCTTTTATGAGTAACCATACCCAAGTACCTAAATCTGGTTATTCTTGCACAGCCCTTGATTTGGAAGGAAGTTATTCAGATGAGGCAATACCTGAACTTTGACCTTTTCACTCCTTTTCAGTATTAACCCAGGAAAACATCCTAAATATGTCTCTAGTCCACAGATCCAGTTCTGCCCTCATTCTCAATACCTCAAGGCACTTGGGGCATGCAGGAGAGCAGGAGTCCTATTTTATCTAACGAAAGTGTCTTAGGGTTGTGCAACTTATTTACAATGGCAAATTTTGGCAGCCAGCATAAGGAGCCAGGGGTGGGATTCCAGTTAAGCTCGAACTGCTTCTCGACAAGTCCTAACAAACATGCGCGCCATTCAAATTTTTCCACACCAAATTCATATTCCGGCTTGGCTCCAACAGCACACGTGTGAGGGACATTCTCACAGCTGCCTGAGCCATAAGGTTCTTCCCAACAGATCTCACCAGGTAACTTTCCCATCTGAATCAGTGAGATACTCTCTGGTAATGAGCACAAAATTCAGATGGACTTTCCCCTGCAAGACCTCCTGACAAGGCCAAGGTCAAGTACATCATCCAAATCCAGGGAGGTCAGTATCTGCAAGCAAGTGTAAGCAATAGCTGACCATTAATCAACTGGTTACAGAATAAATGTTTCCTGTGCTAGTTCCTTGTACCCCTAGAAATGGGTGCGGGTGATGTGCCCGCTCCTGTTCTAGCTCTTGAAGCGCTAGTAATAGAAAAGTTGCATCTACCTTCCGGTGTGGTGAATTTCTCCATGAACAATCCATTATTTAGAAAGTCCATACAAAACCATTAGGCCAGTTACATTTTCTGGCAAAACCAAAATCTAGAAGTTTCACTTTCCCTGTTGCCTGCTTTCTGGGGATGTGGGGGAAATGATCTTTCCCAACAGACACAGAGGGCTTCCCTGGTCTCTAAGCCATGGCACAAAGGTGGAGTCATCTCTCCTTTGCTGGTGACCTGAACAAGCAACAGCTGGAGTGGAGCTTTGCTTTTGCTAAGGGAACCCGAAATAGAATCCAAAGGTTTTGTTTCGGATTGAACTAAAATGTTTTGAACCACATACATCACACTTTGGGTGGATTTAAACAAGTTCTCCCTTCTATTTTCTCACCAAGCTGAAGAGTTTCAGAGTCCTGCCCCAAGGCTGTTGAGTATGTCGAGCTATTGGCCCCAGTTACATCAATGATGGCTGTCTTTGAGGATACAAAACAATGTCGTGATCCATACAGGAACTCCAGACAAACTCCAAGCAGTAGAAAAGAGTAGATTCCAAGTGTGAAAATAGGGAAAGTCTTTAACCATTCATTTTCAGAGTATTTGAATTCAGGATATTGGATGCTGATAATATCCTCAGCTCAAATCAGTGACGTACGTTGCTCAGGTACAGACTGGCCCAGAAACATTGATGGACTTAACATCTAAATATTCAGGAAACAAAGAGCAAAGAGAGGAAGTAGACAAAATGCTTTGCCCGAGGTTGGAATGAAGGTCAGGACCAGATCAGGATTAAGAAGTGTGCTCTGTGACATCTCATGCGTACTCTGCTATCTCCACAGTAAAAACTAGATTGACAGAGCATAATAGGTGAGGTTATTAAAGGAGTATTTGCAGAACAAAAATATTGTCCCTTGTATATGGCACTTAAAATCCACCCATGAAGAAGGCTGATGTATCCTAGATGACTTTATGCAGACCTAATACCCTGCTCTTGAAAAGGAAAAATGCAAGGAATGTGAAGCGATGGGTATCGTTTCAGAGAAGCTTTCTTAAAGATCTCCAACTTATCCCCAACACACACACATATATGAGATGGGGTGGGGGGGGAGAGGGAGGGAGGGAGGGAGGGAGGGTGAAATTTTCACCAACATGAAGTCATTTTACTTTCTTGTTCATCAGCAGAAGTGGCTGGAAGGAATCTTAAACATTTACTAGCAGGGCAGGAATCATTCAAAATAGAGTGAGTCCATTAATTAGAGAACTAAATACAATTAATGAAGCCTCCAAAGAGTTTACATAAGCTCCTTTTAAAAAGTATCCCCTTCCACCAAACAAGAGTTTCTAATTTAGAAGTGAAATTAGGAAGCTGGCTAAAGATAAAACAACTAAGGAGATGCTTGCAAAATGCAGTTCTTCAGCTTTACTAGAAAAGATAAATGCTATGAAGCCACCAAGCCCATTAGCACACTTACCAAACCACTGAGTATTTGGGAGGCTTGGGAAAAGCTGTAAGGTAACAGAATATTAAAGAAGATAGCAATGGGGGGGGGGGGGAGGCAATATTTTCCCCAGCATATAGGCATAGTAAAGATGGAAGAAGCAGAAAAGGCACAGAACTGGTAACTTCTGCTGCAGAACACTGTGTACACACCTATTTCGCGGTTGTCCATATCTGCCTTTGAAGGGGCCAGCTGAAGAGATCCCCCTCACATAGTATATCTATGCAATTTAGCTTTAATTTAAAATGTGTAGGGCCCAAACTGAACTTAAACAGATCTAACTTCCATTCTCCACAGATGAAAAAAAGAATTTCACCTGGGAACTAACTCCCTGTGGTTTGAACCCCACATACAGCATCAGGAAATGGTGGAAATGTCGGCAGTGCTGAGTATTCACATTTTTAGAATAACTGAAAATCTGGAGCGGGTAAAGAAAAGCTGTGAACAGGATGTGAAGTGCCTTTTCATGGGATTCACAGTATCTTCATTAAAATGCACAAGTGTCTCCAGAGAAAACACTGGCTACTAAATTGCACCTCTCTCTAGCAGAGAAAGAATGAGCAGCTTGAAGTGAAAGCCAGGACTAGGACATGACAAAACAGATAAAAACAAAATTAGGAGAAACACGTATTAGTCTGGCTAATCCCTGCCCCGCAGTCTGCAGTCCTGTGCATGTCTCGCTCAGTGACAGCAGCAGGACAAGAGGGTGGAGACCCTGCCTCCCGAGTCAGCAGCTACGTTGCATGACTACGGCACGCAGGTTGAGACCAGCCTGCGCTTGTGGTTTTTCCCTCCCCATCCCACAGAATGGCCCAGCTTGCGTTTCACCTCTGCTGGCAGAAGGACATGGAATTACAGAGCGTGGCTACGCTGTTTGAAGGGCACAGGCAAATTCTGCAGCGGTTCCCACTTAGGATGCACACTGCTTCTAATGGTTGGGGAGATCCTGAAGATTAGCCCAATGCTGCATGTCTTTATGCTGATGCCAGAGTTTTGGAGCCAGCTTCACCTCTGCAGAGTTACTCGCATTTTGCTACGCACCTCCATGCCTTTTGCCTCTGCACTATTATTTCCTAATAAAGAAATAACAGTCTAATAGGGTCCCACACCAGTAAGTCCATATGGCACTGGGTGGACTCACGCAGGATGGGTTAAGATGGGGCTTAGCCAGGTTTTCCTCACTTCCAGTAAAGCACCACAAGGACTGAGCAGGGATTGTTAAGTCAGGTACAGCACCAGATTAGCATGGCCAGGCCACATCCAGACCTGGCACAGCACTCCCCGTGCTTCTACCTCAGAGTTCACACAGGAGGAAAGGTAGCTCAGGTCTGCCTACACCAGCAGGATAGACATGCCCTTTGGCTATCAGTTTTGTAGGTGTGGGGCTGCACCCTCCAAAGGAACCTACGCACTCAGCTTGCCTACAACTGTGACAAGCAGCAAAAATATCCGGCTCTTCTAAGGGATGAAAGACAGACGCTCAAAGGATTAAGCCACCAGCCTCTCTCCTTCCTTTCAGAGCTGGTGAACCATGCAGCAATGCATGTCAGCTGTGTTGGTTTTGAGTCGAGAGCCAGAACAATGCAGCCTGTCTTTCTCGGTGCGCACCTCCAGGGAGGATTCCCGCAAGAGTTCCTCTAAACAGGGCAACGTAGGTGGCAAACAAAAGAGAAAAGCCCTTCAACTTTTGACCCTCCTGGAGTTTACAAATTGCAAAGAGTTCATGTCATCGCGAATGAGTCAAAAGGCATCTCACAGAGCACTTCTGCCCACGCTGCATGTACCTCTACACTTGGTCACCTCCTGCAAGTGTTTGTCCTGTTCCCACCACGGAGCAGGAGATCCGGGCAGATGGTACCTGGGGGTGGTGTCCTGTGGATGTGCCTGTCTGCAGTAGTAGCCGATAAAGTAAAGCAGTCAGGTCCAAAGGCCAAGCCACGTCTGCAACAGATGCTCAGCCTGACCCACATGAGATGACAGCGGCTTTAACCACCATAGAGAGACGTGGACTTGTTCTCGACATCTGCTTGTCTCCAAGGGACCTCAGACATTGCTCATACCTGGTGCTATGGTGGCATGAGTACTTCTTTCACCACAGTATTCATGCTCAGCATGACTAGTGCTTGGAAGCGAGCAGGGGCACTAGCTCTTTTCCTTTGCAAGTGGGGGAAATGGACCACAGAAGAGACAGATTTGTTCCAGATCACCCACGAAGCCTGTAGCAAAGCAAAGAACTGAACACAACCATCCCAGAGTCTCGGCCCAACACCTCTGCTGCAGGACAACTCCTGTCCAGCTAAGGAGAACCAAAAACATATGGAACAATACATGCCAGTACAAGGAAAGTGAGCAGACCCCTGACACAGAGGCACATGCAGTCAGAACTACACTCTCTGCAGCCCCTGTTTCAGTACCTCATTGCTTTGGGGTTGGTTTTTTAAGACAGTTTTCCATTAGATACTTTTCTGGGTGTTGACCTGGTTTGTGTAAGGTCAACAAGAAGAACAACACCTAGAGCTCACATGACTTGCACACAGCGTCTCCCACCTCTCTTAGAGAAAGCTTCTGCCTAACATATTGTACCTACAGAGCATGTCATTAATTTTGGACAAGTTCATTACCAAGCGTGAAGTGCCCTAGAAAGACAACATCCGTGTTTTTATATATGTGGAGAAGTGACCTTTCTCCAAGTTCTGAGATTGCCAGCACTCACTTTCTTTGATGTGGGCAGAAGAAAACGGAAGCACCTAAACATCAACAAGTGAGTGAGTATTCAAAGTCTGGTGTAGGCACTAATGCCACCCTTTTCCTGAGTCAGTCAGGTCTAAGGGTGCACAGCCACACTACCCCAAAGGCAGGATGTATATCCGCACGGTACTAGACTGAGCTACTGGCTGACACGCAGCCGGTTTAAAGAAGGAATGTGTGTCTCCACCTGTCTGTGTTTTTGTGAACTTTGGTGGAGAATTGGGGCTTCTCAAGGAAGAAGGCTGAGAAGCAGAAGCCCTCTCCTCCGGCTGTGAATCCTGCTGCTATGCCACTCCGCCGTTCACCAGCTACATGCTATTCCCAGGTTTACTTTGCAAGACCTTTTGTACCTTCACCCACTGCCACCATGCTTAGCTACAAGCAAGCACAAGCCATGAGGGAAAATATAAAATATAAACCTTCATTAAGGATTTTGTAAGAAGTCCATGAGGCCAAAATAACAGAGGATGTAATAGAGCCATAAATATCTCCCACAGCCATAAACACTTCTACCTGTTGCAGCCTGGGCATTTATAAGTGCTTCAGGCATTCAGTGCTGTGTTCACGCTTATTCCAGCATTTACCAGCCACGAAGCCAGCGGTAGTCAGATGTGGTATCACGCACAGACTCAGCTGCCAGGCTGGTTTTACGATGTCAGCCTGGGTACCTCTCCTGACCTGTCATTTCTGTGGATTAGCACTTCTGCTTCAACCAAGCACCGTTTAGCAGCTCTAGCTGAGCTCAGGGCCTGCTATATTTTAGTGAGCAGAGATTATGAGGTGTCTCAAAAGGGACTTCCTCTGAGTAAATGGGATGAAGGGAGGAAAAGCACCTTTCCCGAAGACTAGGAAAAAAACAGGCTTTCCCCTAACCGAGACTGGGCAGCCTCAGGATTTTTCCTTCATGACCCAAAATGCACAGCTTTCCTTAAATAAGACACTCTCCCCACCTTAATCTCAGAGACATCCTTCCAGCATTCATCAGCTTTTGTCAGAATCCTCCTCGGACATTCACCAGCCTTCCCCATCTCACTCCAGCATGTTTCCAACTTTCCAGAGCACAGGACATCTCTGCGTAACTTCATTCTCCTCCTCCCTCCCCCAAGTTGCTACTGCAACAATCATAGAAGATGGTGTCCAGGTTTATGGTTGTAGTGTAGGCTTAGGGTTGGAGAGCCCGGTCATGGCAAGGTGGAGAAGAGGTCCCTTATGTTTAAGCGAGAGAGTATCTCTTAAATACTGACAGAGGTCAGCAACGGAGACAGAGACAGGCCTAAACTTTTTATATAGCCGCTGAGGCCTTCTTGCTTTGTTATAAAGCTTCATCTTGTCCTGAGATCAGAACCCATCTTGAGGCTCAGGGAAGAGTCAGCAGAATCATCTGCCAAATGCCAAGAAGTCATTTCACTACAGTTGTTTTTGCTTAAGCTGCTTCTTTTGCCATGGGGAGAGCAGAGGCATCTGCTGCTTGCTCCTTTCAGTCTTTGCAGGACATTGCCAAAGCTGTCTTTGAAGGGGGTTTGTAGGCAAGAAGTCATGACTCATCCCCAGAGGAACCTCCAGGTAAGTGACATTTGCAAGCCTTAATCATGACCTTGTGAACAATGGGTGAATCAGAAAGCTGAATTTACATCACTCACCCAGATTAATGTGGCCTTGGATACCTCTTTCAAGATCCCAGGCCAAACATTAGTTAGTTCCTCCCCTAGATGATTCAGAGCTAATATTAACAAGAGAGAAAACACCAAGCCAAGCTGAATTATTTGCAAAGTTTAGTTAAACAGAAAACTTTTTTCCTTGTCCATGACTTGAAGAGCACATTATCCCACTATTATGTGTCCTTTGGAGGTTTTTCATAAATATTGTGGAGTTGAGAGGAAGAAAGGAAGCAAAAGGACAAATAGGTCAGTTATTAGGGAAATCATACGAGATACGAGAGACTGATTTTAATTCCGGCATTGCATGAATCAGACGCAGAAGTTGAACCCTGATGACAAGCATGCCAGACACTGGCTGGTCGGTCTGACCTTAAGAACCAACTTTGTCCCGGACCAAGTACATCCTGACAGTTTCATCCTGCTAGGGACATCAACAGATTCATCAGCTAGATCTCCACAAAGGAGTTCTTGTTTCAACTAATTAGCGATTTCCAGAGAAACACTAAAACAGTCTCCAGGACTACTGCAAGTTTTCATTAATTTTACAGAAAACAAAAGGGACCAGATCCAGATCCCAGAGCCACTGGGAATCTGACTTTCCCAGACTTCATCTCTATAATTTACATTATGTCAAAGAAGCTGGAAGGCAAGGTCAGAATATTAATAACAGGTACTGCAATTTGCTTGACAGAAAAGGTAGGTATCAGTTATTCTTTTTGCTAATCCTCCATCTAGTGAAAAAGAAGCAGAACAAAACCTTGGACCATACCTTCAGCCACTAGCATCAAACCAGCTCTGAGTCAAATCTCCCCAAACTCAAATCCCAGCATATCTGCTGGTCTCTCCTTAATTTTCTTAAAAAAAAAAAAAAAAAAAAAAAAAAAAAAAGAAAGAAAAAAAAACTGATGATTTGTCACATTAATTCACTGCACCTGAGGTTTCCCCAGCTCCCAGCTAATACTAATGTGAAATTCTCACCTACTTGGGTTATGACCTATACCTTCTAGAAAGGCAGACCCAAAAACAAAAATCTCAGCAGAATCCAGCTAGGACCTGCCTGTCCAATTCTGCATCATCTAATACAGAGGGATTTGCCTGGTGGAGTTTAGGTTTGTAAGGAACAGAAGTGGATGTTGCTACTGCCTCAGCAATTGCATTTGCTTGAGGAGAATGGGCCGGAGGTGATGGGGCTGGAGGACTGCCAGCAGGCAGTTGCAGCCTGAGGTGGCATGAAGGTAGCACCTAGGCTGCATGAGTCACCCTTCTTTCCAGTAACAGCCACCCTTTTCTGTTCAAGGTGCCATTCTCTGGGCCACTCCGCTTTCTGTGCATCCAGGCTCATTGAAAGGGTGGTTAAGCTGTGCAGAATACCTGAGCTGGCTACTCTTAAGGTAATCTGGGGATTCAGAAAGGCCTCGAGCTCCACACTGCTCTAGCCAGGTTGCATTTATTACTAGTGAGCTAGTTAACCCTACCTCTGTACTGCAAGATATAAATGTAATGGTAAGCCCTAGTGCGTCCTCCATTTCTTTTAAATCTGCCTCATTACAGCCACATACTATGTATTTTGTTTCTTTGCAACTTGACTGTGGCAAATTCATCCCCAGAATCCCACAGCTTCTCAGCTCTGCCTTTTCTGAGGACTCCAAAGACTTGCATGGCTATTTTCCATCACCGTAGCCACACCACTGGGCCATATTTCATCTCATCCAACTTCAGCATCTAACCTAAGCTGTCTGCCTAGGCTTCCTCCCTAGCCAAGGGAAAGACACCAGCACTTCCAGCAGGTAATTAATCTCAGCTGTTTTAGCCACTCATTTTAGCATGGAATAAACTCACTTCTGGAGATACTGGTCTCTCACCATTTTCTATTAACAGAGCCAAAAGGGCTGTCTCATCTTCTAGATGTTTGAAAGCTAGATGCAATGGGTCCCTCCATAAGTCCCTTTATTAGGTTTATAGTAATTAAAAGGATGGCCAAGATTTGTTCACGGAGGGCCCCTAGAGAAGCAGGACATCCAGATGGTGGCTATGTAATGGAAATCCATCTCTTCAGTGTCCTACACGGATGCCCACATTTGAACACTCTTTTCAAGAGCTGCATAGAAGGGCGTTGTGGGATGAACTCTGGAAACCACTGGTCTGAAGAGAAGGAAGTGATGAAAGTGGCTCCGGCTGCTGGCTCTCCAAAGTGGACTATCAGTGGAAAAATACAATTCTGTTAACAGAAATACAGCTATGATAGGGGATCAGAGCCCCTACCTCCTTGCCTTAATAACTTAGAGACAATGGTTGACTTAAATTTCTCATTTCTGTTCACCACTGATGTAAAAGCAGTCTCTGCAGGCAATGTAACAGCAGACACTACCTAAATGCCTAGGTGGGTTTCATCTCACCTTAGAGATCTCTGGTACAGACTCTACATTTGAATTAGGCACCTGATTCCCTTTATGGAAGGGTGCCTATTTCAGAAGACTAGTCTAGGGTAAGATGAGTCACAGCCTAGAAGCACCTATGGTCTGTAAAGATAGTCTAGACAACCGGCTCAGGTACAGAAATCCGCAAAAATGGAAGAGCTCACGGCAGCAGTATCTAATGATGCAAACTGGTGCTGCAGCATAGGTTGCCCTAAAGGAAAGGTGCCATCAAGTGCAGTTGCAGCTCTCTCCGCAAAAAATTTACAGAGCTCTCCACCAGTGCAAGCCCAGCCCTAGAGGGAAATGCACCAAATTACACTGACGTCTGAGTTAAAACTTCACACAAGCAGCATGCAGTAGATACGGAAGCTAAAGGAGAGAGATCCATCTGTCACTGTTTGCTGTCAGCTCCTATCTAGACCTTTCATTTTGTTATACTGCTCTCTATTATCAGCACTGTAGGTATCATCCAGATATCCCTGCAGGGAACCAGGTCTCAAAACAATATATAGAATGAAAACAGAAAGAGAGAGATCACTGGTCTGAAGTGCATACAAGCACAATAGCACGATATTCCTGTACAGAGGACTCACTTCAAACCATAGCCCACTTAGGCATCATCTAAGCTTCAGCTGTAACATGTTTTGGGGCTAGCGATAGGGAATAGGGATGGAAAAACCTTAATTATTAGTGACCCTTGGCTCAAGGTGTGTTTCCTCCCCACTCGCAGACTATCGAGCAAGCCCACGCAAGTCTCGCAGAACCGTGCAGAAACGCAGCATTTTTTATGCTCTGGATTTACGCAGCTCATGAGAATCAGCGCCAAAATCCATTATTCCTTGCTTTCTTGCTGCCTTAAATTTCATAGCCTAATCTCCAGTTTAGCCTCCACCGAACCACAGAAGAACAAAACAGTGGCCACCCGCTTCTCCCCTCCTCCCTCCCCGGGAGCACTAGCTTCTATTTATGGGTCGCCTGGGGAGAAAACAGTCGTGGCCATTGTATTTGTTTAAGGGTTTTCTGTAATTTCCTTGGGTTTGACTGCAGCCTCTGAGGTTAACCACAGCCAGCTATTGTGGCTGTGTCTTCATCATTCCCTATTGTTCCGCTCTCGGTGGCTCTGCCTTGTTTTCTTGGAAGGTCGAGAGATTGTTTGTCATTTCTGGCCCGAGGTTCAATAGGGAGAGGGCGACGGAGGGGAGGAAAGAGAAAAAGCGGCTCCTTCTTTTTTAGGACTGTGGGTTTCTGAGAAAGACCAGTGTCACTGACCAACTAAGGTCAGCCTGAGGTTGCTTAGATGGTATTTGTAACGGCAGAAGGCTGTAACCAGCTTTCTACTTTGATAGGATTCCCTTAAGGGGTTTCGAGAAAAATTTGCAGAATCCCTCACTTCTGGCTCCTTCCACTGGGCTGTTCTGCAAGTCGTTTCTCCTGAGAAAAGGAGGAGAGGGCTGTACCATATAAAGTCTTTCCCCTGCCCCTGCTGCTGCAGGATTAGCCACATTTGCACTGAGTCCTGACCTTTTGCTACTGTAACGCTGAACTTGGAGGCACTGCCAAGAGGCGATCCTTTTTCTGGCTTCCAGTTTTGCTCCCTTCTGGGAGGACACAGTCATTCTCCAGCCACATAGAGACAAATTCTTCCCAGCTTGTCTCTGTCAGTGTCTAAGACTGGAAACTTACCTCATCGTCATGGATGCATCCTGGAGCCAAAGGCTTGGAGGCTGATTCATGCCTAGAGGGAAAGGAGGAAACGGGAGAGGGTGAATCCATTGACTTTGCTGGAGTTACACCAAGGAGTCAACAAGAGGAGCACTGTAATGTAGTCCATAGGACACCAAACAAGGAATCAGGAAATTTGGCTTCCAGCATTGATGTTGCAACCTGCTTTTCGAATCTAGGCAATGCCACTCTGTCTCAGAGCTTTCATTCCCCTTTCCATTCTCTTGCCATTAACGTCTGCCCCAAACGACATATTGAAACATTGGATCGAGTTAGTCATTCTGGGCTCTCTTTGTAACCAGTGGATCTGAGAGAAATAGGCACTGGAGAAAGTGCATCATCTCAGCCCAAAGTCATTGGCTAACCCAAGGAGGCTTAAAGGAGGATACACAGATGACCCTTCCTCACCTATCTCCTCTTCAATGGAAGGTGTAAGGTGATTCAATTAGACGGAGATCTCAGGAGGTAGAAGCTGTTTGGGGATGAGTATATCCCACTTCAGCTGGAGGCCAAAGCCAACCTGCTCATTGCCAAAAGACAAGAGCTGTCCTGTTCTGACAGCATATGGATCTCTTCTTCTCCTGGGATCTGAACAGAGAGCCCAGGCAGTTCGAAACCTGTGAATTAATTAACATATTAATTATGAGATAGTATTGGACAATTTTTACCCCTGCAGATTACACTAGTCATTTTACAGGGGATGTAAGAACTGCTGAGGCACTGGAGTGACTTTGGTATGACTTTCCACTGGTGAGATTCCATTGAAATTGGTGCTAAGAGGCACCCAGGCAACTGAATACAATTCAGGTAAAGAAATAAATTTGTTTCATGAAGAAGGTGATGAAACTAACAGCGGCGAGAGCAAATTTGAAGCAAAAAAAGAGTCAGGCTGACCTTAGAGTTTCTATTATCCACTGCCCAAAAGACTGAACAAAAGATTTTGTGGGGGAAGAAAGGGGGATCAGAGCTGTGGATTGTCAGGCTAGACTTTGTCACTGGAGAAAAAAAAAACTCAAGATGGAGGAAAGAGCAATGTTATGTAGGTAGGTGTTAATCCTCCAAATTCACCTCACTGAATGTGGTACATTTAAAGGTTAAAGGCCTACTCGAAACTAAGCACTGGGGTTGATTCAGCAGCCAGTGGAGAGCAGCAGATAGCTCCAGAGGGCATGTGAGAGCCTAGGTGGGCATGACCCACCTCCTAGAGATGTCCTTCTCTCTCTGGAGATGTAGCAACACTTACGTGTGAGGTCCCAGGTAGCTACATTCACATGTAGAGAGGGACTTGGGTAGAATCCAAACACCCAGGTCCACAAACACAAACCAGAAAATGATCCATGTTTCAGTGGCTCTATTTCATTCACTGACTCTCCTTCAGAAAAAATAACAAAAACTGCACCAGTCTTGGCAGAAGGGACCGTAATAATGCTCACCGCTCCAAGCTGAGAAGCCGAATGACTCGGTGTGAAAAGCTGGGCTCTCTCTTGCCCCTTCTCTTTGCATTGCACCACTCCAGTGCACGGACGCCCTGCTCGATGGAGGGATGGAGGGTCACCATCTCCGTAGCCTCTTCCCTGGCCTGGTGAGGAACGGCTGGAGTCCAGAAGTCGAGGAGGGGGCTCTGGTCTCTCACTTTGCTGGCAAGCACTGGAAGTACTAAAGGCAGCTGAGATTTTACAAGGTTTTAGAGAGGGTACTGCTTATCTCAGAGAGCCCTTACCCTCAGGTGGAGTCAGTGTCCTGGGTCCTATCTGAGCAGAGGCACCAAATTCAGGAAGAGCAGCCCTGGGGCTGGTGTTTCCTACGGAGGGTTTCCACTTAGCATGTGGGATCTGGGAATCCTCCTTTGACCAAATGAGGAGCTATGAGGCCTCTCTCTGACACCCGGAATAACCTGACAGGGACCAAGAGCCAACTTTTTAAACACTGGAAGTTCCCACGGATCTCATCCTTTAATAGGAGGATTAGAATTTCCAAACCAGCATCCTACAGCTGACAGATCATGCCTGTGTGTCCTTCCCTAGGCAAAACAGGTTTATTTTCACCTCCTTCTCTTCACAGGGCATTTGAGGAATACAAAGGGAAACATTTCATGGAGCACCAACAAAGATGCCTGGTACCTATTCAAAGCATGGGCAAGCTTCCACAGCGTGAGTAGCAGCATCTCTCAGGCCAGGAGAGGAACTAAATTCATCCTAAAGCCCTTCTATCAGTCACTCCCAGCAGAAGATATCCAGGGCCAGACAAAAACCCTACCATCAAGCACAGGGTCTTTCTCCATGAGCTCCTGGGTCCTGCTTGACCTCCTGGAATGGAAGGCTAGCTGTAAAGTAAGCTTAATGCTTTTAATTTTATCCAACTGTCTTAACCCCAATTCCCCACCCCCAAAACCCACCATCACATAAAATCACTAGATTTTCTGAAGAGCTCAGCACATATTTAGTCACTAGGACAAGTGGCTAATACTCTCCAAAGGTAGTCAGCTCTGCAGTGACAGGAATCAACAGAAAGCTGAAGTACCTTCATCTGCTGTGAACTAAGCTTTTGCTGAGCACTTGGATGTCAACACCAGTATTTTTTGGCCCAAACTAGCTCCGTTAGCAGCATCAGTGGCGTACGCTGCTGACATTACATTGAGTGTCAGGATTGAGAAGGAGAACATGTTAAGAAAAGCCTGAGGGCCCAGCAATGGGAAGGAAGGATAATTTGGCAATGTGAAATCCACCCAGCAAGATAAGCAGGAAACCCTAAAGAACGGTCAAAAGTGAAGGCTGACGGTCTCATTGGACACCATTGGTCAGACCTCGTTTTAAAAAGCTTTTCTGCTTTTCCTTCCGGGCCCAATGCTGATGTGTTCCACTCCTGGGAAGCAGGGGAGATTTATGCCGATTAGTCAAGCCACTGCACCGCGATACTAAATAAAAATGGATATTAAAGCAAATGCGATGAGTCACCCATCCCAATCTTTAACAGTCGTCAGCCCTGGCTGTGTAACAAGCTGTTGACATACCACTGGGAAATGACTGTTAGCAAGAACAGCCTCTTGTCTCTGCCTCAAGCACCCCTGACCCTGCTTTGAGATCTCAGAAGTGGCCTGTGAGACATATGAAGTCAATTACCCTCGCCCAAGATTGCCCTTCGAGGGCCTCATTCCACTGTACCCCCCCCCACCCTCCGCTGAGCTTCCGAGTGTCATTCAAAAACCGGGGCGCAACCAAAGACCGCATCAGACATCCCGTGTTAGACATCACCTGACAGCAGCAACAGAGCTTATTAATTGCTGCTGTTAATTATCCACCCTGGCAGCCCCAGCTGCTCTGCGGTAGGCTGGCAGGGCTGGGGCATGGGTACTGCTGGGGGTGAGGACCTCGTGCGCAAGGGGATTTTGGATAAGCATGATCTCAGTGCGCACGGGATGTGGTGGGTGGAGATGACACACAGCTTTTCAGCACTGGGGTAAAGCAGACCCCGTGGATCAATCCCACGACAAGAAGGAGAAGGACAGAAAGAAGGGAAGGAGGTGCAACTGAGCTAAGGAGAACCCCTAAATGCTGCTCCTGCTGCTGCAGAGAGGAAGAGGAAGGGAAATGGAAGAGGTGTCCTCCTCCTGTTTCACCTCTGCACAGGCCCAAAGCCCAAAGTCCTCCCTCAGCAGCAGTGGCAGCCACCTTGGCTTCATAGCGTATTGGCAAAAAGAGACTATCTGATTTTGTTCGCTTGCCCTAAGAATGTAATTCCTCTGCCTGCTCCCAGAATGAGCCCTGGCTGCACCAGTCAGCACCAGCTTCTGTCCTTCAGAAAACCAGCTTTGGGCATTGCAACACTGGGACTGTCGCCTCAAGCCAAGGCTGAGATTATCTTCAGGCAAGGGACCAGGCTTAGAGTACTGCCAGACAGGTGCTGGAGGAAACTGGCCTTGTTTAGGGCTGAGTATCTAGAGTTTTGTCCAACAAGGTTAATGCAATGCTGAGCTCAATTCAGCAACTGCATTTGGCTCTCACACCGAGCTGGGTGTGCATCTGCCTGCAGAAGGTCGGGAGGATCTCAGCTCAGGCTGTTAAAGGTCCAGGTTGGTGAGCAGAGCACTGTGTAAGGGAGCCTCCAGACCTCCTGGTCTCAGCTACGCTGAGGAATGGACATTGCTACTTCTCCCCCTCCCCAAATCTTTGTAATTATTTGCAATTTTGCCAGGAGGACAAATTTAGCACTGAGCTGTCCAGGAACGTCCAGGGTCTTTCTGCTCTCAGCTACCTGGGATTTGCCCCTGGGCATGTCACCATGTCCCCCTGCGCCTCACCTGAGCAGCTTCCCCTTCCACCAGAGCCCATCTGAGCCCAGAGGCTAGACAAGGGCCAAGCACAGCTCCAGCAGCAGCACTGCCAGCTCCACCACTGCCGCTGCACACCCAAAAAAGTGCTCGTTCCAGATGAGCAATGAGTGGCATTGGCAGGGTCAGGTTCACTGCCAGCACCACTAACCCCAAGCTCCCTGCGTGCCGCTACCCACCACGACGTGACCGTCAGGGTCTGCGCCAGCGTATCGCAGGGGCCACTTCCATTCTGGAAAAGAAAAAAAAAAAAGGAAAAGAAATAAAACGGGGTGAGGGGAAGGGAAAAAAAAAATCTTTAGTGTGAACTGACAGTGACCTGGTAGAAATATGTTGCATTCAAACTTTCCCATAGAGCACTGAAAATTTGTTCCTTATTAAAGGGGGGGGGTGGCATATCCAGTTCAAAGAAGAAGTTGGAGCAGAGAAGAATTCTGTGGCTACTACTGTGGTGTATTTTTTTCCATTTGCTTTACCCTGCTTCCCCGCCTTCCCCACTCCTTTCCTTTCCAACCCCGACTCCTTTACGGTCGCCCTGAATCTAACAATTCCTATCCACCGAGAAAAAAAAGAAAGAAAGAAAAGTTGAGGGGGGGAGGGAAATCTCCAATTTGTGGGAACTTCTGGTGTTTTAGTGGGAATGCAGAGAGGGTTTTGGACTTTCCCATGCTTCTGCCTCGAAACACTATTTTTACAGTGCCGTTTAACATAGGGGAAAGGGGGCTGAGAGATTAAAGCAGTGTAAAAGCAGTAAATAGACTTCAAATGTCAGTGGCTCACATGTTTCAGGAGCGTGGCTGTTGTTATTTACTATTTGAATCCTATTTATTCCACAGGGTACCCACAGTGGCCTGAACGCCCTGATAGAAACCCAGAACACAGAGCAATACCTGACTCTTGGAAGGCATTTTGTGACGTTACCTATGTTTCCTTGTATATTTTGCCATGACACGGTGTAAAGTCTGGCAGAGGAATGAAGGAAGAGCTGAGATCCCTCTGACATTCATTGAAGCAAGTGTCCTCTATATTGGTCATTTCAGCTGGGCATAAAGAGACATCTGGAGTCTATGAAATTTTTCTGAAATGTTTAGAAAGCACATGGCATATAGTTAGCATAAATGCTGAGAGTGATACTACCATTAATACAATAATATGGGGCACATGAGATTTGTCGTCTTTGCAAGAGCCGCCCGTAGCAGATGCGTAGGGCAGACGTAAGAAGAGCACAGTCACGGAGCTACGTTTCCCCAGGACAGTCCCCCATCCTCCAACACCCTGATCCCAGGAGTACCGTGGCACATCACCCCCTTGAACAGGTCAAGGTCAATGCTTATAGCTCCTTAGGGCTCCCACCCACACTCCTCTTACTGGAAGGCACTTTCTGAACATCACAGCTCTAAAGTTTAGAAATCACCACCTCTTTCATATCCAAAATGTCTTTATGGCCACTTTACACCTCACCAGAGCCTCTGAAATGACTCTGAGCACTGCAAAAAGGCACTGCAAAGACCCGATGAATGGCAATTAGTGGATGGAGGGAGGTGTGTCATCTGGGACAGTTTCCCCTTTGCTCTAGGGAAAGAAAAGAGAAAGACACCTTTGATTTTCTGGCCTTCAGTCACTCTGGCTGGTGTAGCTGGGTGACAAAATCAACCTTTTATCCTTTCTCCGCCCTAGTCTCTACAGTAAGGAGATTAACCATCTCCACCCCAAAGGGAGGCCAGACCCAGATAAGTACTTTATCTTCACTTTCAGCTTCATGTACAGGAGGCTCCAAGAATGTGTCCTACGGTTTCCCAGCAAGAGCTAAAAGAAAGGCATTTTTAGACATTTTGCACTCCCTGCTCTTTCAAGATTAGCAAGGAGTCCCACAGAACCTCCATCCACTTTGGCGGCTGGGGGATGGACAACATGGGCTTGGATGCAGCAAATGAAATTGGTTCCCAGCCTGCCTGAGCACCAAGGCTTTCCCCCTTCCAGCAACAGCATCTACCACATACTGCCTTCCACTTCATAGCAGTGTCCTCTGTGGAAAGAGAGGCTAATTTTCTTCCAGGTTTTCCTCTTTTTTAATCCTGGTCACTCAGCATTCCACAGAGACCACGTTTGCACTAACTGGTTTTTACCCAGCAGCCAACCTTTTGGAGGCACTAGGAGATCAAAATAGAAGTAGGATGTGCTACACGAGGCAAAGATAGGCATGAAGGAGAAATGCCTTGCTGAGTCAGGGCCTAGGCAGTCTGCAAAATAAAATACAGGGAAAAAAATGATGTTTTTAGTAAAGTGTTTGTTTTCCTATTTTTAAAAGAGGCTGTTGTTTTCCTATTTTTAAAAGAGGCTGGAGGAGCAAAATTAGTGGTTATGTTCTAAATCTGAAAAAGACTTTTCTGATGGGTTGACCTACAGTAATCTTCAGTTTTGATCCAAAGCACTTTCAGCTACAGTAGCCTTGCCATGATTTAGAGCCATTCACTGCATGGTGTTTGTATGAAATAACAAATGGGGTTGCCCCAGAAAAATATAGTTTATCTATTAACCAACATCAGGGACAGCCAATGCTTAGAGCCTCTGTCTACTCAAAGTGGTGTGCGGGAAAGATGATCTTGTGTAAAATAATCAGCTGTTATCTCAAGCAGTTTGGCTTCAGGCATAGCCTTGAAACAGAATTACCCCTGGGCAAGAACTGAAGTATCTTATGACCTACGTGTTTATGAAAATGCTTAAGCAGGGAACAGGTTCCTGAGAATATCTAGCCCAGCAGAGGAAGCTGAGCACATTTTTCCTCTCTAGCCTCACTTTTCAGTTCCTTATCATTAAAATAGGAACAAAAAAAATCTTTCCTTCTTCTGCCTTGTCAATTTTGATAACACAGTCTTTTTTTTTTCCTTATAACGTCATTAAATCTTCCATCATCTGGAGCACTGATCTTGTCTGAGGCAGCGAACAATACTCTAATACAAATAACAGATACTGACACTGTAATGAATATCAGTCATGCCAGAGGATCTGGGATGAGAACAAACAGTCAGGAACTAGTTTTATACCACATGCAAAGGCAATAGATGCATTACCACAGCATCACCCTGTAACCCAATGGTATCTCGGACTCCAACCTAAGACCGAGACATTACCACTATCCTTTGAAGAATCCAGAGCTTCAAACGATCCCTGGCTCCTCCTTCAACAAGCACTGGTTAAACCATCACTTCCAGTTGCTTTCCTCATCACTGAGAAGAGGATGAAAGCAGTTTGAGGGGCTCTGGAAAGGAGCAGGCCAGACCCCACAGAGTGATAATCACCCGTAACTCCATGATACTTAATTTATCCTACCTGGAAACAAAAGATTTGCAATGACTCAGGACTATTTGCATGTGCTGCCAGCCTAATTCCCTTTATAGACTAGTTTGTCCTACATGTTTAAAGGAAGATTCAAAAATGGATGCTTCTAACCTGCATTAGCAAACACATATTAATACCTGAACAAAACAAGATGAGCAGCAGCCTTGGCTTGGGTCAGCTAGCAAACAGAAAACAACTTGCTTTTCTCCATATCTAGATAGAAAAAGGGTCCTAAAAGAAATGCAAGAGGTATCCTAGGCTTCTTCTCTGTCATGACATGGCCTCAGCATGTGCAGCCTTTGACACTTGACAGCAAACTCTTTAGGGCAGAGGCTGTGTTTATTGCTGTGTTTTCTTGGGCCAACCCTTCCTCTTTGTATCATTTTGACACCACGGCAGTAGATTACAATGAAATGAATGAAAATAATGCAGAAGGACTTTGTTTCTCAGCTGTTCCCAGAGCCTGGATTCGACAGAATATTTGAAAGAAATTTGCACCTTTTCTCTGGCCAGGTCTCAGCGGTAACACTGAAACTATATTTCCGTCCTGTGCTGAAGAAGATGGCTGTAGGGATTTTCTCATAAACAAGGAGCTGGATCCTCTGTCAGCCTCCTCCTTGGGCGGAGACCACTGGGGACTTGATTTGCTTCTGGGCACCTCAGCAGCACTGGAATGCCTTGAGCTGGAGACATTTCAAATAGGACAACATGGAAGAATTAAGTGGCTGGAAGGACTGACTTATGAGGAAAAAAACGAAGGAGCTAAATAAATATGTATAGTTTGGCTGGAGGACAGCAAAGGAGGACAACTGTCTACTGACTAGTTGACAAGCATAAATGTTGGGGGTGGGGGGAATTGTTTAGGTTAGCTCAACAGGGGAATAACCAGGAATCACAAGACGGGATTAAGAAATGGAAAATGAACTCTGAATATCAGGGGAAACATTCTTAACAGTGAGATCTAACCTACAGGATTGTGGAACATCCTCCCCAAGGACTGTGGTGGAAACCCTGCTCTTTAAAACATTTAAAAACAGATGAAAGCATGGCCTGTTGGGAATAATTCTTCCTTGACCAGGGTGTTCCCTGCAAGAAGCACATCATGTGTTGCAGAGCACGCATGGACCATGGGAAGGTGCTCACAGAGCACAGGCAGGCCCCTTGCCCTAGTCTGAGCAAATCCAGGCATGGACTAGGCGTTGAGGTTTGCTCTTCATGGCCAAGAGTAGCCCCATTACGAAGGCCTGCAAGGAATGGTGCTCACCTTCTTCCTTTTATCTCAGCCATTTGAAAATGAGGGAGGGAAAGCCAAGGTATGAGGGCGGGCACCTTGTCCGGGCAACACTGCTAGGAGTTCTGTTAGTGGTGTCCTAACAGGACATTTATATGCTGTCCTCGGAGTCGCGATACAGATCCCTTTCAGATTCCTGACAAACTGAAGAAATAGTGTCATAGATCTTCATTATCAAGGCAGTTCTAAAATCTGTGATACACAGCAAATTATCGCACATGCTGGATTTGCCTGAGCTTTAAACTAGGCCATAATAGTTATTTATGGCCTAAAAATCTATGTGAAGGGTCTGTTACATCTCTGATCTCAAAAAAGCTTGAGAAGGAGTTAAAGTGAAGCACATCGACATGATGGGAAACAGCAGCAAGAATCTGCAGGGTTCATCCTCATCTTTTGTTCCTAACCAAACCTACCTTAATCTTTGTTTTTTCCTTATTAACCCGGAATAGCCTCAGCATCTCCAAGGCTTGAACAACACAGTATGAGGAGGACAGCACGGACAGAAGGAACAAAATGCTAATTCCAAGCAGACTGGTGTGCTCAGAATGGGGTAGTGGAGTACCTTGCAAAGGTAACGAGTAGGGTCCAAGTAGTAGATATTCGCATTATAGCAGCATTGTGCCTGAGTTCATAAACTTTTCCTCTTGTGCTGTACAGATGTCATTCTGAACCCAATTCCAGACCCAGCTGGATCCATGTTTGCTCGGGGATCTCTGTGTGGCTAGCTACTGGTGAAAGCAATCCAGACTGGAACTCGTGGCTGTCTTCTTCCTGCCAGCAGAGAAGGTGGAAAAAAATTGAGGTTACTTGAGGTGAAGAGCAGTGGTTTGACAGAAACATCTGAGGAGGTTTAGACATGTTTGTCATCTATGTAAAAGCTAACATGAAAATGTGCCTGTAATTAAGGCAGAGGTATGAGCACCAACAATGAACTGCAATGCTTTTGCTGTCTCTTGGCAGTAGGTGCTTGGAGAGCATCTTTGGCCTCACCAGTAGCACTGGATTTTGACAAATACATCTGGTGAATTTTAGAATCAAAGAATAACCCAAGCTAGAAGGGACCTCCAGAGGTTTCTAATCCATCCGCTTGCTCAAAGCTGGATCAGCTGTGAAGTCAGACCAGGTTACTCAGGTCTTTATCCAGTCTGGACCTGAAAACCTCCAAGGATGAACAAGACCCATTCCCTCAGGCTAACCCTAAGCAGCAAATTCTCCAGCCATGAATATCTTGGTGGCCTCCAAAGGACTTGTTCCAGCTTATCAATGTCTTTCCCATACAGAGGGAGCCCCAAAACTGGACTCAGTATCCTAGATCTAACAAGTGCTGCATAAAGGAGTATTTTAGGAATGAAATTCAGACACTTCCTATAAACACCTGCAAAGCTCAGAACTGAACTCACTCACTCAGAACTGAGAAGAATGATGGTGACAAGCATGCAGGGAAGGATTTTGTACTTGACAGGAAATGTATGCTCTCATCTCATACTTTCTTCCCTTTTGCACACACCTATCTTCCTGTTGGTGAGCTGCCAGCCACACAGACTCCTGGGTAAGGACTAACAAATGTCCTTGTTCTTGCTTTGCACAGAACTGTATCTGCCCTGCACAGAATCCCTTCACCCAATCATTTCTGATCCTCTTTTTTTGGCTTTTTAAACCACAAGATACAACAGATATTCACATCTACAAGATCACGTACTAGAGCTGCAAAATCAGAGTCACAATCCAAGCAGCTTCAAAAACCCACAGAAAACAGGACTAGAAGGGATTTTGCCAGGTTACCTAGTCCATTCTTCTTTGCCCTCATAGGGTCACTTCTACCAAAACCATTCCTGACAGACAGTTCTGTAACATAATTAGCTTTACCCCCATGAAGCCTCCCCACCTCTCCAACCCCAATGTCTTGCTGCTGATTTGGATGAAAACATGTTGTCTGTTCCCTGCAGTGGACCCAGAGAGCAGATTCTTTTCTTCCTCTTCACAATACCCTCTTACATACTTGCAGTCTCCTAGCAAATCTCTCTGCAGCCGCCTCTCCTCTAGACTAAACAATCCCAACTCTTTCAGCCCTTCCTTGAAGGTCATATTTTGTGGACCCTTGTTCCTTCTTGCTGCCCTCCTCTGGACCCTCTCCAGTTGGCCTTCATCTATCTCAAAATGCCTAGAACCGGACACACGGGCTCCAGCTGAAGCCTTCTGGGACTTTTCAGATCAGAGATCTCAGTTCAGCCCATTAGAGAAAAAGGTTTAAGTTACTAAGTCTGGATATGGTCTGAATCCACATTTCCTCCGTGCTTAAGATGGCTCTGCTGTTCCCACAATGGACCATGTCCAGCATGCAAATATCTGAAATGCTAAAATACCGGACAAGCAGTCCTGGGCACTGAAGAAAGATGGAGTGGAAACTTCTCCTGACTGCAGGTCCTCAAAGCATAACACAGCTTATGAATTTTCAGCCCCATAATGTGGTACCGGACGTGCAGGGAAGAAAAGAAGAGAAAGCTGTTTGGTTCACAGATGTCTTAACACACGTCCATTTTGCTGCCCAACACTGCAGTGACAAAAGCTACTCCCCTTTCTAGATGGGAAAAAGAAGCTAAACCAAAGTCAATATAACTAAAAAGATTTTTCCACTTCCTTTAATCAATAACAAGAATTGTTTTTCTCAGAAGAGAACCTAATTCCCAAAAAGCATCCCGTCTATTAAAGGCAACATAATTGCTTCAGCTGACACTAACTGATGATTAACCACATTACAGCAATCCAGCCTGACCCTCCACAGAATCAGTGAAAAGCAAAATTGAACAAAGAGCTTAAAGGAGGAAACATGAGATTTCTGTAATTCTTTCAGCTTCACTCATCTAAGGTGTTCAACGGGAGAAGCATTACGTTCACATGCAGACACACACATTTTTGCCTTGGCAGAGCATTAGCGGTTCTTTTTAGTCATATTTATTATTAGAACAAAGCAAACAATTTGCTGCAAACAGCCATTTGATTTGTTTTGCTTTTCTCTCTCCACTTGCAAATTAGCAGGTTGTGAAATGCACTCATTTGTTTTATTTGTAATTAATAGCTTCTAAATCCTTGGCTGGTTTCAGCACTTCATTGTTACAGCTGCACAACTGTGCCCTCCCAGCATCATGCTGGTATCTGTGGAGTGAAGCACACTAAAAAAGGGAATAATACAGGGATAACCAGGGAATTTTTTTTCCTCACTGAAAAAAGGCTGCTAAGCTGTATGTATCATACCCTGTATATATCGTACCATATATTTTCACTGACAAAACCCCTTGCTCCACTTGTCATTCACTGTGCATTTTTTAAATTACTATGCTCAAACTAAGTCTGTAAGTTGCTAAATGCTCCAGCAAGTTAGTTAACTGACATACAGCGTGACATGACTGTCACCCCTTTCCAGTAGGTCCTGGAAGGTATGGGTTGCAATCCTGCATTTCTTACGGAGTCAAAGCTGTGCTAGCGTGGTTATACTGATATCACAAAGAGCTGGCTTGAGGCATCTCTACATGATGCTGCATGGACATGCCTTGATTCTGCTGTGACCATAAGAAAATCATCCTCTCTGTTCCCCTTCCCCTTCTGTTTGTCTTGCCTGCACAGCTTTCTGGGGACTCACCGAGTTCATTAAGCAATAGGTCCCCTCCGAATCTGAGCTGGGGCCTTCAGAGAGTGCTATGGCACTGTAAGAGAGTTTATAGCTGCCTGGCACGGTGGATCATGAGCCATCTCACTTACCCAAGCACAGATTAATCTCAGATTCTCTCCCGCCTGGAACGAGACCTTGCTGCCCAGAGGCTGCATCTCTTCCATCTTCGGGAGCCTGCAGCAGGTCCAGGTTTCCTGTCCCAGCTCTGCTGATGAAAAGATGCTTGCGTCTAACATTGCCAGAGTTTTACCTAATCAAGGCAAAGCTGAGTTCAGGTAGCCTGCAAATCCCACCGACCTTTATGATGGTCAGTGCTAGGACTTCTCTAGGAAGAAGCCTTCAGGCACAGGCAAGCCCCACAAAGATGCATGTAAGCTGAGAAGTCAGACACAGAAAATAGCAGCCAAAACGCCGTGGAAGCTGTGTGCAATGGTAACCCAGACCTGAGCTTTCTCCTTTGCCCTTCCAAAAGTGTCCTTGAGCCAGAGAGCAGGCTTGTGTCCCTACAAAGTAGGCATAAGGAAAACCTGGAGCTGAGCACAGGCTCAGACCCAAATGTGGAATGAAAAGTAGGAACTTTACAAAGGAATACACTAACTTACATCCTCAGACACACAAGATGGATTTCAGGATGAAAAGATGTGACACAGAATGGATTTTTAAGAAAAATTCTTCACCACCAGAGGGATCTTCACCAACACAGCAGAAGTGGGAGGGGAACAGCTCACGTGTCTTTGCTGCCAGCTTGGTACACTACCCATTTTGCTCCGGGAACCTTGACTGTCTACACTGCACCGAAGGTCATTTATCAAATAGTTCCCCTGACTAATAAAGCCATGTGTGAAACAGGAGAGTTTGCAGCAAGGCTGCCTCCGGAGGACAGGATGGACCCAAGCCAGGCTTCATCATCGGCCTAAGACCAGTGCGTACTGCAGGATGGTATCAACATAACCAAGGTGTCCTCCTTGCTTCTGTGCTCAGCGGCAGTCCTGGGCTGCTGCAACCTGCAGAAGCACTTACACCATCTCGGGCTGCCAAGCCTGGCCTGGCCATGCCCTCTTCTAGGGATAACGACCGGGTCTCCACCTTCACCCTGTGCAACTTTCCCTCGAATTTACCACTCAGTCCCATGGCATTTGCTGCGGCAAACACAAGACTTTCATATCCAGCCTGGGGGATGCACAGAGTCCAAGCACCAAAGCCCGTAGCTAGCTGGCAAGCAGGGTGTGGTCTCGCAAATGCTGCCCCATTAACAGCTCAGCCAAAATTTAACCCATCTTTCTGGATAAAGAGAAGGGGCGGGGAGGGGATCTTGGACTTGTGAGTTGAGCATTCATTCTGTGACTTACCTGAAACTCCCTAGACTGTGAGTCATGAGAGTCCTGAAGGGGAACAATGCATTTCCCAACATTTGGAGAAAGGAATGGTAAAGCTGTGCCAATATTTAAACAGCAGAAGTGATTTCACTCAGGTAGCTATACGCAGGTTAATTCAGCATTAATCCTTGCCCCTTCTTCAGTCAATGGAGACAGGCAGGCACTTCCAAACAGCAATCATCCTACTGTAAAACAGATGTCTAACATAGATTAGATGATCTGGCTGCTAGAGGGCTGATCTTGCTCCATTGGCTGCAGAATAAATTTTGGCAGTTGGTTTGGATCAGGCAGAAAACTCTTTTGGTTAAAATTAGGTGAGATGACACCACTCCACCTTACAAAATACTTAAAATTGCAATAACTGTCAGTCACTGCTTTTCATGGGAAATAGGCCTAATCTCATTTTTCTGACAAAATTATGAGTTCTGTTCATCAAAAAGTCACTTACAGGCATAATACAAACTTTCATGTGGTTCATGACCTGGCATTGCACAACCTTCTGTTTGAAGAGTCTGCGACACAATAGAAATAAAACAGACATTAAATAAATTGAGAGCTGGCTATCTTGCAGAAATTGGAAGGTATTATTCAGTGAGAAAGTATTGATGGCATAGTTGTCGTAATCTACTACCATTCCCGGGGTAGTCAACATTGTCATCAACTTTCTGAAAGTAAATATATTACTTGCAACCAATCTAAGCTATTTAAGTCACAAAAGCTGACAAAGTGGTAAGTAGTGAGGAGGGCAGCACACTCAGCTGTCAGATCTACCTAGTTTCTGGCATGCTTCAGCTCAAATATATTTTCAGATAACAAAATTCATTGTTGCCTGAAGAGAAGGCATTGAACCCTTGAACATAGAACGGAGTACTATGACCTGAAGGGCTGTGACTTTGGGAGAAGGATTTAAATGCCACAATGGGCAAGAAAGCCAACATCAGTTCCCAGCAAGATGATGGTGAATAGGAGCAAGGAGGAATTTTTAAGGCTGTGGAGACCACTGACGAGGCAGATAGTAAAATGCTATATTCAGTTTGGGATCCACGTTGTACACTAGATGTTGAAAAGGTGGAGAGTTAAGGAAAAAGCCACATTACCTGAGAGCAAGAGAAAATGCTACAGTAGAAGACCTTGAAAGTTCAGTCTTTAAAAAAGAGGATGAAGAGTAAGGGTGGGTTTCATCTCACCTCCATTTAGAAGTTTAAAAGGTAGGAGGCAGCCCAGGCTGGACACTTGGCTTTCCCAGAAATCAGTAGAGCAATAATGCCATTTCCAAAATTCAGTTCATCTTAGGATGAGATGAATCACTTTGTGGAAGAGCCAATTTCTTTTCCTTGAAGAGTGGACACTTGGTGATTAACTCAGCAACCCATGGACAGATGTCCCATGAGTGCCCTTAAAAGCTTCAGTCACCAGCACCTTGGGATGCGTGATGCAGAAAAGGATGTGTCTACTCAGGGGAAGGGAGCACTTTCATGTATGTATGTGTATATAGATATATGTACATTATATATATTAAAAAAAGTAAGAAGTGCACACGTATCCTGTGCTGTCCTTCCAGTATCTCTGGCACTAACCCATCTGATTGCCCTCCCAGACATCAGTGAGAAATACCTCTTCCCTTCATGCCAGGTAACAATACTGTTGCTGCATCACCTCACCTGTTCACCCAAAATCTTGCTTACCATGAAGGCAATGAGCAGCAGCCCAAGTGTCACTTTGCCAGCTGACTTCCAGTCCCCAGCATGATCTCCTCTGGAGGCATCTCTGCCCAACATTTCTCCAGGAAAATCTGCTGCAACGGTCTTCCAGCAGAGTCTTAGCTATAGCTCACAGATGAGAGTTCATCTTCCAAAGCAAAGCTCTGGATCAGCACTGGCCCCACAATAGAGTCCCTGGAGAAGAAAAACAGATTTTTTTTTTAATTCTACTTAATATATCATGAAATAGTCTCCTCTCTGCAAGCTCTCTTAGGGCCCACTAACCACCATGAACAAAAATTTCCTTCGCTTATGGTGACTTCCCAAATGTAACAAAGACTTCCGTGTAGGCAATCTGTGTAAATGAAGCTCCCAATTGAAACATAGCCTTTTTTTCTGGACCAGAGAAGTAGGGAACTATTTCCTCTTTCACCCTCTACCTTACAGGCACTTCTGCCTTATCTGCATTGACCAGGAGGACCCTTTTCTCAAAGCCCCCGTCACTGTCTGCAGAAGCAGACAAAGGGCTTCCATGCTTGCCACAGGGCAAGTGGGGGAAGTCGAAAAGCAACTACCATCCTTTTGCTAAACTCAGGCAAGTACAGGAACAGGAGGAAAGTGTGCACTGCTATTAACATGCTTCCACTCCCAGGGCTTCCTCCCTTGCATCCCATTCCCTCCTTGGCTTCACCTCCCAGATGTCCTACGATGTCCTCACTTCTACAGGCAGTGTCTGACAACTCACTTAGGACTGTGACCGAAGCTACCAAATTCATCTGACTTTGGGCAAAGCTGTCAGATAATGAGAGGGTCTGGTGTGTCTTGTCCAGGCTGGCTTTCAAGTGGTGATCTCAGATAATGGAGACCACATGGTCCATCTCCAAGTCCAAACCACCACAGTTCAGAATATCGTGGTTGACCTGAGCAAGAACCCGGCAAAATAAATAGAGCACTGTGAAAACTGTGCCATGGGAACACTTTAAAACAAGCACGTATGCACACGTACACTTGCTGGAACAAGGGACCCACATTTCAGGAGGGAAAATAGAGCCATTTAGTGGAGGGATCTGGATCCAAACTGGCATCTTTCGTTCTCCCTTTTGTATTTTTTTTTTTCTGCCAAGCTCAGAAAACCCAGTGCTTTTCAGTCTGGATTTATTCACAGGGGCAAATCGGGGAGGGAGAGCAGGAGGAGCTGTTATCCACCATGTGGTATCAATAGGTTGGTGGTAAAAAGCTTCTTGCTGCCAAAGAACACCAGAAATAACAGTGTCAAACATGTCTTTGTGAGCAATTATGGTAAATACACACACACACACATACACACGCTTACTAAAGATGAGGAACGTGAATATCTATATATAAATATATATAGATATATAGAGGCCTCCTGCTTCTCATCCAGTCTTCCCTGGGCCGGGATTAGAAACAGATTGAAGTAGCCTGAGAAAAAAACATTCGTGTGTCCTAATTCTCTCATTAAACAGTAGGTGGTACATCTTGCCATGTGTTTGATATCACGGGGGTTTGTTTCTCCCCATCGCTTTTGATGTGTCATCACTCCCCACCCATCACGAGAGAGTTTCCCAGTGAACTTCGCGCCTGCACCGCCTGTGCCTTCCCCCTCCTGCCTTGCAGCACGCCCCACGTTAGCCCTACGGCAGTAGCATCAGGCCTCCTCATGCAAAGTTTGCCGTGCACAACACACAAAACTGAAGGAAAAGACTCGTGGCTGGTGCCTCTCGTAAAGGGAGGTGAGGAGGCTACGGGACCACTTAGGCAATGAAAGCAAGACAGCTCCAACTGGAAGGGCAGGAAAATTTGCTCGGCCTGTTGCAGGAAGAGGTGTTGGGTAGCAAAACCTGTTTAGCTCATCCGGACTAGGTAAGCATCAGGCTTTTATTAATATAACCTGGAATTACACATCCTTTTTAACTGGTTTGAGGAAGGGGCTGAAAAAATTCTTCTCCCACCCACTCTTCCCCAAAAATGTGACTCATCAAATAAATGTACTTCTGCTTTCAGTTTTTTGCCAAGGTCTGCATAAAACTCTGAAGTAAAAAAGGGGAGTGAAAGAAAATCAGCATGAATTTAACAATTACAAAACATGACGACAAAAACACAGAATGTGATGCTGTCGACTAGAACATTTTTTGCACATCTCTGCCAATGTTTTCAACCAAACCAAACAAACAGATGATTCCTGTTCTGTTTCTGTTTCGCGGAGAAAACGACCTTTCTAATTTCTGCATGCACAAATCTTGTCCTTCTTTTGACCAGCTCAAACCACAATATTTTACGAGCATCCCACAGAGCTTTACGTAGCACATAGAGACTGCCCTGTGCTAACCTCATCCCTCCCAGCAGCATATTCCAGTGTAAATCCCCTCATGCGTGCATTCGGAGCAGCAAAGTCATGCCTTGTGGGGACCCGCGCAAAGGGAAACCAGGAGTTTCTAAGCATCCCCTGCTCCTCCTCCCGCTCCAGTGGCCAGGAAGCGGCCGGAGCCACAGCTCCGCTCCCCACAAGGCACCAGCTGAGCCAGCGCAGGCAGGAAAATCACGTACGTCAGGGGATGGAACAGAGATGACTTCTCTCCTGGAGCTAGACCAGGGTCAAGGCTGTGATCTGGGGCCACAGACTAGCATCTGTTTTGCTCCCAGAGAGCTCAGAGCTTCTGGGGGCAGGAAGCGACGTTCTGGCTCATGTTGGTTAGCACTCCTTTGCCCACCAAGGGAGTGAGATTTGTCCCAACGCAGCTGCCTCTGGGGCGGAAGGCAGCGGACTGAGAAAGCCCTGCACACTGTAATGCCCTCTCTGAAACCGGAGATGTGCCAGCCCTCGAGAACCAGCCCCTGTGCACGTGCGAAGCCTGGCACCCAAAAACCACCAGCTGCTTCCAAAAAGGTGCGGTCGTGTCTTCTTGTTTAATGTCCTTCTCCCAAGCTAATGACAATGGATGAAAGCCAGGAGGAGCTGGGTATTTCCAGAGGGTGATGACACCACTGATTAGCCCATCCTCTTCCCAGCCACCCGTTGCCTACACGCTCGCCCTGCTGCGCTGACTTCCCATCACGCGCTAACTGCGACAGCGCTGAGCACGTCGCAAACCCTGCGGAGCTAACCCGGCACACGAGGAGAAGCAGAGTCCCCACGGAGCTCATTTAAGGGTGACCGAGTCCGTTTCTTGCGATACGATTTGGGAAATCGGAGTTGAATGAATGGCTCCTCTTCCAATTCTGGCCAAGACTGTGGTTTTCCAGTGAGCGGGGAGGAGGGGACACATACCTTCAGAATGGTCTTTATGGATGGGAATTCATCATGGTTTATTTTCTCAAGACTCATGGCTTGTCACAAATCCTTTTAAAGTCATGAGGCCTGAAAGGGGGGGGGGGGAGAAAAGAGCATGTTTTGGTGTTATTTTTATTCAGATAGGAACAGTTAGTAAGTCATTCCAGTCCCGTAAGCGAGAGATTATAAAGCCATAGTCCCTTGGCCTTTTTCGCTTGGTGAGGTTTGGAAGAGGAGGAGGGCAGGAAAGGGTCCCCCACACTCAGGATATCCCCCTCCCTCTCCCACTCCAACTCTGACTCCTGCCCACATGCCCTAGTGCACCCTGCATCATTTTGGAAAATCTGAGTGGATTTGCTCTTTTTTTAGCCGGCGTGATCCTCACTCTCTCGCTTTGACACCGGGTGCAGTGCTACCGCAGCCCATGGCTGCTGTGTTGCCGTTCGTGCCCAAGGGAAGCGGTGGAGACAGGAGCCCCCCCGTTGCAGTCCTGCGTGGTGGCATTTTGCTCTCCTTTTCGGCACGCTGGCCTGGCTGCACAAACAGTAACACAGAGAAAACTCAGGGCTCCGTGCTACTATTTGGGACTTTTGGCTCTGAAAACGCAATTTTATGATAGGAATTTTTGCAATCATCTCCTGCACTGGGGGAAGAAAAGGTGCTGGGAGAGCAATCAAATCTCCGCCTCCCAAGAGGGCAAATGCAATAAGCAGTGTAATGCATCGCCACGGCTGGGAATCCGCTTCCCTCCTTCCAGGTGTCTCAGAGCGAGGTGCTAGTCCGACCCGCTCGGGCGACCTCAGCACCTCCCGAGGTGTGACACACTCCAGAGGTGTGTAAAATGGGGGGAGAAGGGCTGATCTAGCTTTAAATATTTACCTTGCAGACAGCAGCTATGGTGTCAAATCTTACACACCTTCCTTCTGTCAAACCTCAGGGGGAGTTTGCCCTGGGAAAGGGCCTCCTCATTCAAGGACACACAACATATTGGTTCAGCCTCTGGCTACTCCATTAGCTTCAGTGTCCCACAGTGTAAAATATTCTGCTATCTGTCCATGTAATATCACTCAGCATTATGGCTCCTGAGAGAATAGTCTTCTACAACAACACTAATAAATCGTGAATCAATTGAAGACCATCTCCCACAGGGTGTAGCTTATTGAGCTTGGTGGAACAGCATCCATTGACCTCCTAGACCCTGAAACAGCCTGACAGAGACTTAATGCAACAGCTCTCCAACCTTGCACACTAGGGCCTGGTACATCTTTCCCCTCATCTATGGCAACATCTGCCTAATGGTGAGTGTTCAGCCACGAGAGCTGGTGGTTCTCCAAATATTCACCTGCATAAATGCTTCTCCAAGACCGACAAGAGATGCCTTTATATCCCAGCCTCTCTCCCCCTGCAGTAAATCAATGATATGAACATCTCAAGATATGTCAGGGGGGATGCAGTATGCAGTCAAAAACGCAGATATACATTTGGCCCTCCTGAGCATGCCAAACTGGGCTCATGCAAGATGTTCGCTGAGATTCCTGAGTGCTTTCTATAGAACAGAAATAGTGGAGAAAATAAGAAATAATTAAAGCAAACCCATAAACATAAATTTCCAGCCTCAAAAATATTTTTTCTCAGATTTCTTTAGTTTCAGCATGAGAGTAAATAGGAAAGTCTTTGAGCAAGACATCCTCACAGATTCTACAGTTCATGCAAAGAAGCAGATGTAAACTGGAAGAACAGGAGGCACCAAAGGGGAAAACGTAGTGTTCAGCGTCATGATCGTAGCACTGTGAGGAACTGTATGTATTCAGACAGTCTGACCTCCTACAAAAGCCAGGCAAGAAATTGTCACCCCAAAATTCCTGCTTCGACTATAACTTTCGGGTGGTTTACAGCATATCTCCAAGAAAATCTCCCCAAATTTTAAAGACCTCAAGCAACTATGGATTCACCATGACCTTAAGCTAAACCCCTTGACAGTTCGACAGAAAACAGCTCCCCAAGAGAATATGCAAAAGGCACAGTGCACAGGAGCTTTAGCGGATGTACTGTCAAGGAAACTGAATAAGAAGTCCAGGGCCTGGCCTCTCTTTTCCATCTCTTTTCAAAGCCACAGCACCTGGCCTGAGGCAAAGCCCTCTGAACTCAACAGGAGTCTTCTCATTGACAAGGGTAGGTCAATTCATCCCAACTCTCATCACCTACTGCCCAGAGCTCACGCTAATTCTCCGTGCCAGCACTTCCCACTGCTCTGGGAAAGCTCCTTGCAGGCCCACTTAGCTCCTGAAGGTTGATTCCCATTTTTAACAGGCCAAAACCGCAGGATGCCAACTAATTGCTTCGTGAATGACCCCAGTGTTACAGGCTCCGCCGCCATAGCTGGGAGGCCATTCCACACGTTTATGGTGCCTCGCACTTCCTGACATCTGGTTCCAATTGGCGCTGTCTTTAGCCTCTATGAAAGCTCAAATGACCCCTTACCTGTGCAAAGGTACCAGCAAGCCGTAGGGCAGCCGTTGCTCTTAGGGGTCTCAGCAGATCAGCTTCCTCCGCTCCCTCAGGTCCCTCTCACGCCAACCCCATACTTAATTCCAGATCCACCGTTTCGGATTCAGCTTTTCAGCCACCCTGAACTCCTCTTTCTTTCTTCTCCCTTCTTTCTGCAGCCTTCATTCATTTAATAGATGATTTTTTTTTAGATTTTTTGGGTCCTTATTTGCTTCCCGTCTATGGTATCTCACTTAGACAGCGGGAAGTCAGTGCTTGCAGGCCTGAAGAGTGTGGAGGAGCAGGTTTTCCCAGGCACCAGCTTGAACTCGAGGCCTAGACTCAGCTAAGTGTGCCAAAGCTGGCAGTCTGTGCCTTGCCCAAGAACAAGATCAGGGCACACAAAAACGCAAGGCAGGAATCCAAACCGCACCTGCCAGGTCTCTAACCATAAGCCTGTTCCTTCTCCTGCCATTTTTGTCACCTTGTCCCAACACCTGACCGAGTCCAGCTTCTTCCCTCATTCTGTTAACTCCATTTTTTAAGCCATGGCCTAAAACCCAGCTATTCTCTGCCGTTCTCAGCCTGTGAATGACTAGCAAGCCAATCCACCATCCTGGTCCTTCTTCTGGCCCGGACGCTCTTCTCATTTGTCCTCTCCACCTTCAAGCTGAGGCGTTCTGCAACTCTGCCACCATCATATTGCCAAGGTAAGCTATCACAGGGCAGTGTCCAGCCCCCAATAAGCCAGAGCAGAGTTTTGATGCTCACTCACAACACAGCAGCCCACTTGTGAAACTCCTGCACGTACGTCCCCAGGAACAAATGCTGAACTCCAAGCCCTGGAAGATGGACCCTCTCAGCCAGCCAGGTGAGGGTGCAAAATCATCCTCATCCTGATGGCAACCAGAATTCCTCCCAGCTCACAGCTACTGTGCAAGATTACGTTCTCATTATAAAAGGTTACGGAGTCTGGTGGTCACATGAAGCTACCATCCATCAGGGCTCCTGAGCTCCATTTGCAACCACAGATTAACCTGCTGCCCTGTTACTCAGCTGCCACATGGTTTTGCAACTGCTACGGAGAGTCAGCCTGAGTAGAGGCACCAGTAAACAAGGCTGGAGCTGGGATTGCTCCTGGCAAGCTCAGCAGTGACTCTGTGTTTACCTTTTCCTTCCACTAGTATATTCTGTGGACAGGAAAGTGCCTTCACCACCTCATCCTTGCCTCTGCCACTGATTCTCTACGTAACCTTTGCAAAATCACATGAACTAGCTCAATTTTTTTTTTTTTGTCTGGACACTTGGGATAATTACAAAGCCCATTTTATTAACAAGGGGTTTTGAAATGCTCGGGTAAAAGGCCCCATAGAATTACAAAACTGCGTGATTTCTTTGTGTTTTGAGATTAATTACATGCCAGATATAAATCCTGACTAGGAACTGAAAAATTAATTGCTGCAGAACTGGAGCGGTTTTGAGTTCTTCCTCTTTTTTTATTTTGATTTCCTCAGTGTATTCCGAATCCAGTTTGCCCAAGGATTTTTTTTCTTGGTTGGGGCTACTCTGGATCCCATCAGATCAAGGCCTCTGGAGCCAGCACTAATAAAGAGCCCAGCACTACAGGTCTGGGTTCCTGACACACGGTGACTTCAGGTCAGAGACACACTTACGGACATCCTCACCCCGACCCGGTCAGGATCTGATTTAAGGCCCAGATATTCCAGATCGGCCTGATTTCCAGCTCTGTGTGTCAGGCAGGACCTTGCAGGAAGAGGGACACCGGCCGTACCACGTCGAAGCGGATGGTAGCTCCTGGAAGCAGGCTGCAACACTGACTTACCCAGCTGAGAAGCTGAGCACAAGGGAGGAAAAAGAAACCTTCAGGACTGGTTGCAATAAAGACATCCAGTCGATGCGTGCAAAAGCATGGATGCAAAAAAGCATGCAAACACCCTCTGTGCTGCCTGCAAGATTAGAAAGAAAACAGTGACAATTAGGGAGAGCGACCGCCACATTTTTCCATGCACTGTCTCTGGCCGAGGGGAGTTTTCCACCCAGGTAGGTATATTTGAGCGCCTGCGTCTCTCCACGCTTAGCCACACGCGCACGTAGGCCCCTCCGGGAGCATCTGCCAAGCACTGCTCGGCGCCCGCTCGCATGTAAGGCTCCTCGGGCTGACTCACATTTCTCCGTCCTACGCTCTCCTCCGGCGGCGGCCTCAGCCAAAGCCATCAGCGGAGCTGCCCGGCTCCGCAGCCGGCACGTCGCACCGGGGAGGCAGCGTGCCCTTCGGCACAGCTGGCTCGGGCCAGGCGCCCTCGTCCTGTAGCTGCATCAGGAGACACTTTGCAAAGGGCAATGTGGTTTTCTTGGGGTATGAGGTGGAAAAAAGCGTAGCGAGCCAGGCCAAGGGCGTTTCTCGGCCGCGGCGGGTCCGTGCGCGGCGGCGCGGCGGACGAGGGGTGGTTTGCCTGCAGAGGGCAGCAAGGGAGCACAGCCAAGCGCCGCGCCGGAGTCCGGCGTCCGGCGCCGGATTCTGGCTCCGATGGCTCTAGGACGTGCGCAAGCAGGACTCGGGCACACGCACGCCCCTGTCCCGTCCAGCACCCATCCCTGAAGGGCCGTGCACGCTCGGCAGACGCGTGCACCCACTCTACCACACCCGGGGGCGAGCACAAGCGTGCTCAGCCTCACATGCTCCCTGACACGCGCTGCCACGTGCATTTCTGTATTCCCAATAGCACCCTCAGACACACGTGCAATTGCACACGCATGCTGGAGAGCCTCTGGCCCCTTGCACACAGACGTGCCAGAAGGCATTGCCCAGAGAAGCATCACATCCGTACAGGAAAATATCCCCCCCCGGCACATGGATGCCTGGGAAAAGCCTGATATTGAAACACGGAGCTTGGCAGGTACAAGCGTGCCCACATGCCCAGGCAAACCTGGCCCCTGTGCATGCAGGATATGCCAGCACAGAGCTCCCCACAGCCCCCAGCACGGCTGCGCTGGCACTGGCATCCCCAAAGCAGACATTTATTAGAATTAAATTCCCTTTTCATCACTGCATGAGGGTGCATCAGCACAGGACTCCTGCTGCTGCATGCAGTTATCCCCTCCAGCGCTGCTTGGTGCCATTGAATGCTACATTTGCTGCTCAATCCCTGCTAAACAGCTTTTTTGGGAGAAGACGATGGGGGACACTCACTAAACCGAGACACCTAGGGAGATCCCAGCCTACATAACCACGAAGACATGCAGAACCACGCTCAGCGTTGAGGGCACACGACCCCCCCCCCCCCCAAAAGCTCCCACCCCTGCTGTCCCCAGCAGCCCAAGAGTCCTCCCACTGCAGGGCTCTGAAAAGCTCTTCGGGGCAAGGCAAGGTGCTCACACACAGGAGAGACCAGGCCCAGCAAAGCCTTTATATGCACTTAAACTTATGCACGTGAAAAAGCTCTTGGCTGGATCGAGACCCTAAGCACCAGGAAAGGGTGTAGGGGGGTATTTTTCCCAGCTGCACTCGTTGCAGTGCTTGCAGTCCCTGCCTCAAGCAGGAAAAGAGAAGGGGGAAAAATTATCTGACTGCAAACATCGGGCAGCCCTGCCCTTTGCAGCGAGGCCGCGAGGAGGAGGGCAGCGGTTTTGGCACCGGCTTCCCCAAGTGCTGTAGCTGGGCAGCCACACGGGGCGAAGTGGGTGGGCGCGGGAAGGAGAGGTGCTGGCAAAGCCCTTCCACGGCGTGCAGGGGCAGAAGGAGAGAAGGGAGATGGCAAAAAACCCCTCGGGATTGCTGGAAAGCCTAACCTGGCTGCAGGCGCATCCCGAGGGATGCTAGCCTGCCAGGAGCATCGTCTCCCTTTAGCTCCGCTCGCAGAAATCCTTGGCATCTTCCTCCTCCAGGAGCTTGTCGGAGGTGACCACACACAGGGCAAGCAGTTGGGAAGGAAGATCCCGGCATGGAGCGAGGAGCTATTTTGGGTCTCGGCTTCCCATGGCTTGTGTGCTCAGCTGCGAGCGGGTGACCGCGGCCCCATGCCCGACTGCAGCCCAGGGAGGGAGGCAGGTGGCTGGCGAGGAGGAGCAATGCCCACACAGGCCAACAGCCATGCCCTGTGCATGCATTAAAGCACAATATTAAAGCACAGCATGGCCAGGTTTTCCCCGAACCGGCTCCCACCGCCACACAGGGGGTGAGCAGCCCCACGTCCATCTCAGCCTGCGGGGAATAGCTTCCATGCATGGCTGATTGACCCCGTGATGTGCTCGGCAGCTCCAAGGAGACCTGCAAGCATCCTGGGACTGCTGTCCTCCATCCACGCTGACACCAAGCAGGAGCATCCCCGCGGCTGCACGTGGGAGCTGGTTTCTCCCCTTTCCTGGGGGACCATCCTTGAAAGTCCCCGTGTAAAACTCCAGCCGTGCAAAAACGACAGGCGCTGGGTTTGGCAGCCTTGGCAGGTCTTGGAAACCCCCTGGCCTTCAGGTTGCATCCGTGATCGCCCAGCTGTGGGGATGCCACCGTGCCTCAGTTTCCCCTCTGCAGAAGGCTGCTGGCTCCTGGTGCCATTGCAGGGACATTTGTTTGCATCTGAGTGGCCCCTTCGTGACAAGGGCACTTGCAGAGCCCCACACAGGCGCCGCTGTCGGCAGAGCTGGGACCAAACAGCAAATAAACGGTGGCCTAAAACCCAGCTCCCTGCGGCTGCTCTTGGTCAACAAGGAGAAAACCGAATATTAAAGAGCTGCTCATTAAGTGAACACGGTCCCTTTGGTCTCCAAGAGGCAGCGACACTGCTGAGCCCGCGACCGCGCCGTTCGGGACAGCGGCATCGTTTACTCACCGAGGGGAGCAAATCAAAGCACCGCGACCACATTTCACTTTGGGGTTTCCCAGCTTTCGCAGCCCGGACTTTGCAGCCACACTAATGCCTTCTTTTAAGACGCCTTCCAGAGGTTTGTTTTCCTACCATTAAAAAACAAACAAGTCAGATAATCCCTGTTGGGGAACCGTAAGATTCCCGGGGTCATGGGCAGGATGCTGGTGCATCGCTCCGCTCACGTGGGCTTGCGTTTAAGTGAGATTGGCAAAGGATGGTTATGCAAACAGGGGCTGGGGGAAATGGGATGCTTCACATCACGCTTTGTGGGCATTTGAGGTCCTTTGGGCTGCAAGGGAGGAGAAAACGGTGACGGCAAGGCTGAGCAAGCAGCCGCCCTGCAGCGTCTGCCGGCGAAGGTGCCGGTCCAGCCTGCTTCCACCTTCCCGAGGTATCTGGGCAAAGATAACAGCAGGGGAGCTGAACTAGAGAAAACCTCCCTGGAGAGGGCATAACCAGAGAAATCAGCATTTTATGCATTTTTGTTCCACAGGTTGTGCCTGTACCTACTGTCTTTGCCTGCCTGTACGCACTGATGCTTGCTGGACTTTCCTCCCGCGTTTGTGCCCGATTGCTTCCGAGCTTCCAGCAAGGGTAAAAGCCTGCAGCAATGATCCCCACAGTTCATGCACTGTGGAAGGGAGGGAACTGCCCAAAACGCCCTCCACCATGGACCGGTCAGATCCGCAGGACTGGTTCCTGCTCTACCCAGAGCTACGCGACCTGGCTCTTGCCTGCCTGACGCTCCAATAATCCCGGAGTAACTTCCCTCAAGAATCAGAGTTAAAGAGACGTACGAACAAGTGGAAACAGAGGCATGCTTCCCCTCTCCCACCAGAATAACCCTACCACTTTCAGCCAGAGCATGCACGGAAAATTAGGCCCGTGATATTTCAGACTAGAGCTGGAGCTAAGATGTGAGGCTTCAGTCAGCCGTAGCGCGTCCATCTGCCAAAAGGATCAGACCAGGGGAGCTTTACTTATGTAAACTCCATGGCTAAATTTATCCTCCCTAACCAAGGAACGAAGGTTTTTGGTTAATCCAAGCTCCTAAGCGGAGCATTTCCTTTAGCACTCAGCCTTACAAACAGCGAAGCCAGGCTCATCAGCCTTAGCTTCGTTACAGATTCACTTACAGTGGTGTGAGACATCCTTGGTGAAGTTAATGATGCCGTTGCATGGAAGGGACAAAAGGACACCTCTGCATGAAAAGAAATAGGCTGGATTCATGTTGCCCCTTCAATTTTCAGCTCAAGCCAAGTTCATTTTAGCAACAGACCTGTTGTACTGTTTGCACCCAGTGCAATAAATATTTGGAAACTGCAGCAGAGTGGCCTGAAGGAAGCACAACTGATTGTATTTTTTTTTCTTCCAAAAGTGATGCCACTTTCAGTGTAAATCTTAGGAGAGGGCCAGGAAAGGTGCTGCAGCCTCTGAATTCAGCCAGCTGCCTGCAGTGGGAGGCAGGTTGGTGCTCCGAGAGCCTCCTGGACCCTGGACTGTTCCTGCGTTTATTCGTGGGATATGCGGGAGTCATCACAACCCCCTGTGGAAATGTGTCTGCTTCTTGGCCAAAGCACGGCAGCTGCTGAGTTAGAAGGAATATATAATAACCGGCTAAAAGGGAGAAGCTGGGCTTGTAACCTTACCGGGAGGGCAGGATACAGCCATCCCCAAATCCTTATTGCAGCCTGGATCAGGGTCACGACTCCTGGCTCTCCCTCACGGCCTTTCGCTAGCAGGGGGACCAAATGCACCAAGTTTCCCTTGGTCCCTTTTTACCTCTTCTGGAAAACAGACAATTCCCCTGATGGCACAGCATGCAGGGCAGTCTCATTTGCAAGTTTATTAATACTCAGAAATGGCTTCGGGATCCTCTGACCCCAATAGCAACCACTGCTGTACCGGTGCCCTTGATAAACGCAGACGTGGGGCTTCAGCCCTCACATCAAGCCCTGAGGTCCAGCCTACCCCATAGCTGGAGGTCCATAAAAATAAAGACAGAGCCCGCGTGGCCTGTGCTGAGTATGCAGCTCAGCCAGCGCTGGAATATTTTCCCAGCTTGACGGTAGCACCCGGAGTGTAAATAAACCACAAGCTGCAAAGCAGGAGCGTGCCTCGGAGGCGGGCTGGAGTCTGGGCTGGCATTTCTGACCCGGGCAGCCGGGAGGGCTTGGATTGTGTTTTGGGGTCATGGAAACGGCGCTTGCACGTTCGCTTTGTTTAGACGTCTGCACCGCAGGGCCGACCACGTCCGATGTCCTGTTTCCCCTCTCTTTTAATAGCCGGAATAACCGTCTGGCCGTGCGAACCGGCCACGCTCTCGGGCGACGAGCCCTGCCACCAAGCTGCCCCGGGAACGCGCAGCCCGGCCTCGGCGCCTTCCCCGGCTGCGTCACCGCCTTGCGCTAAAACCAGACACCGGGACGCACAGACACCCGTGGCCTTCGGCCAAGGCTTCCTCAGAGCTGGCGGAGGGGACGCAGCCAGGAACAGGAGCACCGCGGCCGTCGCTGCTGTTTGCCGCCGCGCGAGGGCCAGCCCGCGCCCCAGGACCTTCCTGTCTCCGGGTTTGCACCAGCTCAGCTCCCGGCACAGGGTGCTCAGATCAGCCTCAGATCAGTTATTTAGACAGCGAGGACGCTAAAGGAAAGGTTTCCTCGATTTTGGTTCATCCTCTTCTGTCATTTGCAAAAATTCAAATGCAGGAGCTTTTTTTCCTATGTATAAAGAGCCAAATCCACCTCTCCCACATATTGCAGTAAATCAGGCTAATGTTGGTGCTGATGATGCCAGTTTTTGACCAGTAATAGAGGATCTGAGAGCATCATTTGGTCCAAGCAGATCAGAAATTTAATGAATCCTATTGTAATCTTTCCTGAGCACAGGACCAGGTCCTCAGCATGAGTTTTCCTAAGGGCAAAACAGGAATTTACAGCCTGCTGGAAAGGTATCTCTGATGGGTTTGTACAAGTGCTGGTCACTAAATTGGCTGGTCCTGGGGGAGACAAACGGACCATCAGGCCAGCAAACACCAAAGGAATCAACAACACTCGTGTCATCTGCTGAAGCACTTGCACAGCAGAGCTGGTTTGTGTTTGTCCATCAAGAAGCTCTCAAGGACCTGGCCAACTCCTCTCCCTTGGGAAACACAACGTGGCGATGAACATCTCCAGCTGATCTTGTCGCTAGGCACGACCACCTTTTTCAGCTCAGATACTGGCCACCCCAACATCTTGGGTTTGGCAGAGTCATGGTCTTCTGGCTGCCTGAAAGCACACCTGTCCTCTCCTGGATTTCCACCAACCCAAGCCAGTCAAGCCCAGTCTCCATCCACTTTTCTACTCCTTTGATACCTCAGAAACCTTCACCACCAGCGGGTGCAACACAGCTCCTGTGGCATTTTACAGCAGCCCGCTCGTGAACCGCTCCTGGCTGCAATCGCTCAGGTTTCCCAGCTGCATCCTTGGCAGCCGGGCGAGGACACACAGGGATTTCTCATGCACCCGCACATGCCCCTTCTCCGGCACGAGCGCTCATGCAGGCACCCACCCTGGCCACTCCAAGCCTTGGTCAACGTTCATGGGTCCACCAAGTCCTCTTGGCCTGGTGACCATGCCTCTTTCGAAGCAGCCTCCTACACCTTTGCCATTTCTACGCTCCCGCTGGGGATTTTCCATCCTCTGGCCCCCCTTTACACACACACGCGTTTCTGGGCACAGAGTCGCTCCAAGCCAAGGGCTTTGCTGGGAGCAAAGCAGGAGCAGCCATGCAGCCCAGGTAACTCCAGCGCGGCTCCCCGCGTGGCTCCCTTACTAGATGCCACATCTCCAATACAGACCGAAAGCCCCAAGTATGAACACTCAACGTAGAGATTCCCCACAAAGCAGAGGAAAAAAAAAGAAGAAAAATAAAAAAACAAAAGTAAATAAAATGCATTTGGCAGATCCACTATTCTCATTAAATATTGCTCAGAGAATTAACAACTTAGAATTAACAGAGAATGAACAAAAACAGCCAGATGACTCAAAAACCTGCAAGAAGTACAGGTTGCAGTGAGAATAAGGCAGTGTATGGAACAGACTGGAATTTTTGGTAACCTGGACCCATGCAAATAATGTGCCTTTTAACACAGCTCCGGCTCCTGCCTGTGGGAAACGAGTGTTGAAGGCTCATTCTCCGGAAAGCACCACTCCAGCAGGCATCTAGGGGCCAGAGGGGCCAAGGCTGCCGAGGACAGGTCCCATCGCAGAGTCGTGAAAGAAAGAAAAAAAGCCGAGCGCGATCCGTGAATGCAGAAATTCCCAAGGGAGATGAACTCTCCTCCATGAATCCTGTCGCGTGTCCTATGTTTTTAAGAGGATGCTGCACAAATGGATGATGGTGAGCAAAAGAGGCAGCAAAATGATTCAGAGGCTGAAGGAAAAATCCCTTGCAGCAAGAGACTCCATGAGCTCAGTAGCTTTTCCTTAGCTTATCAAATAAAAAAGAAAAAAGCTGAGAGAGCTGATTTGATTACATCGTGCAAGCCTCTTCGCAAGGAGGAAAACCTGGGTCCTAAAGGACTCTTTAACCTAGTGGTGAAAGGCAAGAACAAGAATTAATAGCTGAGAGTCAGACAAATTACAAGTGGAAATAAACAGGGAGGGTGATTAACCAGATGAGCTGCCGAGGGAAGGGGTGGATTCGCCGCCGCTTGATTTCTTCAAGATGGGGTGCTTTCCTGGAAGACGTGCCTCTGCCGAACTCAAGTAATGGGGCACAGCGCACAGGTAAAAGGACGAAATTTAAGGACTGTGTTCAGGAGATGAAACAGGATGATCTAATGTCCCTTCTTGGTCATAAACTTGATGGATCTAGAAACCTGTGAAAGTTGGCAAAGACGCATTTCCCCGGTCTGTCCCTGCATACATAATGTTTGCCTGATTTAATAAAACCTCATATTAGAAACAGCTTCCTAATTTTCTGTGACAGCAAGGCTTTCAAGAGCAGGCGTTACCCAAATGGGCCCGGTAACAAAGCTTTCTTCATATCCCACTCACCCCTAACAAGCTGTGTGATGTCTCCGGATGAGACTAGAGCTTAGGACTGACTCGAGACTTAGAGCAACTTACTCCTCTTTCCGCTAAGAAAAACAATACAGAAAATGGCACAAGCCTAACACCTGAAAACAGCGCTTCATTTCCAAAAAAAACAATAATTTTGACCTTATCTCAGGCTGGTTCGGCATCACTGGCACCAGAGGATTTGCGTCGCTGCGGGAGCAAATTCAGGCTGAAGGGTGTTTTTGGAAGGAGGCTGCGCAGCCAAAAGTGGCAGTCGCTCGCGGGAGCGAAGCCCTCAGCCTGCAGCGAGGCAGGAACAAGTGCGATTTACTGAGTGCGACTGAGACTTGAGCTAGCGCAACGCCACCGTGGAGCTGTGCCATGCATAAACCCACGGCGGGGAGCGATGAATCATCTCCGCTGAATACAGAAACTCACTTCTAGAAAACTTTCTCTCCAGCCGCCCATCAGCCCACCAGACTTTATTTTTTCTTCTTCCTCCATTCATATTCCCGAAAACCTCCTATTGAGTAACTCTTAACTCACTCGGGGTGACATTCCCGTAGCCCGTGCTTCGTATAAATGCCTCCAAAATCCTTACGTTAGGTCTTAACAGGACGTGGCCTCTTGCTTGCCTTCAGCACAGGGATAAATTCCACTCTAATAAATGCGACTACACCAAATGCTTCTAAAGTGCTTTGACAGTACCCCATTAAAGAAAGGAAATTAATATTAACACCTGGTAGTCCTGGAATTAGCTCCGGAGAGCAGGACGCTTTGCCTTCTCCTGTGCTGCCCATCTTGAGACGGATTCAGGGACAGTCTGGAAACCAAGTGTGGATTCGTCTGCATCCGCTTGAAATATGTGAGTCTGACTTTTTTAAACAGAAACCTCTGTGATGGTAATTAAAATGCAAATTGTCAATGGGTCAATATAAATAAAAAGCCTGACCACACAGAGCTTGTGGAACAGGTTTGGAAAGGGCTCAAACCCACTTCTCCCCCCACGCTTCCAGATTTATTACCTTAGAAGTAGAAACAGAGCCCAATAGGCCTCATGGATTTCAAGTTTATTTGTGGTTTCAGAGTCACGGCATCGAAATTTCCCTCCTTTGACGTGGAACATCAGATGTTACCAGAGAGAGGGATGTTGATGCGCTTAACACAAAGCAAAGCAGGCTTGATCCCAAAGTGCTGCCAGGGAGCCACTGGTCACAGTGATAAAGCACTTTGCCTTCTCCAAAGCCTGCCCCATCCCTCCCAATCCAACACCCACAGGAGCTGGGAACTACTGGGCTATCCCGAAGGGGAAAGAGGGAAACTGAGGCACTAAGCAGCTGAGAAGGGCCTCAGTGCTGGGCGTGCAAACAAGGCCGTTGCTGGGTGGGGTAGAAGAGGAAGGTAGGCTTTTCTTCTTGGTGTTGGATCCTCCAGGCAACCTTCTTAACCACTTACACCATTCCTTTCCCCAAAACCTTGTACAAGCTTATAAAACAGCAAAGATCTTTTAAAAAAAATAAAAATAAAAAAAATCAAATCAAATCAACAAGCTAGAGCCATGGAGCCTTCTGACAACACCTAGATTTGCATTTCCTAACCAGCACAGTGCCCTCCAAATTCAACCGGCAGAACGGGAGTCCCGTGCATGCCCTGTGCGTAGGTGCATGGAAGAGGTGTGCACTGCACACGAGTGCGTATAAATACACAACGGTCGTGGGATAACATTGTCTTTCATCTACCCGAGAGCCCTGGGGTGATCTGCACAGAAGGGGAGACCGTTCAGAAGAAACTCTTTGAGCGTGAGAGACAGAAGAAAATGGAGCAGGTTAGTAATTCAGACTTGATTTCTACAGAATCCAGGAATAATTCGGAGTGGAAGGGACCTCGGGAGGTCACCTAGTCCAAACTCCTGCCCAAAGCAGTGGGGACACTGCTCAACAACCTGCCACACAAGTCTGCCGTTGCAGGAGCTGTAGTCAGCGATGGTCAAGGACTCGGCAAGACAGAGAGAGACCTGCTGCAGCATCAATGCCGGTTTTGGACACAACATGGAGGGGCCAACCAGAAGATCAAGTGCTTGACCCTGGCCCCATACAGCAGGGATGACAAAAATTGCATCGACTTGCAGGATAGGAGACAGTGAATTTGGGGGGGAAGGGGAAAAAAAAGAAGAAAAAGACTCAGAGGACTCGCTGATGAATTACTGCTTGGAGTTTCTTATTTGCCTTATCAGCACTGCCTGAAAACTTGCTTGCTGTGACAGGGTGATTCAGAGAGGTCCAGCGTTTCAAGCACTATAAACCTTGGTGTATTAATCATGAGGGGACTTTCCTATAAATTGACCTTAACAGGCAGGTTAGCTTTAACAGGGGGATGACCCTGTGTCCTCTCTGGATCCTTTTTATGTAGCTTTCCGTGGACAAACACTGGTTAATTTTCTCAGAGTAATATGACACATTAATTTACTCGGTCCAGATTTGCCCACAAGGCCCCTTCACTGCCCCAGCGAGCGTATCCACCCCATGATTAATATCCAGCGGAGGAAATGTTCTGCTTTATTAATAGACGCAATAATGTCTGTCTTAATGAGACTCCTGCAAAAGCAATTTGAATACTCAAGGGCTTCTGTTTTTAAATAAACTGATGGGGAAGAAGCTGGCTGCCTCAGACCAGCTAGAGACTGGGGTTTTGAGCTAATTGCTGCAATCGGGCCCGGCTCTTCCACGATTTTTTTTCCTCCAGCCCCTTCAGATGACATGGAATTTCCTTTGATTTCCGGGGAAGTTACTGGATATCATCTGCCAGCGAAGTACCAAGAGCTATGACTGTGGCGGGGTTTCAGTCCGCTTGCAGACCAGAGGCATCTGGAGCAACGTGCGCTGCTTCGCCAGCGGGAGCTGGAAGCTGCCGCATCCTTTTGCAGACACTACGCAGCTGTTAAAGCTCTGCGCTGCTTCGGTCTAAGGTCAGGCAGTGCCTCCTCCGGCTTTTGCCAACACCTCCGCTTCTTAATCCAAGCCCCCCCTTCCGTGATGACGTTTTCGCTGGCTTCCCACCCTTCCCTGTCCCCAGCTCCATGACCTCACATGAGATCAGGACACCAGTTTCGGGACGAGGTTCTGGTTTTTGGTGGTCTGCAGCCCAGCCCTTCGAGCCTGCCAGGCACGACCGGCAGCGGTGCTGGTTGTCACATTGCTGGCTGCACCTCACTGACCCCTCACCTTCCCATCCCACGCTGCCCCTCTTCTAAAAAAGATTTACGAGCCGCAACATCCAAAGAGAGGGATCTCCTTTGAGAGGGATCCAAAAGAGGATGAGACAAGCTGGCGGGAGCACCTCTGCCAGCGACTACAAAATAATCCTGGAGCAGGATCAGACCAGGACAACCCTAACCAACCAACGGCCCTAACCCGAGGTTTAGCCAGGAAAGGCTCAGTCTACACCTGCCCCGTTTCTTTTACTTATTTCCTCGATATTTGCCACTGGCCACTCTCGGAGACAGGATATACGGTAAGGTGGATGCAACAGCTGCTCTTACGTTTAACAATTTGTGAGTACCTGAATAGCACTTCTGTGCTTGTTTCGGGTCGCTCTATGTAATCCATCACCATAATACATAGGCACGTCCAAAGAGCAATCTTTTCCTACTGAGCAGAATGATTCCATGTAGCCATAATTAGACAAATATTGTTAAAGGAAAAGCTATATATGAATGTAGACTAAACATAGTTCTTATGCCAGATAAAACTGTGTTCATTACACTGAAAGAGGAACTGTTCGTGCTATAACAAACGGTCAAACATGATACTTCAGAACAAATATACATATATACTCCATCTATATTTATAATGTTGAAAAAGCATATAAAAGCCTGATCCAGCTTCCAACGCAGTCAAAAAAAAGACAACCATTGACTTTCCTGCATGTTGGAGGACACGAAACATTAACACGAACTGGAGGACACAGGTAAGGTCGTTTGGATGCTGGTCTTAGACTATGAGAGAGAAACGTTCTTGGTGCGAGTGAACTGACTGCTCAAGTTGCTGTCTGAAACATTCAGGGAACATTTGTTTTTGGAGTCCAGACTCCTTAGCATTAGTAGGACATGCAGGGATGCGTTCAACAATACTTTAATTTAATTTTCCATGTTGTCTAATGGTGGCTTTGAGAAGTTATCGTATACTGTTTGAGCGAAGTCCCCCCGATAGGAGAAATGGAGAGACAGAACCTTAAGCAGATCTGGAGCAATGTCTAAAATCCTCCCCTCTCTCGTCCCATTTAGCCCTGTCTAGGTCGAAATGCAAAATTATTCTCCTCATGCTTTAACTGAGAAACAGGTTAACGGATGAAGTGCTGAAGGTTGTGCTACTGAAATGCAGCTGGGCAGTCTGCACTGATTTTGACCATGGAAGATGAGGTTGAAATGAGTAAAATACACTTTCCCAAGGTCTCTGTCTTGCAGCCCCTTCCCTGCGTGCTGTAGCTGGCACTTTCTGATCTTCATCATCCCTGGCAAGCTCAGGTCACCGGGGAAAGAGCATTTTGAGAGGATCACACATGCAGTCTCAATGTGAAGTCAGTCTACGTGTAGAATTTCTACCGATGGCATTATCAGGCCACAGTGTGCAAACAACCATGCTTCAGGTTAGAAGAGACCAGCACAAAATTTCCACGAGCTTTTCAGGGCAGACACCACCACTTTGCTGGTGTGACATGCTGTACGACTGAGTCGGGCTATCCAGCAACCACCGCGTGCAAACAACGATTTTCAGCTCCTCCAAGCCAGCAGCAAGAAAAACTCTTTCTTGGTCTGGATGAACTCAGCCAACCTCTAATGAAATCCCCCGGAGGGAACAAGCGTGAAGCCTCACGGGGATGTGCTAGCTCAAAACACTTGTCAGCCTGCAGCTCTGTGTCTCTAAACTGCAAATGTAGATGATCTGTTTACACAAAAACACACACACAGACTTTGGAGACTTGCAACATGACCTGGAAGCTTTCCTGCCCCGTCTCTCTCACATTTTTCCATGCAAAGCTTTATCACGTTTAGTTTATCCTATCAAAATCACACACCAGCAGTTTAATCGCTAATCAGGAATATGCTATAAACCAGAATCTGGGCATACTCATCTGGTGTACAGGAAAACTTTCTTTTCCAGCTGGGATAAATTGGAAGTCTCCACAGCACAAGCGAGGAAGGAGACCTTCAAAAAGAAATATTTGCCAGAAAGCCGTTTGCTGTCCAATTACCCTACATGCTTTTTGCTGTCACAGTTGATCACTTTTAAATGTATGGATCGGACATTTATAAGCTATCAAGGATATTCGGGTACTATAATTTATTATAGCAATATTTGGGAAGAAGCAGTAGAATGGATACTCGGGTTTTAAGCCTATTTCTGTTAGGAGGCCAGCAGGACACTGGGTGCATCCAGCATATTAACGTGGACATCTTCCCTGCAAGAGTCAAAAATCAGTCTCCGAAGCACCCAGCGCTGCCCACTCCCAGCACTAGCGTGCAGGACACGAGACTTTGGGACAGACTCGGTTTGCAGTGCCCTGAGCACTGCCAGCTTCGTGCTCTCTCCCAGGCGCACGGTGCGCTGAACCCAAGGGGAGGGTGGCCGAGCGCTTTGGGGTGGCCCCCGCAGTCCCAGTCTCCCAAGGAAAAACTCCAGGATGCTGCTGGCCTGTTTGAGACGTGCTCCCTATGGCTTTGGTCTGAAGCTGGGCGCCGGTGGGGTTTGTACGTCGGCACAGGTTGGAGCCGAGGTCTCTCCCAGATCACCTCGAGGAAAGCCCTGACTCCAAGAAGCCACCTGCACCACCTGGAAGCCAACCAGTTTCTCCTGCCGCTCTTTTTTAATAACCCATGTGAAGGTTATTTTAGCTGCCCTTCAACATTTTGCACCATCCCTTTTAACTTGACCTGCCTAGCCATCCCCTTAGAAAGGCCTAAACCCAGAGCCTAATCCTGACTTGTAAATTAAAGCCATACTTCAACCGACCAAGGGGGAGCAAGCCCACTCCAGCAGCTCGGTTCATTTTGCAAGCGGCGTCTCTCAGGGGTCTGCGTTCAGAAAACGAAGAAGAAGAAAAAAAGAAGTCCATGCATGCATACACACTCACACACCCCTTTTCTGCACTCACACAGCCTTTAAAAAGAAAGTTTCCAAGAGCTGAGCTGAAGTTAAAACAAAGCGAGTAACGTGAAACTCGGTCTTGGAGCCGAATGGAAAGTACGGGCAGCACGACTGACCCGCGCCGCCGTACGGGAGCTCCCGCGAGGCCGCCCTGCAACGCCGCGGGCTTCTGCTGCAGCAGAGCGAGTCGCATCGCCTCCCTCCGGGGCGGTGCAGCTTTTCAGTGAAGCCCTAAATAAAATAAATAAATTAATTAAAATGAAGGGGGGAGGGGGAGGGGGAAGAAATCCCAAAGAGAAAAGGCCAAAAGGAAATGACCTTCCCTGCTATTAAATAGGTGACAGACGGGTATTACAAATGCATCATGGGTTGGAAGGGAAAGAAAGGGCGAGGAGGTGACACATCGTCCCACTTCGGCTCAGGGAGAGGCTGGGAACGGGACAGGACCGCGAACGAGCACAGCCGCACGGTGGTTTTTGGCGACGGCCGGCGCGGATGCTGCAGGGCTGGGGCTGGCAGGATACCTCCAGAGCGGCAATCAGGAAAAGCGAGCAGCCGCAAAGCGCCGAAGGGAGGGAACGGAGCCTCGGAGCCTCTGGCTGCGTCGAAGGGACACAGTCTTGGGTTGCACAGTCATATTTTCCAGCCAACTGTAAAGGGCTCTATTAATTCCTCAGGCCTTCGCTTTCCTTTGCATGTGAAGGGTTCACAGAGCAGCAGCCTCCTGCTTTCTAGCAGGCAACAGCAGAGCTCACTTTATGGGGAGAAGAGCACAGAGACAGAAGCTCAGAGACAGAATTAGTTAAGTAATTACCTAACTAATTACCTAACGATTCACCTGAGCCCTCCCAATCCCACCAGCAGCTTGCCCAAGCTCTGCCCCATCTCATGCAAAGCAGTTCCTCCCACCACCTGGTTCGCAGAGGGTTAAGACCAAAAGTTCCTAAAATTTTGGGGTTTGGGGGCTCAAAGGAGGCTCTGCTCGTGGCAGATTCGGGGACGCTTGCAGCTTTGCTCAGGAACAGGTTGCCCAAGCAGGCAATGGCTCGGTAGCCCACGTGCAAGACGAGGGAGGGCAGGGGCCAAAGCACCTGCTCTCACCACCCAGCAGAACCACTGCTCCTGGCCCATGGTCCGCAAGGACACGGGGTCCTTCCTGCCGAGGCTACCCCATCCCACCCCTGCGTGGTGCAAGCTCCCAAAGGAGCTAGCGGCGATGGCCGGGACCCGGGGGCAGCTGGAGACAAGCTCCCCTCCTGTCCCTCCTCCTCGGTCCTGCCCAGCACCTGTGTCCCTGATGGGTGCTGGGGAGAGGCCGACAAGGATGGCTGGGATCTGCCCGAACGACAGGTCGCCAAGGTGGGAAGCGACATCAAGCAGAGTCACCTGCAGCGGGTTGCTCAGGGCCCACTGGATTTTGACCATCTCCTGAGACGGAGACTCCACAACCTCCCTGGGCAACGTGTTGCAGGGCTTGACTGCCCTGGCAGTAGAAAAGCTCCTTCTTGTGTTTAAGTGGAATTTCCTGTGTGTCAATTTGTGCCTCCCGCCCGTGGCTGCCACCATCATCTTGGCCATACTGGGGGGAGCAGAGAAACCCAGCGGAGACCGTCGCTCCAGCCACAGGGTCCCCCAGCTCCCAGATAGGTGCAAAACTCCCAGTTCCCAGGACAGGGGCGTTACCTCGAGTCCCCGAACCGGGAGGGCACAAGCCCTTCGAGAAGAGATGCGAAGGGATGTGAAATAAAAGAAGGTTTGGAGAAGGTGTGGAGATTCAACTCTTTTTATTAGGGAAGTCTATAAAATAGCCACATGGATTTTTTTTTTTTTTTTAAGATCACAAAATACACAACATTCATTTTAATATGCGACACATAATATTATATACATATTAAAAACCACATGACTGAAACACATGTTCACACGGCACCAATTTCATAACGAAAAACCCCACAAGTGCTTTTTTCTTTTTTTTAATATTAAAAACAACTGTGATAAAACATATTAATATTTTTCCAGACAATGTTTACAATAAAGAGAAAAAAAATCATATTTTACTAAATAACAAATATTTAACAGCAAAACTTTATACTAAATATCTATTTTGAATTATAACAAAAATAGTACTTATAATAGTTTATAAAGACAGACCAAAAAAAAATTTTGTGTATAAAATAATATTATAGCGAATTGGACTGTGCTAAGAAAAAAAACAAAAAAACAACATTTCTGAGATTCAAAGTGCTTTATTCTGCAAACCCACTGCAGCAACTTTTTTAGTCAAGTTATACTAGTTAGGAATGGTAAAACGAAAGCATGACTTGCTTATGCCTAGATAAAATACGCGCACACACAAACATTATATATACATATGATGTAGGCATTATATATATAATGGATGTATGCATCTTGCATGAGCTCTCTCCAGTCAGTCACTCATTCAAAAGCATGTTTGGTTTTCACTGTAATGACGTTAAAAGACAAATTTGACCAGAAGCCTTCACTGATTTCGTGTTCAAGCGACCGAGACCGAGGCCTTTCTGCGACTTTGCTAGCGACACAGTGGCTGGAGCTCCCTCCCGAGCCCGTTGCAGAGCCGTCAGCGGGCTTTCGGCTGGGCCCTTCAACCTTCCTCGCCACCACCATCCCCCTTCTCGTCTCCCACCTCCCCCTTTCCTCCTCCCCTCTCTCCCCCAAGTACACTTCGACAGCTCGGACACGGCCCCGGGGCAAGCGGCAGCGGGTCTCCAGTGCTTGTTGCCCCATGGCTGTTCCCTACGGACCGGCCTTCACTCCTGTCCCCGTGTCCCCTGAGTGGCCGTCACTGGGAAAGACCCCGGACACCTACCTGTCCCCCGGCGCTTGCCCCCGGGAGGCTCGGCCCGTCCTGCCCCGCTCCGACTGTGGTCTCTTTTGGGTCTTTGTACTCTGGGATTTCCTCCTGATTGCAATTAAGCCAGTTTTATCGCTGGGAATGTTTTCTTTCCATCAGGGACAAGGAATGCCTGAAATCTCCTGACGGTGCCTGAGTCTGCGGCGTTTCCGTCAAGATTTCCAGGATTGCAAATCAGCTGAGCTTCCGCTTCAGGGACGTGGTCCCAAGTGACCACGTAGCCAGGGGCTCCTGAGACCTAGCTTTTGGGTTTGACGTGTTGCTCACAAACCACGAGGCAAGGTCTGGAGCTGAAGAGCACCCCTGAGAAGACTGAGAGTTTTGTTTCGGGTTAAACCAAAGCCTTCTGCTACAAGCCAGTAACGGTGGCAGGGCAGCAAGTCTCCGAGACCACCTTGGCTCGAATCGTGCACCTCGGTGCAAGTGGAGAACGTCCGACTAGATCGTCCTGGATGATTTCTGGCAGCTTGGCTCACTGAATTCAACCTCTAGTGCTTCCCCCCGCTAGAAAACTGCCTCCCTCTTCACTGGCCCCGACCAGACGACGGGCAGCCGAAGGCAACCATCGCCATCGCTCACTTAACACTTCCTTAGACCTTCCAAAGAGGCGCCCGCTCATCAAAAGCACAACCTGCAAAGCAACCTGGTAAGAAACACCTGCCTTTCTCTTCTCCCTTCCCATTTCGGCCCCTCTGACGTCTCTGGACACGGTTAGACGGGCAAAGCCAGGCCGCCCGCCCACACCTTCGCGCTTGCACTGCTGCGGGTAGGAAGGTCTCGGCTGCCGTTCTTCTTGGAGGGACGGGGGACGGACGGGACTGTGCGACGCCAGGCAGGGAGTTCCTCCGGGATAGAAACGCCTCTCCGGGGCGATTCGGAGAGGGATTTCCCGGACATCGATTGCAGCCGCGAGAGCAGTAGCAGCAGACACGGCGTATGGTACCTGCTGCCACCCTGGAGCCTGGTGTTGGCCTGACCCCAAGCCCCCGAGCGTGGCCATCCCGAGCACCCGGGGCCCTTCGACGTGTCCCCGCGCGCACGGCCCCGTCCCATCTCAGCACCACAGCCTGGAAGCTTCTTGCATGGAAAAAAACCCAACCCAGCGAGAGAAGCCCCGCGGCAGACCGAACGCGAGATACCTCGGTGGCCGCTGGCCCGTGCCGGGAGCCTCCGCGGGGACGGCCCCTCTCCGGGAGAGCCCTGGGGCAGCGGGGGGCCGGCTGGCGAGGGGCCTCCCGCTCCGTGTCCTTCCCGCGCCGCTCTCCCGTCGCCGAAAAACGCCCCGGCACGGGACAAACAAACAACGCATCCGTTGGCTTCGTTCGAGATCACCTTTAATGTCGACGCCTCCCGGGAAAGGGGGCACGCCGGGAAAAAAGGAGCAGCTCCGAGCGGGGCTCCCGGTGGGCCGTGGGCCACCGCCGGACCTCGGGGGGGGGGCTGGGGGGGTCGAGGTCAGTGCGCACATCCCGAGGACCCAGGGAGCCGGCGGCGGGGAGGCAACGGCGCGGGAAGGGGCAGCGAGGGGCCGGGAGCGGGACGGAGGCGGCGCGGGCGGACGGATGGACGGACGGATACGCGCAGGCCACGTAGCAGCAGCAGGTCACTCAATGGAAAAAAAACCAAAAAAAATGGAAAGGGATCCCCCCATCCCCACCCCCAGGCCCCCGAATTAAAAAAAGAAATAAAACGCACTTGTCCGAGACCTCGCTCCCGCTCTTCGAAGCGGCGGCACGGAGCTCGCTCGCCGAGGAAAGCCAAAAAAAGGGGAGAAACCCAAACGCAAAACACGATCCAGCAAACAGACAACCCCCCCACCCACCCCCCAAAAAAAACACTGTTATCACCAGCTAATTTAACACTGTTAAAAAAGGATCAGAGGCCACCGGAGGTCACGGCCGTCCCTCAGGTTCGTCCGGAGCCTCCCGGCCGGATCCCGAGGAGACGCACGGGGCAGCCGGACCTCCGGTCGCCAGCTGATTTCCAAAGCCTTCCCCGCCGTGCAGCGCTCCTCCTCGCAGCAGAAGTGTTTCATAGATATTTATATATATATATTTATAATATTTAGATACTGTGTGTGGTCAGCCAGTCCCAGCTCCACTCGGGTTTTGAAATTCTTCGCCTTTTTTCCGAACAGAACGAAACACGTGGCAACGACGCCCCGATCTTCTCCACGCCCCACGGAGAGAGCAAGCGGTTTCGGCAGCTTCACCGTCGGAGAAACCAGTCTCGACCCGGAGGGCCTGCAAAGTTAGTGACGTGGAGAAGTTCCTCGCGCCTCTCTTCCTTCTCTCCTTCCCTTCTTTCCTCCCCGTTGCCCCCACCCCCACCCCTCCATCCCCGTCCGCCCTTCCCTCGGCAGCCGGAGTGGGTCTACACCGTCGCCCCCAACATAGCGTCCGTCTCCGTCAGGATCTCGTTCTGGTTGGAATCCAGTCCGAAGAATTTGACCTTGAGTCCGTCGACCGGATGGACCACGGGCACCAGCGTGACTTTGGGGAAAGTCCTGGTGGCGAGCTCGAAGCGGCTGGTGCTGGCCAGCTCAATGGCCAGCGCCTTGAGGAAAAGCTTGGCCAGATGCTTCCCGAGACAGGTCCGTACTCCTCCTCCGAAGGGGAGGTAATGGAACCTGCCGTCCTTGTCTTCGGTTCGGCCCTGCCCGAAGCGGTCGGGGTCAAAGACGTCCACGTCCTTGAACACGGGAGCCGTGTCGTGGGTGTCCCGGATGCTGTACATGACGCTCCAGCCCTTGGGGATCTGAAAACCCTGCACAGGAGAGGGATGGGGGTGGAAAGAAAACACGAATGGGTCAACCATGCTGTAGAGAGATGGAAGAAGACCAGGAGAACAAGATAAAGCGAAGGCAGCTGCTTTTTCTCATTTTCTTTGGGGTTACTGCCGGTCTACATTGCGGATTTGAAAGAACAGAGAGCCCAGCGCAAGGGGCTGGGAGACGGGAATTCGGGATTTATTCCCGCCTCTGCTACCGGCCTGCTGGACGATCCATCGCTATTTATTTGCTTTGCGGTCGCTCGCGGGAGCCGCGTACCAGGAACCCTGTGGTGCTCAACCGCCGCCGAGCAAAGGGAAACGTTTTTTCTCGCATCCGCGCCGTGCCCCGCGAGCCGTCGGGCCCTCCCCGGCGGAGCCCGTCACTCCCCCGCCGCGTGTCAGCTCCCCACACCCAGAGCACATGTCAGGGCCTGGGTGATGAGAAACGGGGCGGGTTTATCATCCCCTGAGCACTTTAAAAGGTTTCCGACTCAAATCACTACATTAATAGGATTTACAGTGACAGCCGGGTCTCAAGATTTTGTTTTGCTAGTAGGAAATTCCATCTATTCTGGTGAGTAATCCGCCTGTCATCCAGCAGCCTGGAGATGCCCTTTGCAGTCAACCTTTCCCTGGTCACACCCCAGTTTAGATTTTGGCTCCCAAGATTGTCACGAGTTGCTCGTTGAAACATCGTGGCTGTCTCTTCTCTGACAGCCCAAACGTTTCGGTTCCCAGCCACAGGCCTGACCCCTTCGTGCTCCTGCAAACCCAGAGCAATGCCACCCACCAACTGCCAGCGGGACTTCGTTCGTCCTCCTGGGGATCTAATCCAGGCTCGCCTGCTAAGCAAAGCCCAGGTCTTTGTGCAAGGCACAGAAGGATCTGCGAGATGCCGTTCTGGCAAGGTCGGGATGCAGCTGCATCCCAGAGAGAGCAGCACAGGGATGCGGAGAGATTTTGGCAAGTGTCTAAAACACAGTGGTTCCTGCAGCAGCAAATATCCAGCCAGATCTTCCCCCTCTGCCTCCTTTCCTCCAGCTCTCCGCAATATGGATTATCTGGAGTCTCTCGGCCTTTTCATCCAAGAAGGGTCTCTCTCCTCTCCCTGCCCACCAAAACACACCAGATCCTGACATTACTGAGACCCCCAACCCTCTGTTGAAGCTGAGCAATAGGTTCAAACATCACCCGGAGGACAGACAGGACATTGCGAGAGCGCTGGAGAAGAAGGCTTTCAAAGGAGAAGCAAAAGGTGCGAGAGGAACGCTGGGGCCGAGGAGCAGCGAATACTCACATCCAGCTCGAAGGTCTGCAGCACGGTCCGGTACCCCCCCGAGATGGGAGTGAAGAGGCGAAGCACCTCCTTGATGACGCAGTCCAGGTAGTAGAGGCTGTTGATGTTGTCCAGCCGGAGGGAGCCCTCGCAGATGCAGCCGTTGTGGAGGATGCCTTTGCTCCGCAGCTCCTCCCGCAGCTTCTCCAGGACCCGGGGGTGCTTGAGGAGCTGCATGATCAGAGACGTGCTGGCGCTGGCAGTCGTCGCGTAGGCGGCAAAGATGAGCTCCAGGGTGCCGTCCTGAAAGGCAAGCGGGATCTGGGATGAGGGACGGCAAGGAGGGGCGGACGGCAGGGCCAGCCGCTCGGCGTGTCCCAACGCAGGCACACGAGCAGTCTCGTGGGTCCCAGTCCCCTTTGCAGCCTTCACTGTCACCTCCTGTCCCTCACCTCTTCCCAGTGCTGCTCCTGCTCTCTGCCTCGCCCTACGTCCCCTGTGAGCCTCCTGCCCCCACCTCTCCCTCCTCCAGGGCAGCTCAGAGCAGACCACAAGTTCTCCTGGGGCTGAGATGTGGCTGCTGCTGCCAGGTGGAGGAGGACAGCAAGATCACCCAGGGCAGCCCCAGCCATGCGGCGTTACAGTCCTGGGGGGTTCCCTGAGCACCTCCCTGCCCCGCTCTCCACCCCGCCCTGCCTTCCCTGGGGAGAAAGGAGACACGCTACGGGCACCAAGTGTGAGATTCTCCCACAGGGCTGGACACCTCATCCACGGAGGAGCTGTTTTCCCTATTGCAATGAGGAGACACATCATCTCATCCTGCCACCGTGAGAGCCCCACCAGAGCATGCGAGAAGGTAGCCCAAGGCTCTGCACGTCTACCCTGTCCTTAGCCACCTTTCCCAGTGGAGGCCCACATCAGGCCCCACCAGGGACACTGAAGGCTCAGGAGAGCCATAGGGTGGTGGTGATCTACCGTTGCCTCCCGCCCAGGCAGGGTCTGGACCGGTGGCTGAGGCACAGAGGACGGCTCCCGCAGCCCAGCACCAGGATCTGCATCCAGCCTTTGCTCGCCAGCTGCAGCCAGATGCCGAGCCGACAGCTGCAGAGATTTCCCACGTGCTATCCCCACTTGACAACTCTCCAGGCCCAGCCCTCCCTCGCCGTGAGATCCATCTTTGTTCATCCGCTACTCCAGCTGCCTAGTTTTGCCTGAACTTGGGAGAAAGTATGTGCCTCCCTTTTCAAAGGGTGTCTCGTGTGAAATGCTGGACAACCAGCCACAGGGAAATTCCCACAGAGCCTTGCTCAGAGTCAGCAGCACGCTGGAGAGAGCGAAGGGTGGCAGAAGTAGGAGAAAAGTCCCCGTGGACGGCTCTTAATAGTGCCTGGAGGACAAGTTGTGTGGTCGCCCCACTACAGATAACCACCTGCGGAGAAGCTACCATAAAACAGGACAGGTCAAGGGGTGAAGCTGATCAGGGCTCAAAGTGTCAGCAAGCTGGCAGGGCCTTTCAGTAGTCCTTGCAAATGCTCTTTAGCAAGGGCTGAGAGTGATTTCCAAGTAAATATGGCCCTTGGGAAAACAACCGGCTTGGTGGCACCATGACCCCCTGGGCAAGGATTCTCCTGCAGGTCCAGCAGCGCATCCTGGTCACCCCACTGCGAATGACTGTCCAGGACTGATCCACAACATCCTCCTCACACCAGCTTAAGCTTTGCTCTTTGAGGAATCCCTGCTCTGAGCAGAATGATGGCCTGGCAGGAACAACATGACTATGGGGAGGAGAAACCAGACACCCGGTAACTCTCCTGGGTGACTGTGGAGCCCAAGTCCCCCAAGCGCACAGGAGGACAGGGAGGGTCTTTACCTTCAGCTCCTGCATGGTGAGCTCCTTGCCGTGCTCTTTGCCGCTCTCTATCAGGATATCCAGAGCGTCGGCGTAGTCCTTGCCCTGCGTGTTCTGCAGTTTCTCCTGGATGGCTTTCTCCAGCCCCTTCTGCAGCGTCTCACGCGCTCGGATCCCCTGCAGAGCAAGAAGCCGTCAGACCCCTGAGGGCACAACGCGAGCCCAGTCATCCCCAGCCTGTCCCAGGGCTGGCCGGTGATGATCAGCAACCAGAGACAAGGTGAGGAGGACACGTCCAGGGAACGTGACTGGGGTGGTGGGAAGTTGGGGGTGACCCCCGCGCAAGATCCCTTTGAGCTCAGAAGAACGTAAACCTGTCTTAGCAATACTCGGTCTGCTGGCCCACTTCCAACCGCAATTGCAGATGCTCAAAGAGAAGTATAAAAACGCTGGAGCTGTTGCCTGCCCAGGAGGAGCGGGCCCAAAGCAGGCAAGATTACAGGAGAGGCTAATCAGCACCTACGTGCAAACGACGGGTCTGACGTGGGAGCCCCAGGATTGCACCAATTCACAGGCCTCCTCCTCACCCTGAGATTTAAGAAAGTCCCTGGGAAAATTCTCTCTCAAAGGAAACCAGTCAACTGGGCTGAAAGGAGCCTCTTCCCAAGAGTGTAATGGGCTTGCCGAGCAATTTTATCACCCGATCTCACTAAAGCAATTCCTCTTTGAGTGGAGCTGCACTGAGCTAACATACTGCTGCAAAGGCTTTAAAAAGACGCTTCGGGGGTCATTCAAACTAAATATGGATTAAACCCCCATCGTATTCTCCATTGCACTGAACCACAGCGCACCTACCACCCTGAAAACCTAGCTGAGATCAAGAGATGCTACACAGAGGATGGGAAGAGGCAGAAATCAGTATCTGGCTGTCTCGACATGTCCTGCATGCTTCGCACAGTGAAAATATCTCGTCCCCACTGATCTCAACCTGTTCACTAATTAGCAGCCTCAGATTTGTAGAGTCTTAGCCCTTCCTAGTCATGAAAAGATCTCCCTCTTGACTCCACCAGCACAGGACTTTAGCCCAAAATGGACCCACTTCTAGAAGTCAGATGGCAAGGAGACATCCCACCAACAACACAAAGGTAAGAATTCAGCCACTGCCCCATGAGCCCCAGATCGGTGTTATCATCTGGGTCAGGACTCAGCTCTAGTGTCTTACCCTCCTGTAGCCGCTGAAGGGCAGATCCACAGGCAAGGAGAAGACGTTCTCCACGAACTGCTGGTAGACCTCGAAGAGCCGGTTGAGCTCCTCATCGGGGATGCGGAAACCCAGCAGGACCCGGATGGCCATGCGGAAGGTGAGCTTCTGGGTCTCGTGGTAGACGTTGATGGACTCCGGGTTGCTGCTCCAGGCCCGGAGGGTGTCTTTGATCACCAGCTGGATCTTGGGGAGATAGCTCTCCAGGGCCTCGTGGCTGAAGATTTTGGAGAACACCTACAAAAGAGGGCGGACACAGGTTTCTACACAGTCTGCACATCCTCCTCTCTACCTTCTCTAATAACCCACTTCTGTCCGTAAACATGGGCATCAAGGGCCTCCCAAGCTGAGCGCTGCTCATTGTCAAGAATTGCTGATGTCTAAAATAACTACTGAAAAGGGCTGATAGAGAAACGTCCTTCAAGGGAGAGCCGGCCTTCCCATAGCTCCGTGTCCCACAGCTGGATCCCCTGGTGTCTGGCAAAGTGGGAGCTCTGAGTCAAGCCCATCCCACAATTTGGGTGCTACTAATACAGCTCTTCCATGTGGATTCTCTAGTGTCTAGTATTACGGTTGTGCACGTGTACACACACATGCAAGCTTTTTTCTCAATGGGAAGCACTGACAGTTTCTCTCATTCCCCCCCCCCAATCCTTCTTTAATAAATATAAAAAAAAGGACCAAAATAATTATTTGAGGCCTTTCGGGTTTCCGTGAAACCTGGCTGAACTTAGACAGGGGTTCAAGTGTAACTGGGGGAAAAACAGGCCCGCGTGTACGCAAAGGCTGAGGTCACGTACGGCTCATTTCCTTGGGAAGCCAGGCTAAAAACCGATGTCAGCAGACAGCGTTAATTTAAGCTCTGTGAGTAAACACCGGGCCGAGCGGGCCTCCCCGGCGTTGCCGTCGGCTCGCGGCAGCGCTGGGGTCGGGCCGGGCTGCTGCGCGAGGAGCGCAGCAATGCCAGGAATGTCCCCGCTCTCCCGCTCGCCGCCCGCCCCGGCGACTCCACAGCACGGGCTTTCATGCCGCGTCCCCCCCCCCCCGGCAGCATCCCTCCCGTCCCAGGGCGCTGGAGGGGGGGGGACGCGGCGCGGGCGGGCGAAGTGCTGCTTGTTTATTCTGCATTAACCTCCGCGCGCGCAGGGGCACGCACGCACGCACCGCCGCGCGCCAGGTCTCCGGGAAAATCCAACCCAAACAGGCTCCGCCGGAGGCTCCGCCGGCTCCCGGCGTGCTGGGGGGCTGCAAAGGACGGACAGACCCCCGGCTTGCTCCAGGCGACAACGGAAAGCAAAGCCTGAGCGCCGTCTTTCCAAGAGCACCTAACCTTTGCAGAGCTGTAAATGTGAGAATTTCCTCCCCAGTGGGCACTCGGAGGGGACGGTCACATTTTCCTGGCCGGAGGGAAGCTGGCCGGTTGCTGGCACCCCGAGCCCGGAGCCGCGGGCACCGGCCAGGCACTGCTGCCCGCGTGGATCCGGGCTGCTCTGGCGAAGGCACCATGTGCCGAGGTCTCCATCCTCCCGGCAGCCACCCTCCAAGCCGCCCATCCAGCCCGGATGCAGGAAGGCAGGAGCTGCCCCTTACCACCAACCCAAAAATGGGGAGCATTCATCTTTTGGGGTTTCTTTTCCCTTTTTTTTTTTAATTCTCCTCTTTCCCTGCGGCAGAGGCAGCGGCGCGGGCCCCGGCGACGCTGCCGGCTCCTCCAAGCGCCACCCCGGCTCGCAGCCTGCGCGCTGCGCGCCGCCTAATCCCAGATGTCAGCGGGTCCTTCCCTCGCCAGACACAAGTCTGGATCCCCTTCCAGTCACCTCCAGTTCAACCCTGCATCTTTCCAGTTGATTAAAAAGGAGGAGAAGGCAGCCAACTTTCCCTTACGGACCGCCGCCGTTTTCTAGCCTAAAATTCCTGCGCCCTCTAGTGAACTCGAGCCGAACATCTCGGCCGCTTCCCAGCTCCGAGGATGAGGTGGATCGGTGCAAAACGGTGCTCCGGAGCTGCCGAGAGCTCTGCGATCCGTGGGGAGAGAAGGTCTCCCAGCCCCGGCTGGCAGGGAGCAAGGCGGTTTGCAAAGGACCCTCTGCAGAGGTTGGAAAATGCCCCCATCTGTTACGTTTCCATATGTCCTAAAATAGACGTGGGGACACGTTTCATGATTTACTCTGGCCGCGGGCATCCGCTGACCCCATGCGTGTGCCCACCTGCTGCTAGTGCAGTCCCTGCCCATGGTCCATGAAGAGCCACCAGCACGTAGCAAGCCCTTCTGGATCCATCTCTGCTTGTGATGGGAACAGGATATTTCCAGATTTATGGGCTTCCTAAGGCAGAAAACGCCTTCCCGGTGTCTCGGCTCCCTGGACACTCCAGAGAGGTCCGGATTCACATGACAAGCCACAGCCCTTGGTCCTGGTTGCAGAAGACCCCAGCCCCATTGGTAGCTACTCTGCAAACCGCACCGAAGAGGAGAAGACGTTCAAGGGAAGCGCCTTGAACCCATAGCGTTTTCATGCTTAACGAAGGCTGCGTTTAGTGGCTGACTTAGGGAGTAATTAGCAACGACGACGCATTTCATGGAGGAAAGCTGCACTTGGGGATGAGACACCCGCAGCCTCATCCGACACACGACAGTCGGGCAGAGCCCAGCTCCTCTGCGCTGCCTCCCTCTCCCGCTCGGAGCTGCTGGCCCTAAAATGAAGATGCTTTTGCCACGCTAACGTAAAATCACACAGACTCAGAACAGTTGAGGTTGGAAAGGACCTCTGGAGACCATCTAGTCCAACCCCTTGCTCAAGCAGGTCACCGAGAGCACATTGCCCAGGATACTGGCTGGAAGACGCTTTCACAAACCAGTTTGGCACCAGCACGTGGCTTGGCTGGTGCTCCATGTCAAAGAAGCCTCCAAAGCAGCGTCTCAACCTTGGAGACACTCTATTTATGCAAGTGTTCCAAAGGCCGGGTGGTATTTGCCCCAACCCTGCCCCGTCACCGCGTTACAACAGACACCTGCCTTGCTCCGCAGCATCAGGCACTGCCACTGCCAGGCATGGATCCCGCCGGGATGCTCCAGTGGTCTCATGAACCTTCACATTTTGGGATCAGGCTGCAAAATCCCATGGGCAAGAGGCCGTGCCGGAGCCAGGAGCACGAGCGAAGGGGGAACACGGCCAGCAGGTCGTGGGGACAACTCCACCGGGCATGAGTCCCACAAACAGCAGCAGATGACCTCCCATCGTGGCCGCTGATGGGACACCCTGTGATCTGTTTTTAAAGGACTTCTGCCTTTCACAGCAGCACAGCAAAGACCTGGATCCCTTCCCTCTCCATGCCCTGACAGGTTGGGAGATGGAGCACATCTGCTCGCGCCAGCATTTAACCAAAAACTCAGAGTATCTCCCCGCTCCGCAGTCTCTTGCCATTCTCCATCACGGGAGGAATCTAGGGCCATTTAGAAGGAAAAGCCAAGAATTTCAACTCCCAGCCACGCAAAATGAGCAGCTTTGGGTTTGCACGTCAAAGCACAGCTTTGCTGCAGGAAGGGTGCAGGTGAGGAGTGCAGCGTCTCCGGGGAGCCGAACGCAACGGCCTCTCCCAGGGAGAAACCCAAGAGCCCTATGGACACTGCGATCCGTCTGCAAAGGGAGTGTGGTTACGGTATCCAGCGCCACAAATTCCAAGCAGAGGCTATTTCTCCAAACCAGACCCAGCTGGAAAAAAAAAAAAAAGAGCGGAACAGTCACCTTTGCAAAAGGCAGTTTCACCGAAACTCAAACGATTCATTAAAAAAATGCTCTAGAAAAAAATGGAAAGATGGTTTCAACATCCTTGGGCCAAGTTATGATTATTTTATGCCCTTCAGTGTTGCTTACACCCTTTTTTCTTTATTAAATTTTTTTTTTCCAACTTAAGGCCTATCAGAAATTCAATGGGATGTGGATGAGCCTTAACAAACCGGAGGTGGCCTCTGCTGTGTCTGAGTGCCTGGGTTTGCAGGAAGGAGACGGGGGGCCCACAACGAGCATCCGGCCCTCCAGGCTTTAAAAACTGGACCATGCCGAGAGAGGTGACGCGCCTTCATCCCATGCATCCCCAGGGATGCAGCATCCCGCTCCCCTAGACCAGGACGGTTAAATCAGGGAGAAAAGAGGCCAGAAACCCAAACAAAAACCACCTGCCTGGGCCCTTTCCCCAGCAGCAGCTAAAAGCACGCAGCCATCAAAGCCTCTCTCTGCTGAGCCAAGCTATTACCCTGACCTTCACCTCGCGCAATAAAGCCGGTCCTATTCCAGCCTCGAACGCCAAGCGTGTAGCCTTGGCGGAGCCGGTAACCCGCGCGGGCAGGGAGCTGCCGGCTGGTGCAGCTGCAAGGCCACCCGCGGCCGCGAACGCTAAATTAGCTCCGTGACGCCGCTGAGCATCGGGGCTGCGCCGCGCGGCTAACGAGGTGCCCCAGGGCCCAGGTGGAGTCTTTGGTTATTTTGTATGTTATAAATATATATTTTCTATTCCACAGCCGGCTTCGCCAGGTGCACTTGGGCCGGGAGCTTCCCGCTCCGTCTCGGAGACGCCAAGCTGGGCCAGGCTGGCAGAGGATCGCTGCTAAACGGGCTGCGACGCCCGGGGTGGGTGGGAGAGCAGGGAATGAGCACGATGCTCTACCTCTATCTCAGCATTGTCCCCCCTGCAAAAATGCAAAACCTGCCTTGAGTCTCGAAATAAGCAGTGCCGGCACCAGCAAGATGCAGCCAGCTCCGTCCCGCGACGTGGACTGTCTAAACAGAAGTCTTCAGTGGGTCGGCACAACGTCTCTGAGGTGCCCTTGTCCTTCTCCCCACGTTTACGCATGGGTAACCAAGACATTCAGAGTCCACCTTCGGTTTTGTCCCCGCTCCTCAAGGGGGGATCAAGCACAGAAGGGGGAAAGAGAGGAAGAAGGGTCAGGGAGCAAAAGGACCAGCATCCACGGTCCCAACCCTTCGTGCAGGAGCAGCCTTCCTTGCTTGAGCATCGCTCCACCAAAGGGAGGGAACACCACGTCGAAGAGTAGCATGGCAAAGAAACAGGAGCCACGTCCAGCCAGAAAGGTTGGTCTGAAAGGTCAGATCAGCTGGTTGGAGAAGCCCAACCAGCCAAGTGGACACTGCTTTTGACAAGGGCAGACCAAAGGAGGAGAAGCTTTAGGAGAAACGTCCCCTTTTTGCTGGCCCCTGCATCCTCCTGGAGCGGAGAGCAGGGGATCTCCACGTGTCTAAGCCACCCGCAGCACCCGCCACGAGCTCTCCTGGAGAGGAAGCAGCACTTGGCAGAAGAACCAGCTTCAAGTGCTCTTCACAGATGTTCAGCCCTCGCTAAGTGCTGCGCGCGGTCTGATAGCAGAGCGCAGCGGGACGGGCGGCAGAGCTCGAGAGGGAACCACCCCCCGTACGGGCAGCCCGCGCCATCCCAAAGGCATGATGCTGAGCATGCATCACCTCCTGGCAAAAACAGGAGAAAACGCTTGGAAAGACGCTTCCTCCAGCAGCAGGGAAATCACGGCAGCTCTGCCTGCTCGTCTGGTGCCAAAATCCTAAGCGAGGTCTTGCAAGGCCTCAGTTCACATGGGGATGAGCACACGCTCATGGTGCTGAGGTGTCCCGGCTTAGGAACACGCAAGCTCCTGCGGACAATGAATGAGACCTTTTCTGGGCTTTCTAAGCCCAGGGAGGAGATGAGAAGGGCTGAGGTGACCCAAAACAACCAGAAAAAATTAAGGAGAAGAAAGCTTAAGAGGACGCTAGCTGACAGAGATATAAATCTGATGGCAGAAGTGCCTCCTAAGAGGTCAAGTAGATCACCATGAACCTGATGCAAAGCCCCCAGATCCCAGAGGGGGTGAATGAGATATCACTAACCAAAACTCAGCAGGTTGCTCAAGCTTCCCGAAAGGATAGAGCATGATATGGTAGAAAACAGAGCTAGACGAAGACAGTGCAGGATGGATCCTCAGCATGAAAAGCTCTCCTGGCCCTCTGGCATTCGTTCTTGGTGCCACCAGTCGCCTGTCCAGACTGGAGACGGGGTCCACAGAGCCACCAGCTGCATCGCAGAGCAATGGCAGTGCCACCAAGCAAAGGGCATTGCAGCTAGAGCACGGGTTTTATTTTCTGTGCGCCCTGCAGGGCCTCCAACACCTTCAGGTCCAGAAGATGTGGACAGGTAGAAGGACCTACGTTCAGAAAGGTCCACCTTGCAGGACATCAGCCCGGCTCCTGGTTTGCAACCCAACTCAGGCATTGCTCCTGCTTTTCAGAGCACAGTTGGAGCTTGCAGGGCATTTTGGGGTGGAAGGCGCTACGAAAACGCAAGAAATTTGTATTTCAGCCAGGAGCGGCTGCACCTTGCTATTTTTTTTAATCCGTTGGAATTACGCCGGATTTACGCCGGCGTAGATGACAGCAGCGTTGGTCTAAAGTCAATGAGCCGATCGAGCCGCCAAATTCTTCACCAAGACCGTGATCGCGAGCTCCCCTAAATCAACGAGAGCCTTTTCCCGTGAATTAGGAGTCTCCGGGATAAATCCGGCAGCGGAGCGAGCGGGTGCAGCCCGGCATCGCCGCACCCCGTCCGACCGGCTGCCACCTCGGGGGGCTCGGCGGGGATGCCGGACCTCCAGCCGGCTCCCATCGGGGCCCTTTTAGCGCGGAAAGGTCCGTTCCCGCCGCCTCCTTCCTCCTCCTCCTCCTCCTCCCTCCCCCCAGCCCTGCCCACAGCAGCTGGTTTATATTTGCTTGTAAATTTATGGCCCCTTTTGTGTTCTTAATCCTCTTGCAAACTATATTAAAGCCTCAGACCTTTCTACTCGGTGCTAATAAGCTCAACACTTGTATGCCTCCGAGGCAGACCATTAATTGCGGCGTGTTAATGAATGATGTAGTTTTGGACAGTGAGACAAAGCAGGCTGCGGCTCTGCGCCGCTGTCTGCTTCCTCCCCGCGCCGCCGGGTCGCGGACGGCTCCCCAGCCCACGGCCTGCTTTTATTTGCTCCTTGCTTTTCTCGGCCGGCTGTGCCTATTTTGGGATTGCTACGCTGGGAGCACGCGACGGCCCGGCCCGGCCAGCAGCCCGCGGCCAGGGCTGGACGCTGCCGAGGAAAGCGTGACTCCCCCCTCGCCCCGGCACCGCGCGGCCCGCGAGCGGGAACGCCGTCCCGGCCCCGAACGCTGGGAATGGAGAGGATATCCACCAAATTCAGGGAAGGGGGATTGAATCCTTGCAAGGTCCCAAAGGGAAGCTGAGACCCAGCGAACCTAGGAGAGCTCCGGAGATGGAGCAGTGTGACCCAGCGCTGATGCCACCGCCGCCGCGGGCAAAGCAAATCTTTGCAAAAATATCTTGGCAACACGTGAGCAGCCAAGCGGACGACGTCGCTGGCGAGCTACCACGCCAAACCACGCGTGGTCTAAAGCTCTTCGCCACCGAGCCGTGAGGACAAGCGCCAGCAGTCGGTCCCACCAGCAGAGGAGACCACGGGGAAGATGGAAGAAGATCTACCAGCGCTGGCGTAAATCAGCACAACTCCGCTGGCTCATAGGAAGGGGACAAGGGCTCGTGGCAGATGGTGGCCTTGCAAGCGGTGGTGGAACAGGAGCTAGAGGTGGCTCCAAAGGGGCGAGATGCTGAGGTGGGTGAGCACCACTGGCTTCGTGCTCCACCCGTCCTCGTGCCAGCCCCGTCCTGCACTACAAGCAGCCCTGGAGAAGTTACGTAGGAGCAGCAAGACCGGCTCTCCGGGAAAGCGGGCTTCGGGGGGAGCAAAGGGCCAAGCTGGGAGAAGCAGAATAGAAAAACCACAATCTGGGAGCAAGAGAAACACCGTTCCGAGGAGCAGGCTGTGAAACTAATCTCAGGTCTAGGCTTTCCTCCTTGCACCTCTCACGGTACCAACAGCAGGATGAGGCGAGTTAAAAGTTATCGCATTTAATAGCACCGAAGGGTCAGGACTAGAGGAGCTCCAGAGGCACCTGTGGTTACTGCCTCTCCGAGGCACCTGGCCTGCAAAATGGTCCTCCTTGCAGAGGAGCCATCATCCCGCTGGCAGCAGGGCAGGGATAGATTTCTACCTCCGTAAAAAAAAGGAAAAATTAAAGAAAAGCCGCAGTGTAACTGCAGACACGGCGGTCGCCCCGTGCGGAAACACGGCTAGCGGCTGCCCCGTGTTATTTATTGTCCCATCTTCTCCCCCAGGAGGGGAAAAGCTGGCGGCGGAGCCATTTGTTTGCATAGGGACTTTAGAGAAATATATCCGCAGACTAAGAGGTGAGGAGACAAGGTCCCCGCTCCACGGCCGGCCCGGTCGCCCCCGGTCCCCTAAATTTGCAGGATGCTCCATGCAATGACGCGACTAGCCGGCCAGCATGAGGCCGCGGGGGGGGGGAACATCCCCGGAAAATCCCCGCCAGGGACTGGAGGTGGAGGGGGGGCATCGTGCAAACAGCAAAACGCCCCGACGGCGCGTCGCCCCCAGCAGCTGCGGTGGGCCCTCCCTCGGTGGGGGGGGGGGCGTTGCCCTTTTAAGAGCGCTCCGGGGCTCGGCGCGGCGTTCGGGTTACCGCAGCCCGGGCCGCACGTGCCACCGGCTGCGGGGGGAGGCGGCGGGTGGGGAGGGGGGGCGGCGAGCCGGCTCCTCCCCCCCGCGGCGGTAAGCAGCGGGGAAGCCCCGTCTGGGCCCCCCCCTTTTGCCTGCCGCGGGGCCATCGCCCTTTTAAATTCCTCAAAGGCCGGCGGCGCGCGCGGGGACTCCGCCGTGGAACGCGGCGCGCGGCGCCCACGTGCGCGGCGCCCACGCGGGACCGCGCCCACGCGGGGGGGGGGAAGGAGGAAAAAAAGAGGGGGGGGCAGAGCCCACGCGGGGATGGGGAGGGGAAACGGGACGCAGCGCGCGCACAGCCCCCCCCCCACTCCGCGCTCCCACGCGGCGCCGCGGTCTCGCGTGGGGAGCGGCGGCGCCTACCTTCCTCTTGTGGCGGTGGATGTCGCCGATGGAGTTGGCGACGGTGTTGGGCCCCAGCAGCATGCGGGTGCTGCGCGGCCACTCGGTGCTCACCAGCTGGTGCTCGCCCATGAGGATCTTGCGCACGTTCTCCGCGCCCGTCACCCGCACCAGCGGCCGCCCCAGCAAGTGCGTCTTGAACACGTTCCCGTAGCGCTCCCGCCGCGACGACTGGAAGCAGGAGCCCTGCGGGGGGGGGGGGGGGGGGATTTTTTGGTGAAAAAAAAAAAAGGAAAAAAAGAGGTTTTCGGTGCTGCGGAGCCCCCCCAGTTCATAGAAATGACTCCGGGAGCAGCGTTAGGTTTAGCGGTTTTGGGTGGTTTTTTTTAAGGCGAGCTCAGCCGATGGGAAAACAGCCGAAAAATGGGAAAAGGTTGGGGGGGGGGAGGGGCCGCTCCGTGTTTGCACCCCGTGGCCGCGAGGAGGAGGAGGAGGAAGGTGCCTGGGGCAGCTTGGGGGGGGCTCGGCGGGCGGGGTGAGCAGGGCCGGACCGGGGTTAAGGCCGGGAGGGGGGGTTGGGGGGGGGGGGAGAGTTTCCTGCCCTGTGGGGGGGAAGATGGGGACACAACACCCAGCGCTTTTTAAAGGTATAAAAGCAACCTGCCCCAATCGGGACGATCCGGAGTGACTCCTAATTTCCAACCTTTCCCCCCCCCCAAAAAACAAAACGGGCGCCGCGGGCGGGGTCCCGGAGCCCCCGGGCTGCTGCGGGACCCCCGGGGGAGCCGCAGCGCCTGCCTGCCCCCTTCCTCCCCTCCCTGCTCTTCCTCCCCCTTTATTTTATTTTATATTATTTTATATTATTTTATATTATTTTACCTTTACCTCTCCTAACGCTTTAACCGTTTAACAGCATTTTAACCTTTCCCCCCCCCCTTTTCCTCCTAAGACCGAATCGACCCGAAAGGCTGCGATTCGCCTAAGCCGCTCTGCAGATCCCGGCGGGGGTTTAATAACTTTCCCACATGCTCCGCGGGCTTTTGTCCGCCCCGAGCCGCTGCGCCGGCCGCGGGGGGGGCTGCGCGGGGCGCGGGGGGGGGCTCGGCCCCCCCGGGGAAGCCGCTGCGCCCATTGTCGCTGCCCGAGCCGCTGCCGGGCCGCGCGTGTCGGTGCTGCAACAAAAGCGCGGTTGTGCGGTTCAGATGTTCAGGTGACCCCGCTGCTTGATCTGCGTAAATATAATTAAAGTCCTTTTTGTGGCATTAATAAAGAGTTATTTGTACACCATTTCCAGGGCCGCACAAAGAGCACCTTTATGCGGCAGAAGTTTCGAGCGGAGTCCAATTTATACAAAATTCTGTATTTTTAGCCCTGCGCTCTGTTTGGATGGAGCCTGTGGAAAAGCGAGAACCCTTTTCTGGTCCCCCTGTAAAAAATCTGATAAATTTCTTTAAAAAAGAAAGCGCTATTGAGAGCGCGCCGTTAACCCCTTCGGCGGGGCGCGGCGCGGGGGGGGCGCAGCCTGCGCGCCGGCCCCCTGCGCGCCCGGCCGGCAGCGACAGCGGCAGCGGCGGCAGCATCCTCGCTCCGCTCCCGGTTCCTATTGCTAAGCCCGGGGCGGGGGGGGATTTTTATTGTTTTGGGGTTTTTCCCCCCCTTTTTCCCCCCCTTCCAGGCGCTGGGGAGGCCCCGCTGCGCCCCTCGCCCGGTCCCCTTCCCCCGGCCGCGGCTCCCCCCGCGGAGCTGGGCACCCCTCGCCCGCCGGCTGCCCGCTCTCCTCCGCCTTTTTTTTTATTATTATTATTTATTTAATTTTTTTAATTTTTGGCAAACACGCTCTGGCGCCGCGGGCCGAGGGGGATCCCGCGCCGCCCGGCGCTGTTCAGCACTTAGCGAGGTTAATCCCGGGTTAATCTCCCGATTACCTTCGTGGGCTTCCCCCGAGCCGGCCGCGCCGCCTCCCCGCCCGGCCGCCCCCAAATCCCCCCTTTTTAGGGCCAAACACGGAGCCGGGGCCGAGGGCAGCCAGCTCCCCCCCCGCCGCCGCCGCACGGGGCTAATTCCCACCCCCGGGTTATTCCTGATTTCGGCTGGGGGGGTGGGAAAAGGGAAGGGGAAAAGGAGATTTTTAATTTTTTTTGCTGGCTGGGGGGGGGAGAAGCCCCCGGTCCTGCCCGGCGAGGCCCCACCGGGGCCACCCCGACTCCCCCCCGGGGGCAGCGAGCGGAGCGCGGCGGCCGCCCCGCGCCGGGCTCCACCGGCCCCGACCCCGCATGATGCAATCGCAGCCCGGGCAAAAAGCACAGAAGAAGGAGAAAATGAAAAAAAAAATAAAGGAAGAAAAGAAGAAGGAGGAAAAAAGAAGAAGGAGGAGGAAAAAAGAAGATAAAGGAGAAAAAAAGGGGAAAAGAAGCAGGAGGAGGAAAAAAAGAAGGGGGAAGAAGCAGAAGGAGGAGGGAAAAGCAGAGCGGCCGGTGCGGTGCCCGGAGGAGAAGGGCTCCTCCTTACCTGCAGGAGCCAGTGGAAGGTCTCGCCGATCAGCGGGAATCCCATGGAGCCTTTGGGGATTGGCAGCTTGCAGGTTTTGTCGCGGGTGGCAGCCCAGCGGAGCTGCCACAGCTGTTGGGACACGGCCAGCAGCAAAGTCAGTGACACCAAGCACGCCGCGAGGGTAGCCAGTGCCGAGACGAGATCAAAACTTGCGAAAAGCATATTTGGGAGAGGGAGGAGGAGGAGGGTGGGGAGAGAAGCGGCCCCTTGACAGGCGCCGCGCTCGCACCCCCACGCGCGGAGCAGCGCGGGCGCCGGCGGAGCGCACGCCGGGGCGGCCCGGGGGTGCTGCCGCGAGGGAGGGGGCAGCTGGGGGCCGCGGATCCCCCCCCGCGCCTCCGGCGGGGCGAAAAGCAGCGGGGGAAGGGGGGGGGAAAAAAAAAAGCAAAAAAAAAAAAAAAGGGGGAAAAATCAAATTTTCCCTGTCCCTCTCTGAAAACTTTGCTCTTGTTTAGGATAAACTTGATAGTGACACAGGCGGAAAAAAAAAAAAAACCACACACAGCACGAAAAGAGAAAAAAAACAGGCGAGCCCCCCCAAAAGAGGGAAGGGGGGGCGTGCAATTGAATAGCCAAAACCTCAAGAAAAACTCTGCAAAAAAGAAAAACCCCGGAGGGGGGGGGGGGAAATACACCCCCAAAAAAAAGTCCAAATGCAGATGCTCTGGGTCTCACTTGCTTCCAATGCAAGCCACACACACCAAAAAAAAAAAAAGAGGAAAAAAAAAAAAGGAGCGAGATTTAAAAAAAAAATTAAAAAATCATAAAATAATTCAGCAAAGACCTGGAGAGATGGAAGAATTAAATAGCTATATATATATGTATCTATACACACGGAGCGAGACGGATCGGTTTATATCTCTATCTATATATATAAATATATCTCCATAAATATAGGTGTGTATATATATATATATATATAGGTATATATATACACGCTGGTTGTTTGTTAGCCCCACACTTTTCACCAGGCTCCTGCGAAGCGGGAGGCAGGGCTGCGCCGTATTGCCCCTCTCACTGTGAGTTTGAGTAGGAAAGAAAGTCCATGTGTGTTTATATAGAGGCGGGGAAGCCGGGCTGGGCTCGCCGCCAGCCCGGCTGCTCCCCCGCACACCCACCCTCACTTCAGAGGGCTCCGGGGGAGGCGGGCCGAGCCGCGCGGCCGCGCCGCTGGAGCGTGCGAGCCCTGGCCCGGGGCCCGCCGCGCCGCCGCCGCCGCCGCCGCCGCCGCCTCCTGCTCCTGCTCCTGCCGCCGCCCGCACCTACGGCCTGCGGAGAGACAAGCACCGCTCAGCGCCGGAGCCCCCCTCCGGGAGCTGCTCCCCCCCCCCCCCCAATGATTTGCCCTTCTGCAATGATCCCCCCCCCACAGTGATTTGCCCCCCCCCAAGATTTGCCCCCCTGCAATCATTTACCCCCCCAAGATTTGCCCCCCTGCAATCATTTACCCCCCCAATGATTTATCCCCCTTCAATCATTTACCCCCCCCAATGATTTATCCCCCTTCAATCATTTAATGCCCCCTGCAACGATTTGCCCCCCCGCAATGATTTATCCCCCAATGATTTGCCCTCCCCCCGCAATGACTTACCCCCATGATTTGTCCCCCATTTACCTCCCCACAATGATTTGTCCCCCAATGATTTGTCCCCCTGCAATGACTTACCCCCCCCAACGATTTGTCTCTCTGCAATCATTTAACCCCCCCCCCAATGATTTGCCCTCCTGCAATTACTCACCCCCCAATGATTTGTCCCCCTGCAACGATTTGCCCCCCCCCCCCAACGATTTGTCTCTCTGCAATCATTTAACCCCCCCCCCCAATGATTTGCCCTCCTGCAATGACTTACCCCCCAATGATTTGTACCCCCGCAATGATTTGTTCCCCTGCAATCATTTAACCCCCCCCCAATGATTTTCCCTCCTGCAGTGATTTGCTCCCCCATGATTGACCCCCCCTCCCCATGTTTGGCCACCCCTGCAGTGATTCATCCCCCAATGATTGGCCCCCCTGCAATGACTGACCCACAATCATTGACCCCCCCAATAGTTGACCCCCCCCTATGATTTGCCCCTTGCAGTGATTTAGCCCCCAGTTACTGAGCCCCCAATGATTCAGCTACCCGATCATTTGCCCCCCCCAACACAATGATTTACTCCCCCGTAATGATTTGCCCCTTGCAATGATTTCTCCCCTCGCACACTGATCCCCCCCCCCCAAATATTCCTTCCCCCGGCAAGATTTAACCCCCAATGATTCGCCCCTTGCAGTGATTTACCGCCCGCAATATTTTGCCCCCGACGGTGATTTACCCCCCACTATAGTTTACCCCCTTCGGTGCTTTGCCTTGCTCCTTGCAACGATTTACCCCCTCCCAATGATTCCGCCCCCCCCCCCTAATGACTCGCTCCCCTGCAATCAGCTGCCTCCTTGCAATGATTTACCCCCCCGCAATGGTTTCCCTCTCTGGCGATTTGCACCCCCTGCAACGACCCCCCCCCCCCCGCCAGGATTTGCCCCCTTGCAATGATTTGCCCCCTTGCAATATTCCCCCCCCCCCCGGAATGATTTTTCCCCCGGGGATTTGGCCCCCGCAGTGATTTATCCCCCGCGGAGGTTTGGGGGTTGCTGTATCCTTCACCCCCACCCCCCCCCGCACCAAGCCCTGTTTCTTGGGGGGGACTTTATGTCACTGTCCTGGTCCCCCCCCCCCCCCCAAATGCTTCCCAGGGCTGGGGGGGCCGCGGTTTAGCCGGGGCACGTTTCCAGCCCAGACACCGCCTTGCAGGGGGGGCGCCCCCCCCGCCCCAGCGGTGCGGCAGCGGCAGGTATCCGGCCGCCTGGTCGCAGGCGGTTGTGCGCAGCATTTGCTTCACATTACAGGAAAAACAAAAGTTCATTGAGTTCCCCCCCTCCCCGCGCCCCCCCGCAGCCTCCCCAGCTGGTTTGAGTCTGGTGCCCGGCGGGGCTGAGCCCGCCCCGGCTCCGCGGCTCCGGCCCCCCCCGGCGCGGGGAAGCCCGGCGCATCCCGGGGCCGCTGCGAGGAACCCCCCCCCCCCCGGCCAACACGAGCATCCTTGCGCAGGCGGTGCCTCCCCCCGCCCCGTGCATCCCGGGGCAGGGAGTCCCCCCCCGCCCCGTGCCTCCCGCTACAAGACCCCCCCCCCCACCCGGTGCATCCTGCTGCAGGGACCCCCCCCCCCCCCGGGGCAGCCCGTGCAGAAAGCCCCCTCTCCCCCCCGGTGCACCCCGGTGCAGGCAGCTCCCTCGCCCCGGTGCATCTCAGTGCAGCCGAGAGCAGGGTCCCCCCCAACAGCGCCTGTCCCAGTGCAGGGACCCCCCCCACAACCGGTGCAGCCGGTACGGGGAGCTTCCCCCCCTGCCCCCGGTGCAGAGAGCCCCCCCGGTGCATGCCGGTGCAGGGAGCCTACTTCCCACGTTGCAGCCCGGTGCAGCTGGCACAGGGAGCTCCCCCCCCTCACCCCCCCGCGGTGCAGCCAGCCCACTTCACCGGTGCATCTTGGTGCAGCCGGTACAGGATGCCCCCCCCCCCCCCCCCCCGCCCATGCATCCCAGTTCAGGGCGTCCCCCATCCCCAGTACATCCCGGTTCAGGGAGAACCGTCCCCCCCTTCTCAGTGCAGGAGGCCCCCCCCAACTCCCTGGTGCATCCTGGTGCAGGAGCCCGCCCCCCCCCACCCCGGTGCATCCCGGTTCAGGGACCCCCTCCCTCCCCCCCTCCGGTGCAGCCTGGTGTAGGAACCCCCCCCACACACACAGTACATCCCAGTTCAGGTCGCCCCCCCAGTGCATCCCGGTTCAGGGAAAACCCTCCCCCCTTCTCGGTGCATCCCGATGCAGGGAACCCCCCCCCCCGCCCCTTCCCTCTGCATCCCGATGCAGGGCCCCCCCCCTCCCCCGAATTCCCCGGTGCCTCCCGGTGCCGGAGCCCCCCCCAGTTCCCCAATTCCCCGGTGCATCCCGGTGCCAGGCCCCCCCCACACCTCCCCCAATTCCCGGGTGCATCCCGGTGCAGGACCCCCCCCGTTCCCCGGTGCATCCCGGTGCCAGACCCCCCACACCTCCCCCAATTCCGCGGTGCATCCCAGTGCAGGACCCCCCCAGCCCCGTTCCCCGGTGCATCCCGGAGCCGGAGCCCCCCCCCCAATTCCTCGGTGCATCCCGGTGCAGGACCCCCCCCCTCCCCAATTCCCCGGTGCATCCCGGTGCCGGAGCCCCCCCAGTTCCCGGGTGCATCGCGGTGCAGGACCCCCCCCCCCAATTCCCGGGTGCATCCCGTTGCAGGACCCTCCCCCCCCGCCCCAATTCCCGGGTGCATCGCGGTGCAGGACCCCCCCCGCCCCAATTCCCCGGTGCATCCCAGTGCAGGACCCCCCCCCAATTCCCCGGTGCATCCCGGTGCAGGACCCCCCCCCCCCAATTCCCGGGTGCATCGCGGTGCAGGACCCCCCCGTTCCCCGGTGCATCCCGGAGCCGCCGCCGCCGCCGCCCGCTCACTCTTTGCCCTGCCGCGCCACCCGGTGGCGGGCGGCGGTAGCGCGGGCGGCAGGTGGCGGCGGCCCCGCACGGCCTCGCCCGGCGGCAGCGGCTCGGTGCGGTCCAGCCCGGCCGGGAGCTCCGGAGCCGGCGATGCGCAAGGATTGCGGGTGGTTTTAGCAAGGCGCTGCCTCAGCATCTGCTCCTCACCCCAAAGGGCCATTTGGAAGGAATTTCTTAATCCGCTTTTCTCTTCCCTTCCCTTCTCCCACCCTCGCAGCACGGCCCGTGGGAAACAACGGGGTGTCCAGCCCCCCCGGGGCGGCACGGAGGCCGCACGTCCCGAAAAACCACGCGGGAACAGCCCAGCTCCTGCCAACGGCTTCGTTTGGGGCCGCGACGGCAGCACCTGCTGCCGGGAAGCCCGTCAGCAACGGGAACGGTGCGCGGATGCCGCCGGCACGCTGCTCCCGACCCTCGGGGCTGGCGCGGCGAACGCCCAGCAAAGCACGCGGCCTTCTCCTCCTCCTCCCTTTCCCAAGGGAAAACCCACCCCGGGATGCTCTCTGCCATCCCGAGGGACCAGCACACGTGAGCGTGTCCAGAAATGGCTCCGGCTGCTCGGGAAGTGTGTGAAAACGGCCTTTTGAGCGGGTGGGAAAAGGATGGGAATAAGCCGCTGCCACATAATTTCATGAGAATCGGTTTCTTTCCCGCCTGCGGAAATTCAGGGATAAGGGGGAAAGGCCTAAAAAAAAAAAATCTTTGGGGTTTTGAGGGCTTTTTTTTGCAAACTTCCCCTCTCTGGACACAAAACTGTGAAAGTCCAGCGGGAAAACGGCTTTTCCGAGGTCAGCAGCAGAGCTGGAAGCGGGGCGCCAGGGCCCCGCCGGCAGCCCCCGGCTCTGCCCAGCGACTCCAGGCTTCGCCGCAGCTTTCGCCATAATCCGGATAATTTGCTTGTCCTTCCCCAGGCGAAGCCAAACCACCTTCCCCGGGGCCACGGCGCGAAGCCGCTGCCGAGGGCACACAAACAAGGGCCGCACGAGGGGCCGTCGCCTCTTCTCCCCCCGCTCCCCGAGCTGCTTATTGCTGCCCCGTTTGCAGCAACATGCTGCTGGAGACCCCGGCGCAGAAAGCAGGACCCCATCAGCCCTGTTCTCTTAGGAAGCCGAATTTCTTAAGGAAACTGGGGGAAAAAAAAAAATCAGTGCTTTGCACTCGGCGTCGGCGGGCACCGCTGCTGCTCGGTTTCTGCCCAAACGCGGCCCGGGGATTTGCCCGCTGAGACGGTTCCCACGGTCCCCTTTCCCGATGCCCGCCGGGAAAAGCGCCCACCCCACGCGCGGCTCCGCAGCCTCCCAGGTCCGGAAAGTCACCTCAAAGCCACCGGCCCTGAAGTAATCCCGGGGGCATCTCTGGGTAATATTGTATTTTATTTTAATTTTTTCCAAGGGAGCAATTGCTTCTGCATCACCTTTTAATTTTGCCTCTATTTAGCGCTTTCTCGTGTCCGGGGACTTTTTAACACACTGGTTGTTGCTGTTTGTTTTAACCAGCGCAGGCAAAACCCACAGAAAGAGGAATTGCAAAGGGCTGCGAGTGCCTGAGTGCAATTTTTGGTTTGCACGTCCCTGTCCGAAGACCGCTCTCACCGCACCGCAGAGCGCGACAATATTTGCATTTAATTCCAAAAGGAAATTCAGCAAAGTCACTTTGGGGAATTTTTGGACTTTTTTTTCTGCTAACGTTCTGCTAATAACGGACCTAACGTTCCTGCTTTTTTTAGTTTATTTGTTTCGTTTATTCCTGGTGTTAATATTCTCTCCTCCGACGAGGCTTATAATGTATTTTCTAACTTTCCTGCAATGGATCACAACGTAATTCCCAAATATTGGACTACCCGCGCGGGAAACAGAGCCCGCAGCCGTCCCACCCCGACAAACGCTTTACGAAAGCTTCGCGTTTCGCACAAGTGCAATCTCCACCTGCTTGGGAATTTAATCAGTGTCCCTGCCAAGGTATTAATGGGGAAAAAAACCCAAAAATAGGCAATTTAATTTTTGCAACTGGCTTCTTGCTCAGTCGGGCGGGTTTTCGGCCCCGACGCAGTGAGCGCCGCAGGGGCCGCGCAGCTGATGCCGGCGGCGGATGTGTCCCGCTTGCCGCTGCCGCCCGCCGCCTCCCACCCGGGAATTTGCCCCCCGTTTCCCTTTTTTTGGGTGCTTTGTTTCGCTTTGCTTCCTCAACCGGCGCCTTTAAAGCCCTGCGAGGAGATTTATACGTTGCCGTCGCTGGTTTTCCCACCCCTGGTACGAAGCAAAATAACCAAATCCCTTTGGCAGCAGCAGTTTGGTGGAAATCGGGGAGTGAAGGAAGGGGGGGAAAAGCAACATTTTTGGCACGCGATGGGATGCAGTTCCCGGCCTCGAAAGCACCGAAGTGCCCCCGGATCCCACCAGAAACACCCCGACGCTGCCAGGCGCCGATCCCAAACGGAGCAAACGTTGCAAAGGGAATGGGGGGGGGACAAAAAAAAAAAAAAGAAAAAGCAAAAACACATATAATTTAGTGACTTACCACACCGGGAAGTCGGCGGGGGCTGCGGCCACGGCTGGCCCCCCTGCCCACCCAAGCCCGTGCGTGCGTCGCCGCGCCGGGGCGGCCCGCGGCGCTTTATAGCCCCCGGGCAGCGGTGCCCGCCCCCCCGGGCGATGCCGGCGAAGGAGCTTTCAGAAGCATCGCCGAGCGGCGTGAAGCCGCCCGCCGGCCCCCTCCCCAAAAACGGCCGCTTTCCCCCCCTCTTTTTCATTTTTGAAACCTTCGAATAGGCTCTCAGATATCTTCTCCCCCGGCCGCACCCCTTGCCGTTTCCCCTGGCAGGAGCACGGTTGGCTTTTTTTGTCGCTTTTTTTTTTTTTCCCTTTCCCCTTCTTCTTCTTCTTTTTTTTTTTCTGAAAAGCTTCCGAAACCCGAATGTTTCTGCAAAGAGTTTATCAAATTACATTTGGGGACAAAGAGCTAAAGTGCATTTTCTTGAAGGCTTGACAATTGGGGAGCCATCAAGGAAATGAAAAGAATGACAGAAAACCAAAGGCTTTTGTCGGAGGTAGGAGCGCCGTGGGGAAAAGCCGGGCTTGGGGGCCTTGCGGACGCGCCGGCTTTCGTTTTGTTTTGGTGGCCAGCGGGTTTTGTTTCGTTTCGACTTGCTTTTTTTTCCCAGGTGTTGAAGGCCGGACTTTGGGGGAAAGCGAGGAAAAGGCAACCGGTCCGGGGGACTTAACGAAGCCGCGATTTCACCTCTCTCTCTTTTTCTTTTTTTTTTAACAAGATGCCAGTGTTTAAAAGAGAATGAATCTTTAGAAATGTGAAGCCCCCGAGATAATGACTCCGATCGCTCTAAGACCGTATGGGAACAGGTGACATTTTTTTCCCTTTCTTTCTCCTTCCCATCCGCCCTTTGTTCGAGATGATGCCGAAGAGAGAAAGGAAACGAGATCGTTCCGATATTGGCCTTTTTGTGCCGATGCGCGCTCTCCAGGAAAAGAAACGCGGCTCGGCCGAATTCCCAGCTTTATTATAGGCGGCGGCTAACGAGACACAAAACCACCCCTCCGCTCCGTTTGTCACGTCTTGGAGAGTGAGCGACGCGGCGGCCGGGTGTGCTGCTGGGGCCCCGCGCACCGGGATGCTCCGGGATGCTCCGGGATGCTCTGGACGGCTCCAGGGTGCTCTGGGATGCTCCGGGATGCTCCAGGCAGCTCTGGGATGCTCTGGATGGCTCCAGGATGCTCCAGGCAGCTCTGGGATGCTCCAGGATGCTCCCAGATGCTCCAGGGTGCTCCAGGCAGCTCCGGGATGCTCTAGGTGGCTCTGGGATGCTCCAGGATGCTCCGGGATGCTCCAGGCAGCTCCAGGATGCTCTGGGTGGCTCTGGGATGCTCCAGGATGCTCCAGGCAGCTCTGGGATGCTCCAGGATGCTCCAGGTGGCTCTGGGTGGCTCTGGGATGCTCCAGACAGCTCTGGGATGCTCTGGGATGCTCTGGGATGCTCCAGGGATGTGGAGCCACGCCACAGCCATCACCTCGCTCCCCCCGAAGCTGCTTCCCGCAGGCGCGCCGCCGCATCCCAGCACTACCTGTGCAGTCGCGTCCGCCTCCTTCCTACCGCCAAGGCAGCGTGCGGCCTAAAGCATCAGAGCCCCAAATCCCGGCTTCCATAAAAAAAATTCCGTGAGCGCAACCGCGGTGCCTGGGGGCTCCCCTGCCCCTTCCCTGCAGCCAGCACCCGGCGCGGTGCCTCCGAAACCTGCCCTCCGGGATAGTGGGTGGCTTTATTCATTTTTTTTCCCCAAATATAGAAACTTTTGAGCTTCTGTTCCTTTCCTCTATTTTTTTCTTTTTCTTTTTTTTTTTTTTTTTGTTGCTCAGTTAGGAACATTTTGTACGGGGGTTTCCCCCCACCCCCAAGGAGGTGCTGAGAACAGGAGCGTTTCGAGCTCCTGGCTGATTCGGATAAGCAGGGAAACGACCGTCGCCTGTGCCGTTCGCTGACGGGGGCAACATCTTCTGTACGCCGATAATAACTGCAGGTGACCGGAGCCTTTCCTTAATGTTCCCCGGTTTGAAATTTCTACTGAGAGATCCTTTTCTGAGCGTCTTCCCTTTTTTCCATTTCTTTTGCTTTCCTTCCCTCCTTCCTTCCTTTTCTTTTTCTTTTTTTTCTTTTTCTTTTTTCTTTTTCTTTTTCTTTCTTTCTCTCTCTTTCATACTCTTTCTTTTCTTTTTTCTCTTTCTTTCTTTTTTATTTTTCTTTCTTTCCTTCCTTTTTTCTTTTTTCTTTCTTTCTTTCTCTTTCTTTCTCTCTTTCTTTCTTCTTTCTCCTTCTCTTTCCCTTTTTCTTTCTCCCTTTCTCCCTTCCTTTCTTTGTCTCCAATTTTATCTTCCCTCCCAGTATCTCCAAAAAACATCCCCCCCAAAAAAATCTGCCATAGACGCTTTTCTGCAAAACAAACCGGCCAGCCCTGGGCAGTATTTATTCTCTTTTTTCCTAACAAACTTCCTCCTTCTCCTGCTACCAGTGAACTCCTTCTCCCCAGTCTCAGCCCGCTCTGAAAACCATCCGGCCTCTCCCGGCCTCCGGGTCCGGCGGGTGCAGACGATTACGCGGCCGGGTGGGCTGCGAAGGGTTTTGCATCGCCGCGAGAAAACAGCCGCCGTTATTCTGCGTGCCGTGCCGCCTTTGGGGGGATTAAAAAGGCGTAACGAGAAACATCTTACCCTGCTCCGGAGGAAAATAAACCACGCTCGAGTCCCTCCGTTCGTCTCAAAATGCCAGCGTAACCCGAGACAGGGACCGGGCGGCGGCAGTGAGGGGCTCGGGGGTCTGCGCGCGCGTGTGTGTATTTACAGAGATGATATTTTGAAGATGCTGCTGAAAAACTGTTTATATCCCAGACCCTTGAATACAGGTGATTGCACTGGCCGGGCTCCACGCCGTTATCCCGGGCTTTCGCCACCCGCTGCAGGCTCACGCTTGCTGCCAGCTCCTCCTCTCCAAAAAAATCCCTCAAAAACCCTGGGAAAAGGGTCTTCTTGCTCATCTTCTGACCAAAAACAAACCTCAAAGTCCCGCTCGAACCCACTGAACGAATCCACGTTTCGCTCGTGGACTAGCCGGGGTGATGCCAGCCCTGAGCATCTCCGCAGCTCCGAGCACCCACCCGCAGGTTTCTCTGGCCCTTCGTGGTGTCATGGAGTTACGAGGCCGTATTCCCGTTCCCCTAGCAGAATTAAACTAATTTATTAGTTTAGAATTAAATTAAAATTTAATTTAGAATTAAATTAAAAGGAGGAAAACCTCCTTAAAAACCCAGATCAATCCATGCTCCTGGTTAGAAAGCAGGGAAAGAAACTCATATCCAACTTGGGCCACGTGCAAATTTTCCGAGGAAGGTCAGAGCTGACCTTCCCCCATAAAATAGCATGGATTTATCCCAGAAAAACACAACTAGCGGCTTCTGCAATAAGCAGATTTAAGTCCCCACGGCAAGGAGGACGTTACAGGAGTGACGAGCCGGCCCGGAAAGCCCGGCAGCTCCCGAGGAAGCAGCGTTCGCGGTGCCAGACGGTACCTGCGTCGCCTTTCAGCCCGGCGGTGCCCGTCGCCATTCAAGCCGGGCGCGTGAACGATCCCGCCTAAGAGCACAAAACCCGGCGCACAAAAGGCCGCGGCGCCATCCGGCAGCGCCGGACCCGTTTGCATTCGCTCCAAGTCCCGCGGCACGGTCCGGAGCGATCGCCGCGAAAACCGGCCTCCCCGCCGCGGCTCCGGCCCCCTTCCCTGCCCGCCTGAAAGGTCTCTCTCCCCCCGCCGAAGCTCAGGGGACAGTGCCCGGCCCGAGCCCTATCGAGTGACAGATAAAATAATTAGCTCGGAAAGAGGATGCATCCCCAGGGCCAGGCGCGGAGGCCTCGGCAGAGGCGGCTCGGCTCCGGGGCTGGCACCGAAACACAGGCTTGGACCGGTAAAGGGAGGGATGGAGAAGAGCTGGTGCTAGACAAGTTCTGCCTCTCGGGGCAAAGGAGCCCTCCGTTTCAGGGCAAGGTCACCGTGCAAAGGGCATCTGCCACCGGTGGGACCCCCCATCTCCCCCGAGGGTCTCCAGAGGGGCATCTCTGGGCGCCTTCGCAGTGTGCTCCAAAGAGACAACCCGTCAGTGTCCCAGGGAGTCTTCATCAGCTCCCACCATCCCGTGCCCGGTAGAAACTCCACACCCAAGGCCAGAAGGTGAACTTTGGCTTGAAATCGGTGTCCCCAAACCTCCTCCTCTGGAGCCCAGTTAGGCACGGTGCTCACGAATCCTCCCCTAAACTGGAAGAGGACTGCAGGAATATCAGGCTGGTCCTGCATCAGCTCTGTTCATACCCAAAGCAGCTCACCTGGTGCAGCTGGAGCTCAAGGACCTCGGCCTGGTGGCAAGCACAGCCCGGGTTCATCAGAGCAACCTCTTCGGATGCTAAAACGTGGAGAGAAGCACAAAAGTGTCAGGCAGAGAAATGTCTGCAAGGGCCATTTCAGCCACGGTTGCCCCAAGGGATCCCAAGCCAAAGAGCGGAGCCTGGTTGGGTTGGGTGCTCGACCAGCAAGAAACACCCAGGTCTCACGGCCGCACCTCTGGCTCATGCGAAGCAGGGCTACGAGTTACGGGGAAGGAGCCCGGTGCTCCAAACTGCTGCAAAATCTCCGGGGCTCCGGGACATCCTTCCCCGTTGTCTACCTCTCGTGGCTAGACGGGTCTCATTAAGCATTGCAATTATCTCCTGTCTTTAAAGGAAACAAGAACGGAGGAACTAACCAAAAGGGATCCTCCTTTCTCCAGCCCAGGGGAACAAATCTGGCTTTAATTTCTTTCCCTTTTGTCATTCCGGTCGGGGATTTCACTTGAACGACACTGCCTTCCCCATTCCTCTTCTTCTGCCCTTCGCGGAGCAGGAAAGTGTCCCCTCTGCTTTCTATGTTTCCTCCCTTTGTTCTCCAACCCCTTGCTGTGGTTTATGGAGGGAGTTTTCTTGCCCTGTATCTCTCTCGTTGCGAGTCAAGGACCCCCCAAATGTCCTTGACCCTAATCCAGAGGTCAGAAGAGCTGCTTTGCACCTCGTCCTGGTTTTGTGACTCACGCTAACTACTCCTTCTCCGCAGGAAAGGTGCGTGGAGGCCACATCATTGCAGCTTTGTAGCCCTTCTTTGGGAGGGGGCTTCAAGCTGGTTTTGATTTCCATTAATGGAAAAATCCTCTCCAGCATCCAACACAATTCATAGCCAAACAGGTAGGATGAGATGGACAAACTGATCCACCTGGATTAGCGTCTCCAGTGGGATAAATCCTGCACAACAGCAGTGCAGAGGTCACGGGGCAGCTGGTAGAAGTCACCTCCCTTGCCTGACCGGCCGGCAGAGCCTTGCTGGTGCAAATCGTGGTGGTGCATGCGAAGGGCTGGAGAAGGATCCTGCACCGCTCTGAGGGGCGAGTGATGATAACGTCAGGAAGAAGAGCAGGATTTAGGGGTTAAGGTGGAAGGGGCATGGAGCATAAAGGCCTTTTAGGCAGAAAATGAGACTTTTTCTTTTCTTTTTTTCATTTGGTATATGCATAAAAAAGCTATTAAAAGGAACTAGTTAAATATCTCATTAATGAAGATGAATAGCAGCTCTGATCTGTTTTTAAACAGTTCAAAGCAGTTTTGTTTTGACCTCCCAAAGTGTGCATGGAGGGAGATCTCGCTGGCTTAAAATGTTGGGTTTTACGATTTTTTAAGCAGCTTAAGCTGATTGTGGTGCTGGAGCTGCTGCTCCACACCCTGGGAGGGAGAGATCGGACTGGGACATGAGGAAAACCAGTTTGCGGAGCAGAGCACGCAACAGGCATCTCAGGGGCTGCTCTGCAAATAATCCACGCTCTCCATCACACTACGAGACGTTTATAGCCAGGCGTTAACGAGTTCTCTGCTGCTGGAAAGCGCACCAGACAAACGGGAATAAGCAGCTCTGGGGAAGCAGGTTGTCCCATCTCCGTGCGCACCACCACCAGCTCGTGGTTGGGTGTCCCAACCCTGTCGTGGGGAACAGGTTGGACGGACTGTCGGACCGAGCTCTCATTCACATGGTAAAACACTCCAGCCACCGCAGGGATCCAGAGCTCGAAAGGCAAAGTATCCCAGCGCCGGCAAAGGACGGAGCGGGGAGGGAGCGGAGGGGAGGAGTGCGTTTTCAGATTGGTTTTTGATACACAGCCTAAAATAAGGCACAGAGGAGCTTCTTTTAAGAATGATTGCATTAAAATAGCCCTCTCCATTACACAGACACTAATAGAGGCTCAGTGCATTATTTCTATCAAAGTGCAATTTGCATTTACAAAGGGCTCCCGGGAAGTGATGGATGGGGAAGGAATGGAGAAAGGCTTGTAAAGCTGAGCGTGCTCATCTTGGAGTAACTTTCAGGCACAAGGCGGTTTTTCTTACACCTTCCCCTCCAAAGAAACTCGTGACGTCTGCTTAAATGAACATTCAGGCTCTCGCCTTTCACCCCGCAGCCCATCAATAAAAGCCGGAGGAGCGGAGGCGAGGGGGATGCTCATTTATCTTCATTAGGACTCTGGCCAGCTCCTCTGATCACCACGTCAAAGTAGCCAGGAACAGAAAAAGCTACTGTTCGGCTCCCTGGCTTCCCTACGCGCACACACACCCACCCCGCAACTGCGTCCGCAGGCATCTCGGGGAGAGAGGACCAGCCTTTCACATGGCAGCACCTGCCCCGAGCTGGGGGGAACAGGGAACTCGGCCAGAGGAGATATCCACCGCTGCTCTGCCCCTTCCCAGCCCGCAGCACCCGAGCCGGGGAGCAGAGGGGGCGGCGAGGGAGGGGTGAAGTAAAAAGCAAATGAAATTCGGGAGGCATCCATCAGCGGAGGCAGGTTAAAGAGGAGGGGAAGCTCCTCATGCAGACAGAAGGTGAACCGCTGTTAGATGGGTGATCTCTGGCTTGACGGCTCAGGCCCCCAGCACCAGTGTCCAGGTGACCTTCCTGCTGTCATTAGCTGTTTAGAGGACCACTCCCAATCTGGACCAGGATGATCCCAGGAGAGGTCTCAGGATGGGACCTTCCTGCCCCACTTGTGCTGTCCTCCCATAGACACACTGAAAGCCCCATCCTTCAATGCCCTCCTTAAATCTTGCTTTTGCTGGGAGGCCTAGGGCATCAGGGAGCCCTGCTGAGACCACCTCCGTTGCACGCTGGGATGTCACACGACTGTCACTCGACACTCTTCTGTCTGCCTGCATCTGCCAGTTCTTCCTCCCCTTCTTTAGCTCGCATGTCTTTCTGAGGGAGGACCATCCCTGAGGACCACCCATCCGTCCCGCTGGCCCAGCACCCCATGAGGTCTCTTCCCGTGAAGGATGCTCCTGGGAACAGCAGCAACACAACTACCCATATTTAAAGCGTTATGGAGTGAGCAGACAGTCAGAAGGTTTGGGCTTAATATCCCTTCCAAAAGCCATCTGCAGCTCTTTGAGCACTCTCCCCGATAACCCAGAGAGACATCCAATTCCTCTTTGAACCTTGACAAATTTTTGAGCCTTGGTGGCTTCCAGTGGCAATAAGCGCCACTGTCCAGTTTTTGGGAAGAATAACCAATGGTTTCTTGGATTTTTTTCCACCTTTTTATTTCTTGGAGCCTCCTTCCATTCTGACATGTTCCAAATGCCCCTTCTCTAAACTCTTGTTCTTTTGTACAGATTTTATCAAGTCCCACACTTGTTTGTCTCTTCTCAGTCCTGGTTTCTCTCCAAACAAGGCTGCGCAGTCCTCTTGTCACCCTTCTCTGAACTTCCTGTAGCTCCTTCCTAACAGAAAGGTGACTGATGGTGCCCACAGGTTCTCAGGCAACCACATCACTGACTTCTTATCGCAGCATCACTGTGTTTTTGTCTCTCTCACCACCCTCCTCGCATGGATGCCAACTTGGTGCTTTTGCAGCAGTCTAAACCATGCATCTAGAAAGTCAGTCGGTGCAAGTCGGTATCTAAATCGATGGTATCTTGCAAGTGGAGAATCAAGCTTTTAAGAGATATCATAGGTCAAATTTAACCTACCTTCCTGCATTGGCCTAGTGAAAGGTTAAGTTTATAAAATACTTACCACGGCTTTGTGCTCCCTGGTGTTCATTTTCTCTCTGATTCTCATGATGTCCCTGGGGATAGAGCTCCGTAGCAAGAACCACATCTCCAAAATGATTTCTCCTCTTCTTCCTCCTTTTCAGGTATTTCCCCTCTTGTAATTTTTCTCCCACTGTCTATGACAGTGATTTTCTTCACACGTAAAAGATATAATTTGAAATAGGAGGGAGCCTATGGAACGTATTTCAGGAGCTGGAGGGATCATTTTACAGCGGAAGAGTAAAACCCTGCATCCTGCAGCACCTGTTCATTGGAAATGAATCTGGTGTTGTGGCCTGGCAAAAGAGCACAGTAGATGGTCTGAGACCCAGCAGAGACTGGACCACAGCTCCATCCTCCCTGTCCACCACTAAAGGGTGCCACTGAGGCGGACCAGCCCCTGCTCAGGTCACCATGAGAGTCACCATGGTCCCTTCTGCCCCATCATCTCCACTCATGCCTCATCCTCACTCCCCACCAACAAAGACAGCTCAGAAAGAAGAGATCGGGAATAAAGGTTGTGACTGCTGGGCACTAAAAATGATGGATTCGACGGCAGTATTGCTCTCATAGCATTTTACAGGTTTCCCCACACCAGCTTCTCTGCTCCGCAGGCAATTATTACCTCTATTTTCTCTGTTTTATGGGATTAACAACCATATCATCTCTGCCCTTCCCAGTCTACCGTTCTGCCTGACAACCACTTTTTTGCCTAATTGTCTAGCTAACATCATTCAGTCACACTCAGCAAAACCATCCTCAGCCAAGACTTTGTTCAAAGTTTGCCGCACTCTCTATTCTGGACCCGCAAAAACGTTTCCATGCCTGAAAAGGTCTCCAACTCCCAGAAAACACTCCTTCTACCTAAAGCCTCACCTTAGGTCTTCAGAAATGGGGTAAAGCAGACAAACTCTGCTCTCCTGCAGCTCCTCTGCCCTTGTATTTGGAGCTGACTTGAGCGTGTCTCTGCTTCACAAAGCCCTGCAGGAGAGATGGGGATACGTAACACACTTTTTTCACAGAAAAGAGGAGTTTCACATACGTGCATGCTGAGAGGAAGGAGGGATGGTACAGAGAGCTATCAGGACATAGAACTCCTTCCACATTAGCTAACACGCATCAGATCTGAAGGCTTAAATTAATCCATCTTGCTGCCTTCCCTCCCATCTCAGATCAGAGTGGTTCAACTTTGTGAAGCCATAGCGGCTTTCCACTCCCAGCTCCTAGCAGTCCATTATTTTGTTCCTTTTCTTTTCTTGTTTGCCAATGGAGGGGTGTGTTTGAACAAGAAATTTGCTTTGTAGACAACGCATAAAGAGCTGGGAGTAGCTATCTGACCACGGCTGACCTTCAGCCCTGCGTTCATGCATGTGCTGGCTGCCCCAGAAATCTGCCGAGCGTGGTGCATCTCTCCATGCCGGCACGGCTGGACCTTGCTCGGAAAACTGCCGTGCTCCGTGGTCCTCCGTGTGCCCCACAACACCGGGAGGGAGCATCTCCGTGTCCCATGCTCACCCCCATCTGCCTTACGGGTAAGCACAGAGCACAGTTAGTGCAGTGCACCTGCAAGGCTGCAGGTAAGAGCAAATTCCCTCTTGTTCTGCTTCCTAGGACACTTCCTAGCCTATGCAGGTCTTCAGCGGATGTTACCAATGACAGCTACGCTTGGTCAAGCTGATAGCTCTTAATTGCGTTGACCGCATGGACTAGATCTTTAAGGCAAGACCCAATTGCCCACACATAGGTGCCAGGTGGTATTCGCGGTGCTTTGGGGTATCCGAGACATCCACACGGAGCTGGCGAGTAGAGCTCGGGACCCCAGGAGAATCGCTTCCTCCTCAAACACCGATCAGAGGCCAGGCGACTTCCCCAGGTTTCTGAAACTGCCACTGGACTCGTAGAAGTCTGCAACTGAATTTCAACCCTGAATTTCGGTGTGTGAGTCTGAGAGCTGAATCTCGCCCAGCATCCAGCTGGAACCCTTTTACCAGGGACGAAGTAAGGCCCCGTTCTTATCACGGAGGTAAGGCTGGAAGGACCTCACAGGCCACCTGGGCCTGGGAGCCATAAATTTCATGAGTGGTGCAGTAACTTGCTTAGCTTCTAATTTTGTGAAAGAATAATGCACACTGGGAGAGACCTAAAGGAAGAGGGTGTGGTGATATTACTTTATCTGCAGCAGCAAAACTAGTTTAAGAAGTCCTAATCTGGGCTGAGTTAGCCACAGGGCCTTTGAAATGATCTGGGTCTGAACTACCAAAAAAAAAATTCTTGAAAACTGTGTTTAAAAATATGCTGTTACTGGTTCATTTTAACAGTCCAGCGTGGTTGTATCAGCACTACTGACAAGGCAGCAGCTCCTACCACCACCCGGCTTCCAACCAGGGAGACCAAGAGCTGTGAGCCAATGCCTCCTCCCGATGCTGCTCCGCAGCCGCTGCAGATCCCCAGCCCTACCTCTGAGCTAGTTATCCCGCACATGATTCAAAATCTGCCTGCTATATCTTTTTGGTGTGGTCTAGCGCGGCATCCAGCCCAGTGCTGACCGCAGATGGAGGCAGCATCAGCTCCAGCCCGACCCACGCATGGCTGACATTGTCCTACCTGTTCCCAGACCTCCGTGAGTGGAGATACTGCCTTGCTGCAGCCCCTCAACTCAAAGGCCTGTCTTCATTATGGAAAAATTTTCCTTCTGACTTCAATTTCTCTGGATGTAATTTAAGCCTCTTGCCTCCTGTCCCAGTCCTGGTGAACAAGGAGAACAGTCCATTCCCTTCCTCTTCGCAGAAGCCTGTTACATATTTGTAGGCTGTTATAAAGTTTTCCTAAACTAAACAACTGCAATCCTTTTGATCTTCCCTCCCTGGACATGTTTCGCAGTCCTCTGGTCTCTTTGCAGCCCTGCTTCGGTCTGTCTCCAACCAGTCTGCATCCTTCTTGCACTGTAGCTCACAAATTTGGGCCCAGAGGTCTCACTGGCACCGAGCAGGAGAGGGAAGCTGGATGACTCTTAAAAAGAGAGGGTTTTGCTCAGCAGGATGCTGGGGACCAGCTGCAGAGAGGACCAAGGAAAGTTGGAGCAGAGCTAGCAGGAGAGCAAGGATTCCCTTCCAGATGAAAGTGCTGAGGTTCAGCCTCTCTGTCCTCATATGGGGAGGAATCAGGACCTCTTTTAACAAAAGCAAGCATCTCCTTCAATGGGAAATGAAAAAAAAAAAATGAAAAACCCAAACAAGACTCACCTGAAACCATAGCTAGGAGGAAACCTAAGTCAAGGCCTTGGCATTGCCTGTTTCCGTCTCCATCGCTCTCTCTCCGGTCTGCTCAATATGTGACTCCAGGGCTAAGGATGTCCCATATCTTCATAAACCTCACTTTTACATGCTTTCCTTTCAACAGTCCTTCAAAAAGAAATAACCCACTAGACTCAGTGAAAGAAGAACAACAACAAACAGGGAAAAAGCCAATTACTTCTGCGCCTTGGGACCTCCTCACTGAAACTCCCAAACGCACATCTCTTCTGCCCATCTCGCCTTCCCCAGGAGACAGGAGGATCAAAAGCGCCAAGAAAACTTGAGCATTTTATGAGGTGTACGGAGAAGGGAGAGGAGGAACAGGCAGTTCAGGCAGCCTTTGCTGGTGACAGATTTCTCCGGCTCCAGTTCCTGTGTCCACCACGGGTTCCCAGCTCCAAGGGCGAAGGAGCTTTCCCACTGTCTCACGGGAGGTCTGGAAGGAATGGAGAGGAGAGCTGATTGCATCTAGCCAGCGAGTTACAAAAGCAAGGGCTTCCTCTGGGCTCTGCTGCCAGAAATTATGCTTTTCCTGGTGACAAAACCAGACATGGCCATAATCCCTGAAAATAAGCATGCTGGGAAAAAAAAAACAAAAACAAAAAAGATGTTACTGACAATTAGTATTAATATGTTAAATTATAATTAGCATTGCTAAGGTATTCATGGCTGCATGTTTGGCAACTGTCTAAACTATAAAGACTTCAGCTGTAGGTTCGTTAAATGAAAGCCTGGTTGGCCACATCTGCACTGCAGAAACACAGAGGTTACGTCTATACTAGCGTATCAGACGTGTTTGGGACTGTCCTCTGGTCCAGAGGCCATCTGGCAGGGACAAGCCTCTGCCCACTGAATTAACCTCCCTTACCTGCCAGAGCAGCACGGCTGCATCCATCCTGCCTTTTAGGAAAGGTCCGTGGCCCATGCAAACTCCCGAACTAGGTCTGAGAATTAGCTGGGTGAGTGCTAATGTTTTAACAGAGAAGATAATTGGTGTCTGAACCCTGCAACTGTTTAATTTGCTAGCAGAGACGCAGCCTCGGGGCCCTCGCCGCAGCCCTACCACGGGGAGAGCGTCCCAGAGGCTTGAAAGCCTCTGAGCAGGTGTGAAATGCTTCCTTGGGTTAGGACTAAGGGTTTAGTCTTAAGCCTGCTGAAGTCAGCGGCAGGGAAATCTTGCCCTGGTAACCCCAAAAGGCCAGTCCTAACACACACTGTGCCCAGAATCCAAAACCAGGCTGGATTTTCTCCTCGGTGCTTGTTCCAAAGCCTTGGGGCTAAACCCCGGAGAGATGCATATCTATCCTTGCGTGCCACCACACATGCACACGTGTCCTGGGCTGCCTTGCCTGCAGACAGGGCTCGCAAACATCTTCTGCTGTCAGGGAAGACCTGAGTCAAACACAAAGGCTGTCATCTCACAGTTCCCGGGGTTTAGACGTGCTGGACCATTCTCCCATTCCCTGGTTTGTCTGGATTTTCTGCCTGTGTGGGGTAGCACAGCAGCTTTGTCTTCATCACTGCAGAAACTTTCAGTGCCTGGGCTTCCCAGAGGGACATGTAGGACGTGACCCTGCCGCTGAGGACAGACCAGCCTGCGCTGGAGTACGAACTGGCTGTGCAGCCTCCTCCCCAGAGCTGACAGCAGCTATTTTCTCCCAGGCGATGCCAGAGAAGGGCGATTTTCAGCTGCAGGCACTAGCAGAGACTTGCGCACAGCTTGTGGCTCCCCTGACAAGCTGCTTGATTTCTCCTGGGTTCACTGACAAGACGAAACAGCTCACCACAGCCATGGAGGATGGGAATTCAAACCTCACTCCAGATCTGCCCAGCTGGATCCGCTGCTCACGGCCGACCTGCCTGTAAATGGGAAGCTGCTGGTTCCGTCTGGGAGCAGAAAGCATCCAGACACGGTGCAGGTCACACCACTTCTGCATACCATGGGCTGACTCCATGCAGCATCCCACCTCTGCCAGGACTTTTCACCAGGTCCTCAGTGATAAAATACAGCTAGCAGGTCTCTGTCACCCACGTCATTCTGCATTCACCCCAAACCTGTTAAAACCCCAGTCCTTCTAATAGCATAGGCAACCTGAAGCCCACCTGCGTTATTGCGATCTCCTACCTGTAAATGCGGTTGAGGTCCCTCTCTCCACCATTCACAAAGCACTTTGCGATGGACAAAATAGTCTCAGGAACTTCAGCTGGGAGGTCTCCAAAGGGGTCTGAAAGCCCAGGCCAGAGATGGAGATGCTTCTCCAGTGCTTTGACCATCTCTCCACTCCAGTGCTGGGCAATAGCTCACAGCACATTTTGCCCATTGGCCAAGACTCCAACCAGTCCGGCCTAGGAAGTGAATTGCCCAGTCAAGTTTTGCCTCCCTTAGGGAATTTCCTTTCCATAAAGAGGAAGGAAGACTCCTCGGAGTGGGAAATCTCTCAGTGGGACACGATGTGTTAATGACGGGGAGGGGAGGATGGGTTTGGTATCACAGCGAGTGCTAAGCTCAGGGCCTTGGGCTATCGCAGCACGCTCTGCTCCCTCTCCTGTGATCACTCTAATGCAAAAACCACATTTTTCTGCTCTCAGTGGTTACAGGCTGGCTTACGTCCTGCCACGTATATCCCGAGCAGACGGATATGAGTGGAAGCATCTCAGCGTGCACCTAGACAGAGGTGCACACGAGAGCTGGGGGAGGTCATAGCACAAGCAGCGATGCAGCCGAGGCTGGAAGCGGGTGCTCAGCAGCAAAGCTGGGCATTTCTACCTCAAATAGCCACGGTTTCATCAGACGCCAGCCCCAGCGCACCGTGCCAGCGACTGCTTCAGGCTGCTACACGGCTCTTCACTTCAGCTGCAGCTTTCTCAGGAGCCTGCGGAGCTGAGGGCAGGGGAGGGGAGGGGAGGACCCAGCTGAGAAGAAGTTACACTCGGTGCTCAGCCCCTGGGCAACATCAGGATCATCCTTTTTACGCTCTGTTGGTACGTGGCTAATTTCCACTAAAAGCAAATTGGGGAAAAAATATAGGTTCTCAGTGCCCCCCCTCTTATAAAGCAAACCTCACTGCCTCAGAGAGCCCCAAACTGGTGTTGCAGAGAGCAGGAGCAGCGGCAGCTCCGGGTAGGGTTGGGATGCTGCGGGACGGTCTCTGAAGCATCCACGGCTGCAGGCACGGCCAGCCAGTCTCGCAGAGCATGTGGGGCATTAAAGATATTCAGTTAAAGGACACTATAGGGGGAATTTTCTCTTCTTCTGTAGGTTTCTTCTGCACCAAGATGCTGTGGAGAAAAGAAGCACGTAAGGAAGGAAGGTAGATAAGCCCCATTGAAATGTGACAGCTTGAGGGCTGTTTCCCCATCCTTTTTCAGCCAGATGATAGGAACAGAAATGCATCTAGAGATCCAGTAAAGCCACCAGGCTCTGTCCTGGAAAACCCGCAGCTTTGGCATGTTAAGAGGTTGGTAGGTCAGAGGGAAAGCCATTGCCAAAGACACTTGGGGGGACCAGGGAGGAAGAGCTGAGGGCTGCCCTCACCCAGGGGTTTTGCACCTCGTGATGAAGAAAGGACCACGGAGGGAGAAGAAACAGAACTGCCTTCATGAGACCGGAGCCGCTTGCGTGGTGGAGCCTGGGCGCAGATTCACAGCGGCGCTGAGCAACGAGCGCCAGAGGCCACCGAGGCAGAGGAAATCCGGCTCCCGCCGCTGCACCGAGGCCCGCGAGGGAGGACCCGGATGGCAGGAGCGCGTGTCTCTGCGTGCTCCCCCTCAAAGAGCACGCCGACATCTGCAGCCGGCCGACTAATGAATATAAACGACCGCCCCGTGCCCCGCCGGGGGGTCTTTAACACTTCACACGTCTCGGCGACGTTGAGTGATCATCCCCCAAGCCCGGCTCAGGCAGCCCCTCCATCCAACGGCAAGCGGCACAGAGATGAATGACCGCCGAGAAGACGCGGCATCGCAATAATTTTTCATCTACGGTGTTGCTTAACCTTTCGTGAGCAAATCAGATTTCCCCGGCACTGGCCTGGGAGCCGTACCTGCATTAAGTATTGCTGGGTCAGGGAGGGGCAGCTGTGATTTATGCCTTCTCCCTACTAATCGGATTCTGGGGCAGGCAGATATTGATGGGCGCCTGCCTTTGATCCATGGCTCTTGCGAGCCTTCATTCAATTACCGCCCCACAGAATGCAATTAGCAGGGCCGCTAAACCACGTGCGCTGCCTCTCCTCATAATCGCAGCACACGGCGAAGATGAAGGGGCTGTCACCGGCAGGAACATGACCCAGGCCCACATGGGGATGGGACGCACCGCGGTGCATTTGGACGAAACATCGGAGAAGCATCGGTGTGGGGAGAACGGAGGGAAGAAGACAAGTTCTGTTTTCCCAGGTGCTCCAGTCTTGCCTCTTCTCCATCACACACAACCGCTGGATGATGCTCCCCCAGCTCCCTCGCCTCTGTTCCCAGCCGTCTGGAACGTCCTTGCCTTCTCTTGGCATCGCAACTGCTCATCTGTGTTACTCCCTACCTGACCCAGTTCCACATCCCAAATCCGGTCGTTCCACCTCCTGTGTTTCCCTGCCCACATTTCTTCCCCTGTATGTAATGTTCTGCCCTCATTCCTCTTGGATTTCACCCAGTCTTCTTGCCAGGGGAGGTACAATCTTTTCTCTGTCTATCTATCTGCTTCATCTCCCTCACTTCCGTTCTTACCACAGGTCTTACTGTCTCCGGGCTATATGTTCCTTTCCCTTCTCATATCTGTTTATCTGCTGCAACAACCTCCTCTACCTGATTTTCTCTTCCTGTGCTCTCTGGGCACGTGATGACAGCAGTTTGTACTAGATTTCTTCCTCCTCTTCTGCTTCAAGCTCTTCAGTCCTGCAAACTTCAGGTCCTTGAAGGGTGGCCCTTCTGGTTCAGAGTCCACCTGCCCACTCGTTCCTGGCTGGGAATGCCATTTTGCCATTCAGCATCCCCACGGCATCAATGCCCAAGGTCTCTCACACTTTGCGCTGCTGTGTCCCCTCTCAGGGGTGGGAGGAAGTCCACTGAAGACGGACGCATTCTCTCCTCCATCTCAGACAATCTTTGCCATCCTGCCATAAGTGTTTTTGACCAATGTTAGAAGAAATCTGGCAAACCCTCATCCCACAGTAAGGGGTAAAGAGTGTGTTTCTTCCTCTATCAAGCCACAAACCCGTATGTTGTAGTCTTGTCTCTAATAGACTCTAAGGCCAATCCAGTTGCCCACACATAGACATCTGGAGCCATGCAAGACATCCTAGAGGGATCTCTTCCTGCCTCCAGCTGCTGCTCTGAAAGGGTAGGGGTTTCCCACTGGTCCTGACAGGTATCCCTCAGCCTCCCTAAAAGCACTAAGCACCCGTACTCAGAAAAAATAACAAGTCCATTAACGCCTTTGTTCTATTTTGAATCTGGCTTTGGTGCTAGGCTTCCTAATTCCTTTTAATAAGTTATCAGTGAGGCTGTAGGGGTTAGTGAACAGCACAAGCATTGTAAAAGTTGGTAAGGAACTAGGGAGACAGAAGATCGTAAGAGTTTGTGATGAAAGAGGAGCTGCAGCAGAGTTATTATTAAAATTGCTCAAAACAGTTTTGGGAAGGCTTTTATCAAATCCAATCTAACCCACTACATTTTTCAGTAATGATTTTGGCACAAAAAGTAGAGCTGTGCTATCAAAACTTGCTTTGTGAGACAAAGCTGGGAAGCGACATCAACACAAACAGGGATCGGGTATTACGAACTGGGAAGACCTGGACAACCATGAGGAGCAGAGCGAAAACAAGAGGGTGAGATTTGTTAGTGCAACATATGAGGTCATGGACCAAGGAGGAAGACCTGGATGTGACAGTCCATTGCCTAAAACAAGGCAATATTGTTCATAATAAAGGTCATATTGCCTATAACAAGGCAATTCTGCAACAGTTCTGAAACAAACATCACCATAGTATCTGATGAGACATTTCCAATTGAGACAGTGAAGCCCTAATGCCTCTGTACTTGGCCTTCCTGGCACCTCTTTGTAGCATGCACATTTCTGGTCCACCATGTCAAGAAAGAGAGTCACCATTATCTGGTCCTCGAACTGATTTGGGGGCCTTAGGGAACGTTTATGCTCCAGTCTCCAATCTGGAGCCTCCACCTTCACTCACAAAGCTCAGTAATCACCCAATAGTTTTTCTCCTTGTTGCCTTTTGCTGTAGCTGTTTTATAAAGAGCTGGATCCCAAACCCACAAGCAACCACAAGCAGGGAGGTTCCCCCAGGAATCGCCCAGGTACAGGACACCCCCCAGTCTGCATCTTCATCACTCCCTCGTGTGATTACCCACGATTTCCTGGTCTTCCTAGTGTCAGACTAGGAAGAGGTCACAGACTGAACATGAGCTGAATATGAGTCTCATCATGAGCACAGCAAACCACACGCTGGGATACATTAGGAAGAGCACGGCCAGCAGATCAAGAGAAGTTAGTGTCTTTTCTGATCAGCCCCTGGAACACTCCGTCCAGTTTTGGCCCCCCAGGACAAGAGGGATGTCAAGAATTTGGAGGGGGTCCAGCAGAGGACTAACAAGATGGAGGAGGGATGTGACCTTCAAAAGGGAGTTTGGGGGAGCTGCGCTCTCTTAGTCTGGTAAAGAGGAGGCTGAGGGGGGATCTAGCAGCAGTCTGCAGCTACCTCAAGGGCAGGATGACAGAGTCAAACTCATGGTAGCGACAGATGATGGAACAAGGTGCAATGGTCACAAATTGCACCTTGCAGGGTTCAAGTTGGACATTAAGAAGAACTTCACCGGGTGAATAGTACAGCCTGGGGACAGGCTGCCAGAGAGCTGAGGATCTTTATCCTTGGAGGTTTTTGAGATTTGGCTAGACAAAGCCATGGCCAACCTGATCTAGTCTGCTTTGAGCAGGAGATTGGACTAGAGAGCCCCTGAGGTCCCTTCCCACCAGCAAGGCGGCAAACCACTGTATGGAGATTTTAAATCCCAGTGAACGTGTAGGACACAAAGAGGCAGAAATTCAAGTCCCGTAGATGTCCATATCAGAAACATCCTCCTCTTACTTTAAAGACAAAAAACCAAGACCCAGACAAACAAATGGAGCAACCCAACATCACCCATGTCCACTGCAGAACTAGACTGAGAAGCCAGGCCTACCTCTACTGCAAAACAGTGGAGGGCCAGGGAGCAAGCTGAGGTGCCCCTGCTCACCCCACTGCTGCACCCCTACTGCTCTGCCTGGCTCTGCTTTGCACTGTCCAACTCTCTCTTTCCAAAAAAAGCCCAGGCATGATCCTGGCGAGAGTTCACTCCAGGGGCTGGTCCTCTAATGGCTCCATAGATGTATGGGGCTACCTCCTGCACCATCCTCCAACGCTAGCCAAGCAGGCCTCGCACAATCCTGGGCATGCAAAACGTCCCGAGGTTCGGGCAATAGATTGCTGGCAGGCACTTGGATCCGATGGAGCTGCGGTGTCCCTGCATGGGCTGCAGGGATGTCACACATGGCCCCGAGGACACCCAGGACAAAGTGCTACGTGGTACAGGGACAGCTGACCTGCAGGGAGCTCTGGCCTTTCTTCGTGCCATAGTTTAGGTGTAGGTAGAGCCCTGCCGCACCGTAGCACTTGGCCATTGGCACGACATCTCCCTGCATTGCAGCATCTCCTCCCCGTAGCCTCTGTGTCATCGCTGGCTTGCATCAAACAACACCCACTTTGAGATGGGGAAACACGCTAAAGACTAGGGGAGCTGCCCAAGGCCACGGCTCTCAACCCAGACCCTCCCAGCCCTGCGGCACCTCGTATCAAAATCCTCCCACAGAGCATGTTGATGCTCGGAAACGTACCTGGGGCTGCAGTACAACCGCGGCTGATCCAGGAGCATCCATGAGCAAAGCAGATGCTGCAGCAACTCCACCTTGGTACGGCATAGGGCTGGAGCAGAGCTGGGGTAACGGGCAAACCCGCACTGGCAGCAACCAGACCTCTCCTCTACGCTGCGGCCGGTTGGGTTGGTGCATGACAGTGCGGCCACCCAGTTGCCTGCAAGTCCCTTTGTGCAGGGAGCAGGACGTGGTGCCGCCAAGACTTGCATCCCGAGGTTGTCCAGCGAGATCGTTGTCCATCATCTCCCATCTGGAGCCTCGTGGCACTGGGGCCGTGTCCCAGCCCCACTCTGCTGCTGCCGCGGAGCATCTCTGGCTCTGCAGCTCCGCTGGTCTTCCCTCGGGGCTTGCAGACAGCATCGTTCGGGAAGCTTTATGCAGTTGTTGGGCATTTCATTACCATAGGAGATAAGGTTGCGATGGCTTTAGTGTCCAGCGCCACTGGTGTGCAGGGAGCTTTACAGACTGATAAAACCCGCGGGGCTGCCAGGTGGGGTGGCTGGGAGTTTGGTGGCTTCTCGTGTTTTCCAGATACTGCTGCCACCTGATCCCAAGAGCATGGAGGGGCCCAGGCTGATCCTGAGGAGCATGAGAGAAGCTATCGCATGAGAGCAAGTGCGTATTGGACGTAAGCATGGGCCAGGGTCCTGCTCTGGTGCAGAACACGCACATGCCGGGGACCCACGAGCAGCACAACTAGGCTGAGTGGATGCGTGGGCTAGCTCAGTGCTAGTGTGATGGGGTGATGTGGGATGGGATGAAAGACGTGCTGTAGGATGGTGGAGGGCCAGGCCACCAGAAAGAAAAAAACCCCTTCCTTGAAAACCTCTCTGATTTTTAGCATCCTTGCTGATCCAGACACCCAAATTGGAGATGTTATCCTGGAGTGGCCACACTTAGCAGCACCAAGCACAGCTGGGCCTTTGTGGCCAACGCACCACCTACCAAAACCCCCCATGTTCTTGCACACGGCTATTGCCTTGCAGGAAAAAAAATCCCCCAAGTCCTTCATTCCTGCAGGCTATGCCAAAACACGCCGGTGCCCTGAGCCCAGCCACCAGACCCTCCCGGCAGGACACGCCAAATGTCCCCTTCGTCCCACCTTGAGTCACCTGTGAGTTCGGCCGGCTGGTGAGGAGCCCCCAGCTCAGCCCCACTCCAGCCCTGGCCCCGTGGAGATACCCCCAGCCAAGTTGCAGTCTCTGTTTATAATTATGCTTTGAGATTTCCCAGTTAGCCAGTTTTTAATTAGCACGTGTCACGTTGATTTTGTATCACTTTAATTTCCTAATCAAAATGGTACCAAGTCAAATGTCTTGCAGAAACCTAAGTCTACTGCGCATTCAGAGCCAGGGCTGGAAGATATTTGTGGAATCTAATATCCTAACGCAGTTAAGGCCAAAAAAAGACACTAATATAATCATCAAATTGCAAAGGATGACAAATACCATGAAAAAAACTATGCAATGTGAGAGGGCACAAAGATTTCCCATGCAAGGCTGAAGCCATCCCCCCTCTGCCTCCATGAACTGCCTCCCATGGTCTTTGCTCTGGCCTCCAAATCGTAATTCCTGCTCGGGATTATTTTCCCCATCTGCAGACATAGATGCAATCAATGAGAGCAAAACACACATTCCTTGAAGGCGGCTACTTACTTGGCTGAAGGTTTGGATTTAATCACGCTCGCTTATGGTAGAAAGCAATTAAAATAGGCACTGAATTAGGCAAAACTTGGCTTTAGCACACAAGACAGAGAGGGAAAGGGAGCCTGGGCTCATCGAAGGGTCGGTTGCTCCTGGGAAGAGCCCGTAGGGCAGGCAATAAAACGGAGCCTGGACCACGGTCTCCTCAGTCTTGCTCAACCCTCAATCCTGCTCAACCCGGCAAGCGCAGAAGCTTTGACTTGTCTTTTAGGGATTTAGGGATTTTCTCCGGCAGCGTTGCAATGGGGCATCACCTTGCAGAGGCAAATGGTTCCCGAGGCTCCAAATTTGGAGTTTTTGGAGTCCTGGATCCGCTCCGGTGCCGTCCCCTGCCACGTCCCCCCGAAACGGCAGCCGGCCCCGCGCCCCTCGGCAGCCCCGGTGCACAGAGCCACACGCAGCACAGGCGCTTATTTAAACAGTTATACGCTGTATTGTTTAATAGAAGTTACAATAGGATAAATGTACAGTTGCGATCAACATGCTAATTTCTAATGCAATTTAACCTGTAAACCATGCAGTCCGTATTTTTTTAAATCAGTCCATTTTTCTTTTTTTTAAATCAGTAGCTCTGCTAGTGAGTTTTAAGGAAAGAAAGAAAGAAAAAAGGTTCCCTTTAAAGTTAAACCTAATTTACTAAATTTTCCCCTTGTTGTGCAACGACTTGTGCAAAAAAAGCTGTTTTTCACCACATTAGTTTACAAAAATCACGCCCTCCCCCTACGCAAAAAAGAAAAAGGCAACACAAGCAGCCGGCGGGCACCGAGGGACGGGAGTGTGTGTGTGCACGCGCGTGTGTGCAATCAGGCCGATGATGGGACAAGCAAGGAGGGAGGGCGGACAGGACTCCCGATGAGGGACCTCGAATTACCGGCATTTTTTTACCACGTCTGGGCTCTCCATCACACCATGGCGTGGGTTTTTGGTGCAGAGAGGGGCTTAAACAGCAGCAGCAGCATGTGTTTCTGGGTGAAGGCTGTATCTGGGCATCGCAGAGATGTAGGTAACCAGGTGCAGAAAGCCCAAGCGGCCCAGACGTGCATCCCACCGCCCTGGCCAGGAGAGGGAAGGGAGAGGGACACCTGATGCTGCCTCCTCCAAAACTTCTAACACTGAAGGTATTTTGGGGGCGAAAAGGCTCCAAACCAGCAGTGAATGAAAGGGAAATGCCCAGTGGAGGTGAGCTGGAGAGGTAGGAAGGACCAGGGATGCAAAGGGGAGATGCTGTTGCCCCTCGAGGAGACCAGATGAGCCCCTCCACGGTTTGAACTCAACATAACAGCAAACCCACCACCCTTGAAGTTATGTCTGGTGGAGAAAGCATCACGCTAAAACCACCTCCACCTCGGGACTCGCTGACAACAGCCACGTCCACCCGTGGGACCACGCGGGACGAGGAGCCCACGAGCATCCCACCAAGCGAGCTGATGTCCGCCGGGGCGCTGCTCGTACCCGGGGTCTTTGGTGGCTCCCACGTCTCCAGCTAAGCCGCCGCTTTCCCCGTTGCCTCCCAGCATCTTGCAAACAGGTTGAGGACGGCATGGCAAAGCCCCCGCCCTCCACCCCGGCGCGGCAGCACGAAACAGCCACGTTTCGTCGAAGGGGAAGGAGAACGGGCCGCCGCGCGGAGCAGCGGCCGGCTTTTCCCCACGGAGAGCAGAGCTGCGGCTGGACTCGGAACAAAGTGCAAAACTGCTGAGAGCATCTGACTTGAACTCCAGCCCGAGAACAACCACAGCAACAACAACCACCACCTCTTCCTCTCTCGCACACACGCACACACGCTAAAGCCTAAAGCAGGACGTCCCCCGAATGCAAAGGTACGGCTTCGTCCGCAGGTTAGTGCATTAGAGACGTTACAGAAATCACTCCCAAGGCGGAGGCTGGCAGCGGCATGCCTTGCACAGCCCCGTACGGTTGCAGAGACACTAAGATGCACAGACGCCTCCCAGAAAGCCAAATTTTTCTTTTTTTCCCCCCATACTGGTGCTGAAATACATTTGCCAGGAGGTGGGGAGAGGGGGGAATAAGCTAGTCTTTTCTACGGCCACTGGCTTAAAAAACTAAGGGCCGTTCGTGTCTGTGCACAGATGGGTTAATAGCAGCATTACTTGTTTTGGGGGTTGCAAATCTGCTCTTACAGCAGGGGGTTCTGCCCCTGCCTCCCCCCACGTTACGAATTCATAGCAACAACTCATCCCTCCTAAGCAATACCATCCGTATCAGAGGATACCGATCATTAGTAAGAGATTTAGAGGGGATTTTAAATGTCTTCCAGGGCTTTTTAAGCAATCTGTTTAAAAGATTAATTTTATTTTGAAGGGATGGAACTGCATCTCTTGGAACAAAAAGTTAATTAGGAACAGAGCACCAAAATTCCATTTTTCATCCCCGTTATGTGACTTGCGGTTAGACGCTTGACCTCCCGAAATCAGAAACTCTCTGAATCTCTTACTTGGCCGGGACTCGCTTTCCCAGCAGAAAGTCCGGAGCGCTACGAGCCAGGAGTCCGCTCACACGATCCCGGCGCTCTGCACGGCTTCGCAGAGCAGCGCTTAAAAGAGCTTGGAAATCCATCCCGCTCCGGCACGGCGATCCCGCTTCCAGCCGTGCTTGGCATGGAGGGGCCAGAGAGGCCAGCCCCGGGTCGGGGAGGTCGGCACTGGCCGCAGCGCTCAAAGCAAGGTGCGCTCCCACGGCACGGCCCCTCTTCGCCTTCCTTCCCCGGCCGCGTCCCAGCAGCTAGCGTGGAGGGGAGGAAAAAAATCAAGGCTGCAAAGCCGCCGCCTTGCCCGGCAGCAAAGTCGGCAGCTGACAAATGCGATCAAAAATTGTGTTTGACAGTCTATCCTCCCACTAATAAAAACTGGAAATGCCAGAGTGCCTTATTTGTCATGCTTGCTGATGCTCGGTTACACCATCGCCAGCCTCTGTAGCAGCTTGATTCTCAAGTATTTTAAAGTGCTTGTTGCTATTTAATGGCCCTTAACGCAGGTGCCCTGTGGACTGAAGCTTCCTGTATTACTGTCGTCACTGGGTACCTCGGGCTTTGTTTCCATCTCTGTACTCCGGGTAGGACCTCGATCGCTCAGGGAGGCAGATGTGACTCTTCGAGCAGCCGATCCCGCCTGGCTTTGCCCCCGCTTCTCGCTTTGCCCCTCTCTCCCATGGTGGCACCAGCAGAAGATGGGAAGGAGGAATAAAGCACCCTGAGGTCCACGCTGCTCCATGGGACACATCTTGGCAGGGGCACCGAGAGCTTCCCCACGGCCAGCAAGACTCCTCGGCCAGGCGGTGAGGATGGGTCTCCTTCCTCTTCTCCGCAGTTGAGCTAAGCAGAGCTTCCTACCAGAGTCCAACAAGCTGAGTGATTTGTCATCCTCAACTGTGCAGCATTTGAGCCGCTAAGACACAGCTGAAGATCGCGCGAGCAAAGAAGGTCCCAGGCTGCGTCGGGCAGGCTGGGTCCAACACTCAGGTTCAGCTCTGGGCGCCCCGACGAGCTCAGGGCCACCCCACCACCGAGGAGCCACAGGGCTCTTCTCACCGGGGGGTGGAGGCTGACGGAGGCAGCCCTGCTTTCACTGTCACGGGGGTCCACTGGCCTTTTAGAGAGCAGAAAAGATGTCACCACTGGGGGATCAACCAAGTTTGCTTTTTCACTTGTGTCTGTCTTTAGAGAAAGCACTTGCTGGGTCGTGCCTGGATGTCTCCGCCGAGGCTAAGCTCTTCCTGGCCACCATGACAACCTTCCCTCACCTGCTGCTTCTTCCTCCATCCTTCTTGCACGTACTTCAAAGAGGCATTAAGCTGAAAGTACCCTCTGATCCCCCCCCAAAGAAAAGAACCATAAAGCCAACTTCCAACATTTGGTCTTCCCTCACATTAATGAAAATATCCCATCCACTGCTCCTCGTGTTTGGAGACTGCCGTGACAGGGCAACAGTTCATCGCTTCCAACGTGCCTATTCACTTCCAGGGTTAAGTACCATGTACCCTTATCAAAAAAAAATGTATTGCTGAGGAACGAGGAGGGAAAATAAAGCACCGTCCCCTTCGCGTATCCAGAGCTTGAGTATCGGAAGAGCTCCCCGGGCAAGAGCCACAAAGCAAAAAGTGCACAGGGTGAGAAAGAAAAGGGACTGAGTGCAGGAAGAAAGCGTAGCTACCGCTCTGCAAACGGATGCGTCACGACCTAAGAGCGTTCAAACCAGCCCTGCCCTTCCACAGCGTGAAAGGAGGTTAAGAAGAACAAACCTTGCTCCGAAGGTTAGAAAAGGTGCATCGACTTCCAGAAGTGATTTCAGGTGAGAGCTGACAACCCAGCACATTCAAACGATGTTAAAAAAAATGCTCACGTCTGTGCAGAAGCAGCGCTGCCAGGGTGGTTATGTACACACCGGAGACTTTAATTCCCTTCAACGGGGCACCAGGGCTTGGTGGGTGGGGGAACCGGCTGGATAAGCTTCCACCTGCAGTAATTACAGTCAGAAGGGTAAAGAAAAGATAAGGGCAAAAGTCCCCTCTCTCTGTAACGCGAACCCCATGATTAACGTCCCATTGATAGCATTAGGGTTGCCCTCAAAGGCTGTCTTGATTTGAGGGGATGACGTATGGGCACCTCCAGCGCAAAGAGGAGAATTTTGTCCTTGGGCACTTCTGAGCCGGCGGGAGTCGGATGCTGCTGCTGTCTCCAGTCGGGGCCATCCAGGGCCTTCACGCCGATTCCTTCGGGGAGAGCCGCGTTTGCCGCACAAGTCAGACCGGGGGAAGCAGAGGGACTTGACTCCATACTCGCTCTCTCTACACTTATTTAATGAGGCGGCTCTGGAGCCCTTTTACATTCATGCGGGTACAAAAGACAGCAGCAGGTCCGAGCGGTGCAGCTCAGCGCGCACCCGCTCCAAGCACTGCGGTTGCAGATGTGCACGAAGGGGCTGGGAGTGCAGCTCCAGCTGCTGCCTTCCTGCAAGGGATCTGCAAGCTAAGGTGGAAATCAGCCCTTACAGGAAAAAAAAAAAAAGAGAAAGGTTGGGAAATCAGTTTGCCCCTCTTTCTACACAAATCCAATATGCAAATCTGCAAGACAGGCTATAACAAGTGACCCTCTTCTAAACACGTGCTCGTTTTACCGGAGCCCGTGAAAAGAATGTGAAACCGTGGCTGCTCCCAATATATATCATTTTTGTTTTCATTTGTTCTGCAATTGAATAACTTAACAAAAGAAAGTCAAACTGATTCTTCAAATTTGGCTTACACACACCAAAAAAAAAAAAGTAGTCTGGGTGTGAACTTCTCTCTGAGCCTTCAGCTTTTACCCTCACTTTATAAACCCCTGAAAATAGGAGCTTATAATGGAGACTCCTGACCCCACCTTCACTGTACCAGCACAAACAGTGCCGCCCTTCTTCCCCAGGATTGTTTAACAAGGAACGTTTTGTCAGAAGGGTAGGTTTCATGAAGACTATACACGTGAATAAAAAAATACAGATATTCTCTTTGAACAAGAACGCCAAGTGCAGGCACGCGGCAGGCTGCCTGCAGCTCCCAGAGTCCCGTCTCGAGCGGCCGGTGCCCTCACGAGTGATGGCTGTTGATGAGGCTGCGGAGCTGTTTGGCCACCGTGTCTATGAGCTTCTGCTTGTCCCGTTCGTTCTTGCGGAACTGCGCGAACACGTTGTTCTTCCTGCTCGTGTCCCTCATCCTGCGCAGAGCAGAAAGAGCCGGTCAGGTTATGGCACGCGCCGTGCTCCGACACGCGGCACCCCGAGCCCACAGACGACCCCTGCATAAAGCCCGAGACTTGCCCTGCGCTTTGCTGATGGGAAGCTCTGCTCAGGGGGTACCGGGTACCCGACCTGCTGGGTCCTTCCAAAGTGACTATACTCAGGCCCTGCTAGGGAGAGAGGAGGTGACAGCGTCTCAAGGGTCTGTCCCCAATTTTTAGGACAGATGCGTGCAAAGAGGGGGACATCGAGCCACATATACACCTCTCCTTAGACAACATATCTGCTGTTTTGCTTTAAACCCCACAAATCACAGCCTACGTTGCTGCAGGGCGGCTGCCTCCGCTCACGAGCTGCTAAAGCCCTGGTTCACCCCTCCTTCCTTCAGAGCAGCTTTTGCTATGCTCCCGTGCCATCTTATTAAATGCTAAATGGCGATACTGTAATGTTAAGAGATCAATGGTGAAAGTGGCAGGAAATGAAAAATTTAGCGTCAAATCCACAGCATTAATGTTTATCATTTACAACGGTGCATTGCATGTGGCCAAGAGATGCAGCTTCTGCGGCAGCCGTAAAGTCTCGGCACTGTTAACTTAAAGCACTACACAGCGTTAAACCACAGGAATCCAGCGCTGGTTTCCCCAAATTACAAATCTTCTCAAGATTTGCATGTTTTTTTTCTCTTTAAATTGCAATTTAGCACACTAAGGAGCCCACTGGTCTCAACAAGTGCCCCGAGGGCTCCGGAAAGCCAAAGGAAAGAGGAGCCAGCGGCGGCACGGGATCGGGAGGCGAAACCGGGGCAGCTCCATCTCTGCAGCATGCAAAGCTCCAGCCTCATGCACGCTCGCGTCTGCAGCCGCATCCGCGGGGTGCCGCGGCCCGTCGCACGGGCGAAGCGTTAGCTGTCGCAGGCAGGCCACGGGCTGTGACCGGGCGACGGCCACCGCGAAAGCTGCAAAGGGAGACGGCCCCGAAAGGGTCGACCCTTCAACGGAGCAACGGCAGGTCCCAAAGGCAGCGGGCTCGGGACGTCCCGCCCGCTGGTTCTGAGAAGGCACCGCTTTTTTTATATAATACCGTAATTTGTAAATGATTTTCTCGTTAAATCAGATCTGGCAGAGGCAGACGGCTTTGGACGAGTCACACAAGTCTGCGTCTTCAGCTTTGGGTACCCAAACGAAGCCTCGCAGTGATTGGGAAATAGTCATGATAGTCCTTGGAAAGTTGGCAGTTCATCACATTAGGGGGTTTCGAGTTATCCAAGCACAAAACAAACCTCTTGAAACTTACTTAACAGATTAAAAAAAACCCAAGTTTTTTCATGCTTCAATCTTCCTAAAAAGAGCCAAAGGGAATCTGAAATGTTCCAAAAAACATCTAGGTTGGAACTGAAAACAAGGCTAACAACTTTATCCCAAAGGGTAATTTGCTAAAGTTATAAGTGCCCAAAGGCACAGGATTACAATGGAGCTGCTTTCCCAGTAGTAACAAGATAGCTTGGAGCAATTTTATTCAGCTGAATAAGTAATTTCTCTTTCTTTTTTTTCTTTTTAAGCCCAAGCAGGTTGCCAGTGGCTCCACTGCGAGAGCCGGGCAGCACGGACACCGACGGGAAGCGAGGTTTGCAAGGCACACAGATTATAGGTGGTGCAGCTTCACGAGTTTCAAAACTAATTGTCGTCACGTAAGCGTAACATCTATTCTTCACGCAGTTATGCAGCTCCAGTGGCACTCAAAACATTTTGCGGGGAAGGTGGGAAGCACTGTTGCTGCTTCCCAGGCTAGGCAGGGACATCGGACTCGCTCAAAGTCAACCCCTATCTTCAGATCCTCAGCCCAGTGCCACATCCCTTGCAGTGCTGCCAGCTATAGCAACACCCAATGGCCAAAAGTACTGATTTTTTTGCACATGTAACACCCACAGGTAATACGTGGGGTTACAGCAAAACCTCTCGGCCCTAAGACTTTTGCTCCCTCTCCTCCTGCGCAGCTTTCTTCCTTACAGCCCTTTGTGCCTGATCTCAAGGGAGCTGTTTAAGGCTGCAGGTGAGGAGCAGATTTATTCCCGTGAAACATTATTTTTTAAGAAAACAGGGTTGCGTGCAAGGAAATATCACCTTTGTGCTTTCTGCTGAATTATAAAGGAGTTGCATGGATAAAACTATGGATCAGGATGATGAAACGTTAAAGTCAGAGCATCCATTTGTGCTGCCAATAACCTGACTGTGATAGCTAACACAGGCGGGTGGACCTGCAAAAGTTGGAGCTAGCTCCCAACTTTCCCAGTATCTGGGAGGGAGTGAAGTTCCCGGTACCTCAGACCATCAATCCCCTGGGAATTTGCAGGTACTAAGGGCTGGATTTCCTCGCCTAGTGAAGCCACCTGCAGAAGAAGCCCAGGCGTATGGCCCGTGCCGAGGACCCCACTGCGGCAGAGCCCAGGCCGCCGCAGCAGCGTCCCGGGAGCGCAGGGACGTGCAGGCGAACGGCAGGCAGAAACCGGACGCGAGCCCTGGAAGAGGCCGAGCCTTCAGCTCCGATTACCGTTCGAGGAGACGCCGCGGGCTCCAGCCCCGCGGCCATCAAAGCTCTGCAGGCAGACACCGGGCCAGCGCAACCCGCTCGGTGTCAAAGGCAGGGCTGCTAGCTTAGGCGTCCAGCGCATAGGCAATTAGCTCTGCTTCCAGGAGCCGTGGAAAAGCATAGCGGGATTGCTGGCTGACATGCACGGCGGATGATGCAGTAAGATCATATTTTGTGACTTGACTTTGCCATGGTAAACAAATGCTGGTTAAGGGACATTTGGGGTCACGATGATTCTTTTAAAACCTGTGCCTTCCTTTGGACAGATTCCCCTGCAAAGTTTAATTGCTGCTGGGACCTGCGTTACCGGCCGCAGGCGGCCAGGCATCTTTCCTGGGGTCTGATGTCCAATTGCTAATCTTCAGGCCCCCTGAGCTACTCGATCTTATTAACCTCACTGTGTGCAAAAGGAATTGCACATCTACAGGCAAACATTAGATACACAGATACAGGCTTATAAGGACTGTACCAGCTATGAAGGAAAGTTTTACAAAACTGAAGAGTCAACTAACCCTTCAAAATAGGAGATCTGGCCGTCAGGCCATCAAGCAACGTCTGCATTAACTCTGCAGGCAGGAAGCCAGACGGCAGAAAGGCATATTTGTTCAGGGCTCACGTTGTTGGGTATCTCCTCGAAGGCTTGGAGTGCAAGCGGAGCAAGTCTGTGCGTGCCTGCAAGCCAGCGGGTAGACGTACCCTCAAGTTGGTGGTTCAAAAGGCGTTTCTCTTGGTGACAGCGTTGGCACAAGCTGCTCCCGGCCTCCTCAGTTGTGCTACTACGGACGTTTGGGAGGGTCACCTGGGCACCAGTGTCATGGACCCAAGCTGGATGAAAAAATACTCTTCCAAAATCCCGGCACAACTGAGGACTAGCCCTGGGTGGGAAGGGCACAAGTCGGCCCCGCAGGCTCGGTCTGGGACCACGGCCTCCATCTGTAGAGCTGCCGTCACGGCCAGAAGGCCTGTTTTGGTCCCGATCCCTGAACTCGAGCCCGTTTCTTTTCCAACATTTGGCTACAGGGAGCGCCTGATCTTTCAGTAGCTGGATGGCACTGTCACAGACAGGGCTTTGGATCAGGACGCCAAGAATATCAGCTTTAAAACAGAGAGGCAGTGTTTCTGAGCAGCTAAGAAGTTCTTTGGAGGTTCAACACTTCCACTTCTTAAAGCTTGTGCCTGCAGAGCCCTAGGACAACTAGATCCACTTTTGTACTGTCGTCCCTATGTACTAGCTTAAGAATTAAAAGCAGAAGGGAGTGGGAAAGCTCAATGCTGTCCCCACCCCTGTCAACAGACACCGCCTCAAATGGAGTCAAGCTTTGTTTAAATTAATCTATAAGAAAAAAAGCAACACAGTAAAAGCTCCTCTTTTAGTTGTAAGTAGTGCATTTGAGACGATAAAGTTACCGGCGGGAACCGTTTCAAAGACAGCTTGCATTTAGATCATTTAGTGCTCCATTTAAATCAAACAATAAAGTCATTGCAAGGTGAAGGTAAAAGCCCAAGCAAGCAGCATACTTACACTCGTGATATCCTATGAGAGATGTGTGATTAGGAAAAGAGATAATCATGAAAACAAGTTAAAAAACGAACCAGTGGATCAGAATTTCATGTCGTCCTGTTGGCAAAGCTAGTTACGTACAGATAGGGTTGGGGATCTGCTCTCCACGTTTGGAGAGGAGCTCACGTGCCTAGAGTTAATGCCCGGTCCAGCGCAGGGTCTCAGGTGTCCCCGGGTGACCAGACCCTTTGGCAACCAAAAAGGGTGAGATGGAGCCGGCCTTGGGCTATACAGAGAATCCCCAATGTGTCTGAAGCCCGATCGGGGACGGAAACGAGCTGGCACGAGCACGCCCCTAATGCCAAACGAGTGGCTACGCTGGGGCTGTCTCTGGAAAGCAAACCGGATTCGCGAGACTTTCCCTAAAACAAGAACGCTGGCAAGAGGAGCTGGGGTTTGTGGCTTTTCTTTTAATAACACCACAGAACATGGATGGTCCACGTTCAAGCACTACCTGGGGAAAAGGGCAAAAAACGGGGAATCGGAGCTCCGTGCCGGGCACGGGGAGCTGCCTTCTTGCTCCCCCCAGTCTTCCCAACTAGCTGCTACCAGTCCCAGCTGCTGCCTGCTTCCAAGTTCCCAGCTCTTCTGACTGCTGGGTGTCCGAGCTCTCAGCTGCTCACCATTTTACCAAAGCCTGAATATGCGGCAGGCTTTTAGATCATGGATGTCAGGTTGCAAATAATACTTAGCACGTACAGGTATAATATTATACAACGCACACATACAAATAATGCCATAATGTACAAAAGTGCTTTCCAAGCACCAGGTAGATCAGTTCAGTCCCTGTGTACCATACTGACAGCATTTATATGCCATGAACTGATGTGAAATCAGGTATTCTCATACCCTAAAAAAAGAGATACCTACTCCAACAGCAAAAAAGCAACTCAAATTCATCCTAGGGATTTGCTTTCATGTTAAACCTAAACAAATCTAACTGGAAACTATGGCCAAAAAAGGACTCCATGCTTATCCTACCTTGCTCCATGCAAGACTTAGCAATGGAGTGGCCACAGCATGAGCTGCTTGGAAAATTATTAATTATTATTTTTGGCAGGTCACTTTGCTGTCATATCGGCTGGTGACTCGCTCACAGCTGCACAGCTGAGAGGTCTGTTGCAAGCAGAGGGACAGGAGTAGGGCTGTTCCTCCCAGTGAGAGCGTGGAGGTCTACCAGAGAAAGTGTCACCTGAGCCACCTCCTACCACAGGCAGGATGAGTGTCCCTCCAGTTGCAACTACATGCTGGAGAAGCAATGAGTGAAGTGAATCCCGCTCTTAGGGACTGAAGCAAATGCGCTGGCCTCATATGTGAACCCACCATTTGGGCGGGGATTTTCTAAGGGGATGAGGAGTGTAGGGCAGAGCTGGCACTACTGCTCTGCAGAGGAGCACACACAGGTGAAGCACATCTGATGAATTAATTCCCTCAGTGCTTTCTTGATGGTGCTGGCCAACACCTGTCTACAGCTTTTAAAAAGAAGCCAGAAATGCTACTTTGGCTGCTGGACCAAGGCCTCTGGAGTTTAGGCTACTGCGAGGTGCTCCAGAGCATGTGCTCAGTGCATGCCCTTCCTAACTCATGAACTCTCTGTTCATGCTGTTGGCTTGCAAGACTGGCTACGACCATGGCTCAAAGGCTCCTTGCTATGTTGATCTCGCAATCCCCACAGAGGACACAAGCAGAGCTCACCTGAAGTGTCCTGATGCCACGGGCCAGCGCTCAGGCTCTGCTCCTCAGGCTCTGCTCCTCAGGCTGAAGCTGTGCAAAGCATTTGCTTGCATATAAACTACCTGGGCAAGTCCAGACTTCAAAGAGGCTCAGACTTGCGCTTACCTGACAGCACAGATCCTGTCCTTTCTAACAGCAAACTGTCCCATAGCTGGGCTTTTAGCCTGCAATCTTCTACATGGCACCACAGAGGAGAGCTGCAGGCTACCACTTTTGAAATGATTTTGGGGGGCTTGCTTCAGATACGCCTCTGTACAGTGGAAGACTATTGCGAAACAAGGGAAATCCTGCTTAAAAGTGAAGCAGAAAGAGCGACCCTTGGCCAATTCAACAGGTCTTGATATAAATACTGGAATTCAGCTTGGTATGATAAAAAGGGATTTCCTATTAGATCTTCCACTGAAGATGCAGGGGTGAAACCTTTGGAGGCAGGCTCCCCAGCAGCCCTGCTCCCTGCGGCTGCTCCGTCCAGGCAGCGCGCGTGATGAAAAGCACGGCTGAGACACACTTGCTTAAAGCGAAACAGAGCTGAAAACTGTCCAGAGATGGTCTGGACCTGCACTCACTTTTCCAGCAGGACGAGGGCTGTCGTGGGGTTCACGCGAAGGTACTTGCACGTGGGTTGCCCGTAGTCAGCCAAGTACGTCGACCAGTCCCACTGGATAAACAGATCTAAGAGCTGCAGCACAAACAGAAAAACAAACAAAAAGAGATTTTTAAACGTTGGCTAGAGAGCAGGTTTACCTAAAACTTGGCAAAAAACCTGGACAGGTGCCATTAAGCAGAAAAAACATTCAAAATGTTTTACGGTTTTAGCTAATTCAGCCATATCACGCTCCTTCCGCAAGTTGTCTCTATTTTAGGGGAGAAACGGAGGTGCTACGTGTGCAAGTGAGAAACCAAACACCGGGAGGAGGTCAGTGGCAGAGCCGCAGAAGAACCGCAGTGTCCTGATGCTTCAAACTACAGTAGGAGGCACTTTTGTGGTTAAAGTCACAGTTTCTTCTGTCCCCAAGTTACCATCCGCTTCACTTTAGCTGGGCCACAAGGATTTCTCGTCGTACTCGTTGAGATTTCCTAACATCTCCAAAGTGCTCTGTAAGTGTCTCTAATGAGCAGAGCTCCCTGGGGGAGGTATGAGAGACATCCAGGAGTGCAGTGGTTTATCTTAGGTTAATGCAGCTACAGAAGGAGCCTGGGAGTCTCAGGTGGTTTCCAGCCGTTCGTTAGAGAAACCACTGAAGTCCCCTGGCAGCTCCAGGAGGCAAAGGCAGGTTTACTCAGACGCCCGTGACAATCTCTGCCGCAGAGCCCCAACATCGCAGGTGGCAATTTCTTATCTGAAGCCCTTCAGGTCTACAAAGCAAACCACCCGTGTGCACCATACGTGTGCTCTCACCGCGCCCAAGGCTCCCACGTACCCCGCGGCCTTTCCAGCAGCAGCCCCTGGGCTGGCCTTGACCTTGGGCAAGGAATAAGCAAATTAATCCCAGTTTCCCCCAATGCTTCCCTCCAACCTGGGATCCTGGAAGCTCCTTCAAGCTCCCTCCTTTCCCAGAGCAACTGCCCTGGACACCTGCGCTTCCTCCACTCTCTCCCACCTTGGCCACACAGACCACGCTCAACAAATACGTGACATCCAATCTCGCCTACTTGACATTCATGCTGCCGTTTTCTGTAAGCATAACTTGGCTGGCTTTTGTCATCCAGCTCGCCAGCAATATTGTCCACCCCGCCAAAGCTTGAGTTTTCCCAGTCCGATCCCCTTCCCTTCCCTTGCGGCTTCTAATTTTTTCAGGATAGTGAACTGGACGGAGCAAGTTTTGGTGGTCCACCAACCCCTGGCATCCTTGGACTCCTTATAAGGTGTCTGAGAAAGGCAGCAAGGTAAAAAAAAAAAAAAACAAAAACCAAAAAACAAAACAGATTGCTTTTGCAAGGCTTAAATACCCAAGCCGGGGTGTCACATCTCTGCAGAACATTACTGGCGCCTTGGACCAAGAGCTTTGAAGCCGTGCACCATCCTACACACAGGGTTTCGCCGTCTTGCCCTCATTACTACTTTCCAAGGCAGCAATGATAAATTAATAGCTCCCAAAATCTTTCTCCCACTAACCTTGCTTCTCCCTAAGCGGACTTCCCTCTTCACCTAGCCAGGTTTTTTCAACCGTAAGGATGTAGCAGAGGAACTAGGAGATGTTAAGAAAGGCGCAGCGCTAATCCAAGCCCTATAAAACAAGTTAATTAAGAGCGGCTGCATTTCCCTGCCATCCTTCAGCCTGCTGTCGGTGAGAGCTCCTGTGACCGCTCTATCGCAGGCCCGACTGCCAAGTGCATGTACGTCTTCATTCCCCCCGTCCCGAGAGCCAGGCGCCCGCTGCCGAGCCCCCGCGAAGAGCGGCTCGGCTATTTGGTCCAGCAGCGCCCGGCCCGCAGCAACGCGCGGCCCATAGAGAGCTCATTGTGGCGGCGTCTCCATGGTGCTCCCGGAGGCGCGAGCCCTGTTTAACAACACGGCCCGCCCCACAAAGCCGGGGATTTGGCTCCTTGAAGACCTCGAGGTCCCAAACAAAAATGTGCAACACGATTCTTTTTGACTATGTAGGTCACAGCGAAGAAAGCGAGCGGCGGGGAACAATCGCCCGCCCTGGCAGGGGGGACGGATTAGACGGGACCTCGGAGGGCTTTTCCGTCTCGCCCTTCTCCGCGGCTTCGCGCAGGAGGTCCGCGCTGGGGCCCCTTGCGTTAACTTCGCGCCGGAGCCGCACATCATCTGCAGGAGTTTTTCCAAAGGGAAGTGCTTGAGGGCCCTTAAAGAGACAGCGGAAAGGTGGTTTCCCGTGCTCTTCCCACCCGGCGCGGCAGGCTCGAAACTCTCGTGGCCTGGTGTCCAACCCGCCGGGACGCGGCAGGGCCAGCGGGCCGCTGCAAGCTGTGAACAACGGAGCACAACGTATTCCCGTATAACGGGCACGTCCAGACACTGGAGGGACCCGTAGCAGCTCACAGCAAGCTGAGATGAAGCCCCAGAGCAAAACAAGGTGAGCACGTTTCCAAGAAACCCGACGAAGACGACCTGTCCCAGATGCATCCCCACCCTGAGCTAGGCGGGACCTTCCCAGCGCGCTTGGCGAGCAAGGCTCCCGGGAGCAGCTCGTGACAGTGATGGATAGTCTGTGTATTTTACAACTGTTTACCCACATCCATCTGGCCAGCTAGGCAGGCCCGAGGGTCCCCAGGGCCGGCCGGGCCGGCACCTCCGGGCTCGGACTTCCTCGCACAGCACCGTGGAGGCATCGCCGGTGCGTGCCGGCGGCACGGCTTCGCCGGGCAGCGGACGCGGCAGCGCTGGGTCTTCCTCCGGGGACGACGGCTTGCAGGAGGGAGCCCGACAGCTCAGGGCGAGCCGTCTCGAAACGATTTATCTGTCACATAAATGTGGTTTTATTGCTTTTACTGTTTAAACTTTTCACCTCTGCAGCTAAATCTGAAAGGAAAAAAAGAAGGGAGGGGGGAGAAGTTCTGCGCGCAGGCCCCCGGCAGCCCAGCTCCTCCGAGGGCTCGCGCAGGCCTTCCGGGGGAGATTCCAAAATAAAATATGCAAATACCATTAATTCTTCAAACTAAAGAGTCTCCTTTTCAAGGCTATAAATCAAACTCGACAGCGCGCGCACTGGGGGGAAAGGAAAAGGAGGAAAAAAAAGAAAGAGCTTTTACTGTGATGATATTAAAGTGCAATAAACTCAGAAAGCTGCAGACGTGCTGTGCGCAAAGAGCAGGACGGCAAACTTGCAGCTTGCAAGAAACAGGGTCCCGGGGGCGAGAAAATCATACTTTCGGCAAAAAACACGGATGGGGCAGGTAGATATGTTCATGTGTGTATTTTTAAAAATGAAGAAATGGAGAAAGGTTTGAGCGTGCCTTCTGAAGGAAAGTTCTGAAAGAGATTGTGTTTTTATGCACCCATATACTGAAAACCACAAGCAGCACAGCTGCCCAGGGAACCTCCTCGCGCGCCCCTGACGCACACCGATGCCGCCTCCACCGCGTCTCCGCAAACAAGCGGAAACCGACTGTGTGCGCCTGTTCACATCATCTCCACTGCGAGGGAACAGCACATCCAGGACAAAAATGCAAAGGGTGGAGTGCGAAAACACAGCGCCGGTGTCCTTGGGAACGCGAGCTGTCTTGCTCAAATGGCCACGGGGGGAAGACGATGCTGGGATGGAAGAACTGGACTGGGGACCAGTTCCCTGCCCTGCCACAACCTCCCCTTCGGAGGGCCAAAAGTCGCTTTCTCTCCATTTACCTCAGTTCCACCTCTGTAAAAAAACACTCAAAACACTTCTTTTTCATTTCCCTTGTCATACCATGACCTCCAGCTCTTCAAAGCAAAGATTATTTTACAGCATGTTTTTGCAGCCCTCCCATCAAGCACAGGGAAAGGATGGCTACGATTTAACAGCATGCTTGTGGCGAAGGCAACCGGGACATGACAATGCCTCTGCAAGCGTCTCTCCTCCAGATCAAATCCAATGCGAGACAGTGTGTTCCCTCTGACATGAGACAACAGCGCTGAATCTGGATAAAATTCTTTCAGCCAAGCCAGAAATAGCGTAATACGAATCCGAACTGATTCAAAACAGAGTTTGCGAGCTGTGCCAGCGCTCCTGGAACGACATCAAAGCAAGCGTCACGATTTGCACGCTTGCACCAAGATCGCAGTGGGTGCTGGATGAACCCAGGAGGTGACGTACGACACCCTCAGTTTGAGTCTGCACCTAAAAATCTGACCAGTCTTTGAGTCAACAAGACTGGCATGGAGCTGACTTGATCAGAAAAGACACTGGGACAAACCAGAGGCAACTGAAGCCCGAGAGAGTTGAAGCTCTTCATGGTGGTCTACAACTCTCAAAGCCCAGGCTAGAAAACTTGACAAGCGGGTTGGCCAAGGAAACCATGATCCCCATAGACAAACTAAAGGGTCGACTTTGAATTACTCTGAAGCCAAAAGCAAGAGACAAGATGTAATCCTGTTCTTGAAGATGAGAAACAGAAAGTGGCTGCATGGCACAACTCTTCCTTGGTGTTGTTTTTGGGGTGTTACACGCTCCCAGCCTAGGTATTGCCTTCAACAATCCTGTTTGCCAAAGGAGCTGCTCAAACCTTCGTACTACTGCCAGCAGTGTCGGGACACTATGCAACATCTAAAATTACGCTATGCAAAATGGCACGGAGCCTCACGAACAAGAAAAAGGGACGGAGAGTTAAAGGAGATGGCAGAAAAGGGAGGCCCATGTTCTCCACGGTGAAAACCAACCTACGTAAAAAGGACTCGTCCTAGCTCTCAGCCCCAAGGACCCCTCCTGCCCTCCCCTTCCACAAGCCTGAGCCACAGAGGTCAAGTGTTATTGCAGCAGTGATACATGAAATAAAAACTCCTAAATTCCCTGACTTGATGCAACACCGGCCTCTGCGGCTCCTCCTCTGGATCGTCCTCCCTTCCCAACTTTGTCTTTTTCCCCTTCTGCACTGATGCAGTGCCCCTCTACGAATTCACAGCCAGGGCACCGGGGACTTGCACTCAAACGCTTCTGATCATCAGGAAACTGCCACTTGAGAAGCACCAAGTGCTCTGGGATCACGGACAAATCCGGCCTCCGAGACGAACTGGGAGAGGACAGGCAGTTCTCCCCGTTCAGCAGGAGGTTGCAGGGATGGATCCAACGCCAGCCTGCACCCAGGGCAACATCCGCTGCAGCGAGATGCAAAACTCGTCCAAACTAAAAGCGAACAGCAGCTGTCCAGAAAATGAAGCTGCTCCAAGATGCAAGGGCAGTCTGCAGCCTAGCCAGAAATGGAAACCCAATCCTTCCCTGGCAAGCAAACTTCTTGTTTTTTAAATCCCTGCCGAAGGGACAGGGTTGCATAAGGGCCGTGCACTTCGTCCCTGCGAAAGTCAGAAGAGCCGTCATCGCCTCTGTGCTTGCATTTGTGTTTCCCCCGTGCCTCAGCCCTTTTATTTTCAACGTCCCAACTTTGCTAGGCCAAATTCACACATATACTATCCGTATTTATAAAATATCCGTCACCGGAGGCAAACTGGCACAGAGGCCTCACAGATACGCCGTAACTGGATGGTGAAAGGACAAAAAACCCACCCTGAGCTAACTTGTACTTTATTTCAAGGTCTGCAAGCGTCAGCTCGAGGACCTTAATGTAGTAGAAACCCAGAATCTGAGTGACTAATGTCCTCTGCCCTCTTATCCACCGAGATTTTTACTTTCAGAGAGCGACGAGAGGCGGCTCGGCAAGTGCCTCCCTCTGCCAACACAAACCCGCGCAGCGGGAGAGCCGCCAGCGACGGGCCGGCGGGAAACGGGCAATTAGGAATGAACCTCCCCTCCAAAAAAAGTAATAACTGCTATTAAAAAAAAAAGAAAAAAACAAAACAAACACGAGCAGCGCGCGCACACACGCAGCAGGATGAAAAGGTAGAGACAGTTACAGCCCATTAGCTGGCAAATCCGTTAACCTGTTTAAACAAATTTAAATGCAATTATCCCGGATTTCTCGCATCAAACTGAGCTGGAGGTATTCTAGTTGCCTCGCTGCGTCTCAAAGCGGGAGACAGAGAGGCGTCGGCAAGAGCCGGCCCGGGGTGCTGGCGGTGCCAAGGGCGGCGCACGGGCTTTTCCGAGCACGGGGTGGTTGCAGGGTGTCAGGTCGCTGCCCGGAAAAGCAGGGTGGATGGGGCCGCTTGGGCAGGGGTACGGCCAGGCTCCCTCGGGGGGCTTCGCTGCCCCCCGGGCACTCGCCCCATTAGCCCATACGCCTCCCGAGCTTGGTTTTTTTCCCTTTAACCAACTCCTTTTGGTGACCGGACAACGCGGCTGAAGAGCGGCAAGAGGAGCCGCAGGTGAAGGGAGCAGCTCAGCCCCTGGCAGGAGCCACCCACCATCCATGGGACCAGGCAAGGCCCGTCCAGTCCCCGTGGGGACCTCGAGGAGCACAAGCAGCTCCTGAAGCTGAACCAAGGCCAACCATCACGTTGCCCATGGCTAAGCTGCAAACCAACCGTACCCACCGCAGGCTGGGCAGCCCCTGCCGACGGGTGATTTCTGCAGAGCACAAAAGCCTGAAGAGATTCCAGCAGCGGCAGCCGCAGACAAGTACATTCAAAATAATTTATTTTGGGGAGGTTTCAATTATGCCCCATGGGAAAGTAATACTGAAAGAGAAAGAAATATGCTAACCGGTGGGGACACGGGGGGTTGGACAACAGGATTGCCAAGAAGAAAAGGCACCAGGAACTGCAATGTTGCGGCTGTTTGTCTACTCACGAACGGACGAGAAGGTAAAACCATGGTCTAGATGAAAGCAGGAGTGGATTTGTCACTGATTTCACTGGAAACCACGATTTTGCTCTCAGCAGTGAATGCATGTTGAGCACTGGGGTGGTGGCACCCTTCGTAACCTCCTAGCTCCCCGGCTCCGGGCTGCACCCCAGCATGTCCAGTTTGGATTATTTTCGGATTCATCTTGTTGCCTGTTTATAGGGTTTTGTATTTCGTAAATCGGATTTCCAGGGGAAGGTCTCCAGAAAGCTTTTGGTCTGCACCGGGTGTGCAGGACGGTTTTCTGATTTTCCATCTGCGAATGTTCGTCATTTATTAGGAGGGAAATCTCTGGCTTTCCGTTCACTCTGAAGTGCTGGTGTAATTGCATGGTTTGACTTTTTTTAGAAGATATTTATGCCGAGAGGCTAATTAAAATTTTACACATGCATTACGGTTTTACCCGACAGATGCTGTATTTCTGATTTTAGGCCACTTTCGTACCGAAGGCAAAAAAATCCCTATTGGGTTAAAGGCGGTTTTGCTGAGTTGCGTTTCCCTGCCGGTCCACGACCCCGTGTTACCAAACCACACCAAAGAGCCATGAAACGCCGGGCAGAGTTCAAGCGAAGCGGTGCAAAGCAGCACAACACCCAAGGGTGGGGACGCGGCGGATTAACGTGTCACATCGCCGCGGCAGGCGCGCAGGCTCCTGGAAAGTCCCGAGCAGCTTCGTTCTCTGCTTCTCTACGCTCTTGTTGACTTTGATGGTGCAGGATCATGGCCTTCGTCGCTGATTGGAGTCCTGCCCGCAGGGAAGGCTGAACTGAATTCTAGGGAAATCCCGAGCTCCGCGGGCCATCGCAACGCACTGCGCGACGCCGCTTGAGAAAACACCACGGCGCTAAAAATACTTGGTACGAAAACACTGGGATTTCACTGTTTCAGAAAAATCCATCCGTTCTCGCGCTAGCTGCCTAGACCGGCGGTTTTATGAATGGGTAAAAGGAGGGAAGTAAATGCTGCAATACTGGGTTTATCAGCCAATTTGCGCTCATAAAAATAACTATTTATACCCATCGGGCTCTTCAGGCTGGTTGACAAGTTTGCCTGGTGCTTGCCGCGCAGCGAAGACGACGGGATTTCTCCCCTCGAGATCCCACGAGACAAAGGGACAACGCTGGGCAGTCGCCAGCAGGACCGAGCGCGTCACGGAGAAGCGCTCTCGAGGGATCGCCGCTGAAAGCCCCCGCCGCTGCCATTGAGGCGGCACAAAGCCGGATTCGTTCCCCCAGCAAAGCCGTCGCCTCCGGAAGCACCGGTGCTCCCGGCGTGTCGCGGGCTCCGGGGCGCGAGGCGGCCTGCTGTTACCGCCCAGGGAGCAGAGCGATGGGAAAGGGGGGCTTGGAAAAGAGGGGAAAGAGCACCGAGAGGAGCATCCCGCGGAAATCAGAAGCCTTGGAAAGCCGAGGCAAAACGCTCCGGGAACGTCAGCCCCCGGCTGGCATCTCGCTTGCCCTGCCTGACCCGCGCTGCCAAATCGACCGATCCGAGGAAAACTCTCAGAAATAGCATGGAAACCGCCGATATTTCCGTTTGGAGCAGGATGCATCAGCGCGGCTGGAGAAGGGTTAACGACTCATCGCCCACTCCCAAAGGAGAGATTCCCCTAAACAGAGAAAAACTAGTAAAAAGGGAGTGTGGGGGGGAGCAGCAGTCCTCCAAACAAGCCTCCTCCGTCATGGAAAAGAGGGAAAAAGCCCCGTCCGTCCGAAGGGAAATGTTCCCGCCTGCCGCCCTCCTCCGGGGCCGGAGCGGGGGAGAAGCCGGGAGCGAGGAGAGCCGGGACGTGGCGGGCGCCCTCCCCGAGCCCGGCGGTGCCAAGTGCCCCGCGAGTTGCGTTTTTCTTTTGTTTACGCCTTAAAAAGGGGAAAAGGAAAGGGAAAAAAAAAAAGAAAAAGAAAACCAACGCCAGCAGGCGACCTCGCGCTCACCCCGGCCCGGCTGCGCGCGGCGGCCGCTGCCGTCACCTCGGCGTGAACTCGGGGATTATCTCCGACAGGCTTCACCGCCCGCTGAACCCGCACCCCGCGCCGGGACGCGCGCGCGGGCCGGCCCGAAACCCCAGGCCGCTGCCGGAGGCGCCGGGGGCCGAGGCCCGGAGGGGGACGAGGCCCGGAGGGGGCCGAGGCCTCGGGCCTAGCCGACGCGCTGCCAAGGCCCCATGGTGGCACCTGCCGAACTACCCGGGAAAACCTGGGCCGCTCGTTAGAAACCATTTCTCGTCAGGCCGCGGGGTTTCTACCCCCAGAGTAGGAAACGTGTGGCTAAAAGCAAACGCGGGAATAAAATAACTTTGCAGAGGGTTAAAAATCAGTGAATTTGGTAATGCCCTCCTTCAGGAAAAATCTGTATTTCTTAGGCTTCTAGAGACTAATAAATTCTGATAAAGTATGGACACCTCTCTGCTAGGCCCCGATGAAAATCTGTTGTTTTGCCTTTTATTTTCCGTCCACGCTCCGAAAGAGTCGTTCACCCTGCTCATGCAGACCTCCTCCAGTCTGGGGGGGGGGGGGGATTTTTGTGCCCCTTCCGAAACATCGGTGCAACACATCAACACAGCAAGGCAAACGCAAAACCAGGAGAAAAAGTCTACCAAGCTCCCGGAGAGGGAGACGACTGCAAAACCGAAGGAGCCGAATGGACACCGCAAAACTTCCCCTTCGGAGGCTTCTTCCATTCCTCTTAGCACCTGCAGGACAAACCAGATTTTGGTCTCAAACAAGCAATTTTTAATTCCCATTTTTTATCTCCGGGAGCAGCCTCTGGGCCTGCCCCAAAGCAGGGCTTCCAAGAGGCGTCCGAGGCGATCTGCAATGCCGGCTCACACAAGGCCTGTGCTAGAACATCGCCTGCTACGTCTCACTCTTTCCTACAGAAAGCCTCTTATTTTGAGCAAACATCGAGCTTCTTTTAACGTGTTCCGTTTTTGGTGCAGGCAAATCATTTGGGAACTTTAAGTTTGCAGGACGCTAACATGTAGGGAAAAAAAGAAAAAAAATACAGTGTTCTCGTACAGAAGGAACATAAGATTTGCTTTTGGCATCTCGAGAACTTACTGAAGATACCTAGGAAACTGAAGATCCTGAAGATAACCATAACACGACGTAAAATTAATCGAGCCCCAAAGCTCCCAGAGCACACTTTAACTCAAACCAATGCACCTAGGAGGACTGGCATCGGGAGGAATCACAGCTGAAGCAGCAGAGAGTGCTGCTAAGGCGTTTGATCCCGATGCTGCACCTACTCGTCTCGCTCTGCAATAGCGCAGCAAAGAGCGTTGCCCTGGGCCCGGAGAAGAACGGCAGGATTTATGGCTATTTGTTGCACATTAAAAAAAAAAAAAAACGCAGGAGGAATCTGAAAACAAAGCAAAGGCCTTTCCTTACCCGGTGTCACACTAACCTCTGGATGGCCTCGCGCTTATTGTCGAAGCCTCGGAAAGGTATAAACAAAGCCCGATTTCAGATGCCAAGAACTGCAATAGACTAACCAGGGAGTAAAAGGAGACTATCTGGTCATCGCTCCTGAGCAATCACCTTTACAGTAACATAGCAGGCATAAATCGTGCGCGAGAGATATTTTATGATGTGTACACAGAGTTATCACCATATCATAAAGCAATTTACAGGCGAAGGAGGCGATAACGGGCTATAGCGATCTCCCTGTGGCTCGGTGAATTGGACACCTGTGCAGCAAAACCTCTCAAAATAAACCCAGCTTCGATGTGTGGGGATGCCTGCCACAGTGGAAATGCAGGGCACTGTTTAAAGACAGTCCAAAGGAAACGGTTTTAAAACCGCAATGCAGCTCGGGTCGCAGGGAAGCTGCGACCTGGTGACCATCAAGGGCAGAAGAAACCAAGCAAGCAAGAAAAGCCCAGTTTGAGTGGGCGCTATCTGATGTGGGAAAGGCTGCTTTACACAGCCGGGCAGAAAAGTCCTCTTTCGGACAGATATGCTCCTTAGGCTTACAGGTGCCCAGCAAGGTTGCAAAAGGAGGGTTGAGCGTACTGGTGATGGCTAAGATGCACCAAGAGGTGCTGCTCTTTTTAAGGACAGGTCCCACGGCACGGGCGCAGAAGCTGCCTCTGCCCGCAGTAGCTAGTGCTCAAGCTCGACTGCTTCTGAAATGACGAAAAACAGCTCTTAAAAAAAAAAAATTGCTTGGGAATTTCAAATTTACCAGGACAAAACTGTTCCAGTCAGTTTGAGCTAGATGTTTCAAAAGAAAAGAAAAAAGAAAAAGGACAAAATTTCATACAGAAAGAGTCATTTTGGAGGATTTGTCAGGACAGAGAAACAATCTTACACCGAAATTGCCGCTCTCAGTGGAATTGCCATTCAGATTTTGGCACGGACTTTCGATTTGGACTTGAAGCCAGAAGGATCCCTTAACCCTTGACGATTCCAACGTGGCCATAGGTAGCAAAAACCTTCCAAGAGCAGCAAGAGCCTCAAGTGTTTGTCCAGCAAACCACCCTTTGCTATCATCAAAACTAAACTAAACACAGCTCAGCTTCAAACCCAGAACCACAACTCTACTTTGAAGCTGAGCATCCCTTTTCCGGCCAGCTTCGGTCGAAAAGAGAACGACAAGATCCATAAGCAGCTTCAGGCATATGCTGGCACTATACAATACCACGTTGCATAATTTCCTGCTATTCAAAGCATTTCTTTTTCTCAAGGTTTCTTAGACGTCAGGGTTTACACATAGGTGCACACATTTCCTTCACCGTTTTGCTGCCTCATTCACTTATTTCCGCACCATTATCCTGCACATGTGGGCAGCCGGCGAGGGAGAGCGAGCGGAGCTGGGCCAGGCTGTCTGCGCTCCGCTTCCTGCGGCTGAATGGCAGCGCTGGAGCGAGGGCAGAACGACGCGGCTTTGTCTTTATTTACACCAAGCTGTTTACTTTCTCCTTGCTTTCTATTTTATTATTGTTTGATAGGAACATAAAGCAGAGCTCCAGCAGATCACTGCCAGATACCCTGAACCAAAGGACTTCTTGCAAATTTCCTTTTGGTTGCTGTAAAACTTGTGCGGGGTTATGAACTCCTTAAACAAACAGCTGAGGTCATTGTTAGCTGGAAAAAAAAAAACCTTAAATAAATAAAAATGCAAGACTAATGTTACAGCCACAGTGGAAGCTACTCGGCAGAAAAGGGAGCCAAGATGGTGCACAGCAAAGTCCCTTTCGAAAGCATTGCTATTGCAACAAAAAGAAATGCAATCTTGCAAACGGAGAGCACACACGGGCACACGCTTTTCATCTGTCAAATTCTTCTTTTCTGGCCAGAAACGTGCTCTCGCAATTGCAGTATTCTGCACTCATGTGACAAAGGGATATGTCTTCATGCACGGGCCCCCCACAACCTCCAGGCAAGTCTGAAGCCAGAAGCAAAGGGCCACCTTTCATATACTTTTGACATGCCACTGCCCATCTCTGTTTTGCAATGACGACAGTCTGCATCGCCCTGCTGACAACACTTTTGACCAAGCACCTATCCTTTCTCTCATCCTGCTCCCACGAATATTTGCGGAGCTATCCTGAAGTCCTAAGCCCAAAATTCTGCTTTGTCTGGACCTGAGGGACATCAGGGTACCTGTGGGTAGCTGAGCAACGGCACCAGGACCTCCTCTCCCCAGCGATTTGCTCCGGGTTGCAATACTACCTAATACAAGAGAGCTCTCATTTCTGGGCCTCCTTAGCTCCACTCAACCATGGCTTTCCACCACCACCTCTCTACCAGTCAAAGCCCTTCTCTACAGGACATGAAGAACAGGAAATCTGGACTCCAAAGTCCCACCGCATTTTGGGATTGTCCACATCTCAGCTCCACTTCTGAGGGTCACTCCCCCTCAAAAATCCTAATACCAAGCCCCTCCTGAAACTTCTCAGATACGTGTGAAGATCTAATATGCACCATATATGCACTAACATCACCCGAAGTATTTTTACAAACACTCAGCCCCCAAACTGAGTCATGCTAGTTACAGAAACATACGGAGCCATTCAGAAAATATCATGTTGAGAAAACAGAGGGATGGTGAAGCAGGAAGTGTTCCTCAATCACTTTGAGTCAAGAATCAATGCAGAATTTTAGTTTGCCAACTCCAATCCTGCAATTATGTTCTTTAATGTCCAAACTCAAAAGCTGCTGATTGCTGTACAGAGAAGATGGAAAATGTTTTTAAGTTAATCACTGTAGGAGAGCTGACCGGGCAAACAGAGTCCTGTACAGCCCTGGAAAACAAAATGAAAAGAAACTCAGCTCTACACCTACTAAGAATAATCAAAGCTCTTCCATAAAGCGAAAAAGGACAGGACAAGTTTGAACCTTGCTTAGTCACGTGCATCCCATACGAGAGGACACACAGTCACGCCTCCACCCAAGGATCACTTATTACAGGCGTTCAAAACATGTTTTTTTGCCTTCCAAAAACCAACAGCGAAAACTGGCCTTTACTTCTTCCTCAGTGGGAGGAACTTCGCTAGAGCCGTAGGTGACCCTAACAAACATCAGAGCCGAGGACAGAGGGGGATTTCGCTTCCCACCACCTGCCTCCGCTTTTCACCTGAAAAAAACCATAGCAAAGTCCACAGCCAACTTGTCTGAAGTTTTCAGCTCATTTCCCATTCCGGGGTACATAAAATCTTTGCTGGTGGAGACAGGGAGAAGGAGGTGATACCACAAACACCGGGACAACCTTTCCGGGTGACAGATAGAGAGGATTTCCAAAGCAAGGCTCACGCTCTGGGTGGAGAAGATATTTTAATACTTCTTGAGACCTGCAAAATTTGGGGTCCTGATACCAGGAAAGAAGTCTTGCTACTGGACATGTCAGAGGGAAGATCTGATGAATATAAGAAGGAGTTCACCAGGTTTGACCAGCCCTATACACTGTCCCCTGAAAACTCAGAGCACACAGTGACAACTTCCACAGTACTTCACCTCACCTGGTACTCAGTGATTTAGGGATACACCAAACCACAGGCTAAATATGAATGCTGTGTTTAATAGCCCCAGTGGACTCATCTTCCACGCATCTGTCCAAACCCATTTGAAACCCGCTTGTGCTCCGGCCTCCCCATCGCCTTACAGCACCGAGTCACAAGAGAGAAAGCAGGGGCGGGCGGGAGCTTTAAAACTTCAGATCTTCCACCCAGCTATTCCAGGGGATACATATCTACAGCAACAAAAAAAAAGAAATCAACCAAAAAAACCCCTTTCACCTGCAAATGAAACAGTTCCATCTATGGCAGAACTCGCCACACATTTAAAGCATTGAGTGTTCATAAGAAAAGGAGTTTGGGAAAGGAAATGGAAGGAATGCAGACACCATTATTATGGGAAGGAAATAAATCACTAACAGGGCATTCATCAAAAACAGAGGATGACTGAGTGACCCTATCAAAGGCAATATATGAAAATCAATAAATTTAGACAAAAGGGAAGAATGGAATATAAGCACCTTGCAATGGAAAACACAGAGAGGCCTCTTACTCAACCTGAAAATTTACAGTTAGAAAGGAGAGCCTGTCTGGCCGTCTCTCCACCCATCCTATTGCCATCTCCTGCTCCATATGGGATAGAATTACTCAAACATCCCCAGAGGCAATTGTATGCAGGGTTTCATTTCAAATTGCCAGCGATACTACAATTTCCACTCAGCAGGATTGCTCTCACCCTTTGGTGAACTTCGTAGTTTTGGAGAACCAGCCCAGAGTCTGCAGTTGCCGTCTCCCAAGAGCTTTGCTGTAAATCATACTTGAAGAGCGAGATTTATCTGTAACATAGTTCATCCTCACCTACCAGAGCTCTAACAGAGACGCCCCGGCCCTGCAGCCCCATGAGAAGATGCTCTGCTCAGCGCACAGCACTTTTTGCACCTTTGAAACCTTCTTGCAACTTCCAAACTCTGCAAAAGAAATCCCTGTTCATATGCCGCTGCTCTGTGCTGCTAACAAGCCTCTCTCTGAGCCTCATTTTTCATTCTTGCCTTGGTGCTTTCTTCCACATCCTCCTGCTCAGTGATTTTCCTCTCCGAACCACTCACCAACCTTTCCTCTTTAAAAAGGGCTTGTTTTCTGAAAGGCCCAGAAAGCCCCCAGTCTCCCGAGACAGAGGCATGAATAAGTCAGATGGCGAATTCAAAAATAAAGAAAAATTAAAAATAAATAAAAGCCAAGCAAGCTCATGGCATGGGCTGAACTTTCCTTGTGCTCAAATACAAATTTTTCATGACATCTCATCACTTATTTAGACTGTAAACTCCGTGGGTCAGTGACCTGCCGCATATCGCTATACTGCACTGATATATAAATAATACCTGCACCCACTTACACTCTCACACAGCCCCAAAGAAGACGGCAAAGCCTCCAGGACATACAGCCTCAGCTGGAAAGAAAAAATGCTTTTTAAAAGTTGATCATACAATTGCTCTATGGGACTACTGAGTGTACTAAAACTGAAAAAAACCCAACCCTCCATCCTGGTCGATTTAGAAGAAAGATTTAAAGAAAGATACTCTAGCGAAGATGGAAATCATATGGGTTATTAATCATCTGCTTGCTTGCAGGCTTAATCTAATGCCTAAAGCAGAAGTGAAAAGAAGCCACGATGTGCAGTGGGGGAACAACGCTGCCTTTCAGCAGCCCTGGGAACTTGGGGCATTTGATACTCTTCGTCCCTCGCGCTGCCTACGTGTGCAACGTTAAATATCGCGCTCCTTATCGCTGCATTGTGAGCATCCCCCTGGGAGGGAATTACCAAAAGGGCCCGGGAAGAAATTCTCCTCCGGCTGTTCCAGCTCAAGAGACGGAAGAGACCCCCGAGGCTGCACCGTACCTGCTGGAGAAGCCTAGCCCCCAGGCGCGGGTCGCTCCTGCAGCAAATAGGGCACTTTATCAATGCCAAAGGATGATGTTTCCATCGCTCCGTAGCAAGTTTATCACTCATCTAAACTCATCCCGTTGTCACATTTGCTCTGCACATGTCTGTCTGAGCTGTATTTTTCTCCCTGCGGTGCACAGACCTCTGGAGGTCCTTGGGCTCTTTCCAAGGAGCCTACAGAAAATAACTAAAGCAAAAAAAAAAAAAATCCACTTTCTGCAGACTCGGTGCAGGAGCCTGCACTTCCACAGAGAAATTCCTAGGCTGCAAGGCAAGAGATTGAAAAGCCCAGGGCTGGAGCTGAAATTTGTCCTCGGAAACTCATGGTCTCCGGCGGTGCTGATGACACGGGACCAGGCACCCGGCCCACGTGCCACCGCAGCCCCAGCTCCGCGGCAGCCGGGGCCTCCGAGAACTGCCAGATTCAGAAGGCCAAGTGTATTATTAAGATGAAATGAGAATTTAAATTAATGATGATACAAGCCGCTACGATTGTCCAAACAGAGTGGAGTCACGGTGCTGTCTGCTCTCTAAATTATTCATCCCCAGGTAGTAACCAGCGATCAATAAACTGCAGCTAAAAGTGATGGCACTCAAACACGTTTATCTGCCTCAAGTCTGTCAGCGCTATGGTGCCCAATGCACGGGACGGGGGAAAGAGCTGAGATAGAGCTGCAAATATTATAAAGAAGCCACAGAAAGGTGCAATATTGCAGCACAGTTACTACCATACAGAGTACCAAAGCACACTACTGTGAGTGAGCTGAGCCTTAAAATGCTCCAGGAAGCAAAGAGGAAGAAATAAAGCTCAGCAATTAATAGCACTTTCAGCGATGCTGAAAATCAGTAACTCATTAAAAAAATAAATAAATAGACCGTGTGGGACTGAAAGGTCAAGTCATGCACAGAGCGAGCCAATGGCTCATAAAGAGGGCAAAGTCCTGAACAAGTATTTCAGTGAGCATCAAATTAAGGAAGGGTGGTTTCCAATAAATTTATACCTTGTGGTTGATCTATTTGGATGCCAGGATGGGCCAGCTCTGGTTCAGCCTTATCTCACTTATAAAGCCTCTTTGCCTGGTGGATCCTCTGGGTCAAAAGAGGTGCGAGTTCACAGATGCTAACTGGACTTCCCTCCTAGCTGCGTGCCCATTTCCATGAAACTCGTAGTAACGTAACAACCCTCTACCCTCTGTGAAATATCAGCAAAAACTTCCAATGAGTTCAGAAAATATTGGGAGGAGCGGAGGGGACAGGGGAACACACAGGCAAACAAAACTCGCTGACAACGTGATTGCCTAGGTCTTGCTTTCCTTTGGAAAGACACAGAGCCCACTAACACATCTCCTAGGCGATCTTGATGGGTAGCCCAGCATCCTCCCGGATCAAAGGTGCATCACAAAACACAGAAAGAAAAGATTCAGGATGGAAAGACAGCATAAGAAGCTATAAATGCAGAGAGGAAGAAAGGAGTGAAGGCAACAGAGTGTTTCCAGCTCAGGCTTTTAGGAAAAGAGGGGGGAAAAAGATAGCCCCAGAAGAGGTATGCACCATGTTGCACTGGAAGACAAACCATGTGCAGTTCCCTGGGGGTTTAAGAAAGCGACCTTACAAATAGTTTACTCGGATTACTGAAAAGAAAGATGATGCTGAACCTGGACCTGTGGCCAGAGCCATAATCGCAAACTGCAGCCACTGAAGGGATTCAGTGGAGACAGATTTATTGCAGTAATTAATAGTAATTGAGGTTTAGGATCAGAAAAGGGATGAATCTTTCTTTTTTTTCCCTCTTTTTTAAAGCATAAGAAGTAATGCTTCTTTGGAAACAGCAACGGAAAAAAAAAGAAAATAAACCCAAAGTCCCTACTTCATTTCAAACCCATCCACCAAAAGTCGTCTGACTCTGGGAAAGTGTGCAAGCCTGGAGTTATAATTTAGGGATGATAAGGATCTGACCCATCCTTTGCGGTTTATAGGTTTTGAAAGGAGCTAGTCCTCCTCAGCCCGCGCTCCCCGCGAAGGCTCTTGTGGAGGCAGGGTACAAGGGAGGGTTAGCGGCTCTAATTACTCCCCCCCCCCAAGGCCTCACTGTAGAGTTTACAATTTAATTTTCTGCATTTGTAATCTGTAGCCCTTGTGTATATAATGTCTAATGAAAAAGGCCTTTTTTAAATTAACATGGTATTTGGAAAAAAAACCCATGTGTTTCTATTTCATTATCAAACTACATTTATAAGAAGAAAAAAAATACTCAGGCTGAGGGTGATCGGATTTAGTTGGCAGGAAGACAGGACAGTCAGAAAACATAGATATGCTTATGTAAATGCCTGCATAACATCAAAACGCCTTTGGGTAAAATTTTATTCTTGCTAAAGTTAATAAAACTCCTCCATTATTCAGGGCTTGATACACTGGTGGCTTGTAAGCACATCAGACTTTGGAGCTCTTCTGAGCCATTTCCCTTCGTCCCTGACAGACCGGTACCTACCTACATAATTCATTCTCCTTCTGACAACACATGAAAAGTGGACTCTTTCAATAAGCAGCTCTGCTTTTCTTTTGTTACTTATTTGGTCTCAACTTCTTCTCCTAAGGATGGTTTCTCAAGAAAAAGAGGCTTACCTGGTCTCTCTTAATTCATTCTGATAATTATTTTTAATCATAATGGCCAGTATCAAACACAGTCTGACAGGCAGAGACCTCAAAGGTGTTATCACACAGAACAGTTGAGATCAGAAGGGATGCCTGGAGATCATCCAGTCCAACCACTCTTGTGAAAGCAGGGGCAGCTTGAGCAGCTTGCTGAGGACATTATCCATTTGGGTTCTCCAAAGATGGAAACTCCACAACCTCTCTGGGCAATTATTCTCTGTGTTTAATCAAAACAGAGGTCCAGGTGAAGAAGACAAGACTATAAAAGAAAAAAGCTCAGCTACATTAGACACTAGAGAATCCAAGCAAGGGCACTCTGAAGAAACCTGGCTCCGTAAGCTACGCTGCTCACGAACCATTTGCTTCTTCAGAGGATGACAAGAAAAGCCAGGAAAGACCCTGGCTTCCCTATCAACCAATGCACCTGGCAGGAGGCTGCTCTGCTACTGTGGCTCCATCATAAACTCTCTGGGTCAGTCTGGGCTCCTTCTTGCCCACCTTTTCTGTTGTGACCTTTAGCAAAGCCACTGTACATGCAGAGGAGAGCAATCCACATTCGTCAACTGAAGTGGTACCTTCAAGCATCCCAGAGATCTTCCCTGGCTGTGAGGCTCAGGAAGAGGCGGTGACAATCCCTCCACCAAAATACTGGTGTTTCCTCTGTTTCTGGTATCTATCAGTGTTGGAAAAGATGCTCAGCAAATCAACTGCTCATCTAAGCAGTCTGTTTCAGAGAAGGCTCCCACTGCCTTTTGAATCCTCTCCTCCCCATACCATCTTCTGCAGATGCACTTTTTATCCTTCCTTACAGACTGCTCCTTTCTTTCACTGCTGCGGCACTGATCCTTCTTGCAGACTCTACTGTTCTTCTTTTTTTCTTTTCCAAGGGCCCCAGTGCATCCTCTGGAGGCAATAATTCATCTCCATAGGGATCTGAATTAGAGAGAAATCCTAAGGGCTTTTCCCTCACCCCTTTTGCTGCATTTTTTATCCAGCCCCTCAGAAGGAGCAAGCCACTCTGTTTTCCTTATTAGCCAGAAATCTCTGGCATTAACCCCAATAAAAGCCTCCAAGAACACTGGAACTTACCGGTTCAATACATTTCATCATAACAGAGCTACCAGCAAGCAGAGTTGATTTAGTTTTGCAGCTTTCCATGGAAATCCCTTCCAAGCACTCTCTTCAGCCTCCAGAAATGCTTTTGATATGCTCAGAACAACGGCAGAAATGCACCCTGGTAAAGTGGATGGACCTTTGGTAGCTACCACATTCCTCAAAAGTATCAGTTAGGCCATACTCCTGACCTGAACTAAGCCAGAAATGTTCAAACTCAAGGGGGAAAATATATTTCCATTTGAATATCGAACACTTATTGTTAAAACCAGTTTAGTAAAGCAAAAAGATAAACAAACTCCCTGCTTTTCAGGCGGTCCATCAGGCATATCTGACAATCCCTAGTGTGCTTCATCGCTTCACTATCAGCATCGCGTAACTTGCCTCCTTCGCAAACACAACAAAAGCTGCGGGGAAGAGGAAATGTAGAAAACACCAATGCATGGTGGTAGAGGAGAAACACCAACAGCGAGGATGTGAGAAGCTAATTCAAATGTATCTGTGAAGACAGTCCATCAACAGCAACACAATCCCCATGTTTATGCCTGGAAAGTACCTGCTATGACCTAAGATATTTTTCTTTAGCTGAGTGGGTTACAAACTGTTCCTTTAAGCACACTAATCTTTACTGAAAATTCACCTGGTATTTGCAGTGTTTATTATTACAGAGTTGATTCACGAATCATTTATCACCTCTGCATTTCTTGAGAAGAGTCTCGATATGCAAAAACCTAGATTTTCTAGTCCCCTCTCTTTACGAACAGAGGGCTTTTCAACACATTTCACAACATTTTCCTCCAGACATGTTCTATTTTAAGTATATAAGCACATTAAGTAACGGCGCTTCCCTTTTCCTGGAGGGATTATTTAATCTGTTAATCAAAATCTAAGCACCCCAACTTCCCTCTCCTTTGGGGTGGTACTATATTCCAGCTTTTTCTCAGTTGATTTAATATCTTTCCGATGCTGGAGAACAGCTAATGGGTTCTCCCTCGCTAAGGACACCAGTGGTACAAAATGCAACGGGGTCTTCTCCGGAGGAGGCCAGAAGCAAGAGCTGAGCTGGCGGGTGGCAAACATCTAGCTACTGAGCCTGCATCACGACAGAGACATCAACCAAGTCATCTGCGGTCAGGGCACAGCCTGCCAGGAGGTTTATCTTTATATGGAGACGTCCACCCCATACTCCTCCAAAATTTAAGAACCGAGCAATAAAGAAAAGAGGTGAGATACAAAAATGCCATCTGGGAGAAGAGGGACAACTGAGGCACAACGAAACGACACTCCTCAAGTAATCCAGCTAAAAGTTAAACACGGCTCCTAAGGTGTAGTTCAGGTCCTTGACCAAAAAAAGCCATCCTTAACCTCAGAATTAAAAAAATCTCACTTAATCAACCCTGTTTATCTTAGGAAACTCAAGGCTAATACCTCGAGAAACTAAGGTCCCCCCAGAGCACGCTAAGACTCACTGCCTCGGTAGGGCGACAGCCTACGAGAAGTCTTGAGTTCTGAATTTCCCTGATTTTATCAGGGTTCACTCAGACTAACATTATTTCAAGATTGCCTTTGGTACTTAATACTATTTCAACACTGGATCTGCCCTCGTTGTAGCGTGAACTGTAAGCTGAGTGTTCCTCTGAGGTTACGGCCTCGAGGCAGACAGGGGAGGGTGACAGCACCGGAGGGATGAAGGCTGGAAGGGAAGTAAGCAATACATTTTTTCTCCTACAGTGCTCATGTAATCCTATTCAATGCACTTTATTAATTGTTCTGCCAGCATCTTTAAATATTGTGTATCACCTCGAATGGGAGTTATGCAGAGGGCACATGGAACAACATCCCAATGGGTGGGAAATTTCATACTCACAGTGTTGCTGTGGTCGAAAAAACGCACAGAGAGCAGAGAAAATTACAGGTACTTTTACCCAACATAAAAAAAAAAAAAACCCATGTATGATGATGATGATGTAGGATTACAATTTCAAAGTCAGCAAACTAAAAGTACAGCTTCTAAGCTCATGCTTATGCACAAACTACTCTGATTTTTCAAAAGAGCAAGAATACAATTGTCTGTGTTATCTCAGACAAGTTGCAGTATTTGCTTCTAAATCCACACTGCAGAAATAACTGGGGCTGTAAACTTAATTCTCCAAACTTTGGATTCTTTAAAAACAAATGTAGAGGAAAAACCCCCAACACCTGGGGAGAAAGATTCTGCATTAGCAGGATAGCCCATTTCCCCTTGTACACTCATTCCTGAACTTGTCTTTAAAAGAGTAAAGCAGTTTATGTTCTAAATTCAGCCGCACCAGCTTTGATTTACTGGGGCAGGGAATCACTATCTGTTACAACAGGAGAATTTTGTCATGATTCACGATCTCACCCCTTTCAGAGTCCTTAATTTCATTACTTTGTTCTCAGTCAGTGGGACAAAACAAAAAGCAGGACTGACTGCATTTTTCTTTCCTTCTTTTTTCTATTGGTTTGCAGCTAATTCATCCTCTCACCACCACGAGCGGGACCATGATCAATACTCGCTTTGCAAGGCCTCAGCTACGAGCATCTTTCTGTGGCATTTTCCCCTTCTGGTCTGCATTACAATTCAAAGCCTAGTCTCTGCATCAGCAACATGTTTGCGGCAATTCCACATGCTGTTAAGTAAACTGAGTAGATAACTCTGTTAAAGAGGAGGTTAAAATGGGCCTTGTGCTATCAAAGAAAAATCCTTCAAGTCCAAGGAGCCTGGAGAAACACACAGAGATGGAAAATAATGTCAGCAGATGTGACTCCGCGTTGACCAAACTCGCCATACCTGAGGGAATAAATCCTGCAATTAATCCAAGAGCCATTTGGAGCTGGCTTGTGCCTGGCCCACTGGAAGGACAGACAGATCTTCCTTGCATCTACGCTGCAGAGCCATACCCGGAGAGAGCACCGCCAGCTCCCTGCCTGCCTCCTCCACGCCTCCGAGCTCAGTCACATCCCACAGCCATCCCACAATAATCTCAATACTGCCTAAAGAAATTGGCTTTTGCCCATTTCCAGAGGAACTCAACCCAAAGGCAAGGCCTGTCGGCAGGAGGAGGTTAGAACCTCACAAACTTCACTTGGGACTGGTGTCACTAGTTCAGCTCCTGATTTTTACGGCTGCTTTGTTATGAATTTTCACTTGTTCCAGGCTCATGCACTGCAATGTATCCTGAGGTGCTTTGCTGTAGCTTTATTCAATGATTCCCTCTTTGTCTAAACTAACTTAGTCATTCTCCTTCTGCACAGTCTAACAAAGCATTTCAAAACACATCATGTATGTTGTTTATGAAAACTAATCTTGTTTTAACAGCCTCTTTCACCAAGCAGATTTTGCTATGATTTCATATCCAATATTTTTGTCTATACAGATGACTTGAATTTTCTTCTTGGTTTATTTATTGATCATATAACATTGATAGGATGTTCTAGAGATAACTGCAGACCAAAAGCAATTAACCCGGAGCTGAACTTCAGTTCCGAAAAGAATCAGCATATAACTGAGTCTGACTGCATACAAGATTTCTGCAGTCATTCATGATATTGTTTTACCCTGTTGTTAGTAATAAATTGAGATTGCTCTTCAGCAGTTTCAATTCTTCAGTCCAATAATTTTTGAACAGACTCACTGGTGGAAGTGCCATAATCTTATGCAGTCAAACGTATTTGAGCAGATGACCCACAACATTTGCTTCGCAATCCAAAGGAAACGCTGAACCCAGGTCAACGCCTTCATGTAACAGAGTTTCACGACACATTTCCACATTCACCCCTCAAGGATGTCAGTAAGAAATTAAAGTGAAACCTACATCAC